>NC_142481.1:69329950-69654933 GCF_049115385.1 Moschus berezovskii | reverse complement strand
TGCGGTGGGAAGGTTGGGGTATTTCTTGAGTTGCAACGGGGACCTCAGGAACTCGCTCGGTTTGCTTCAGGGAATTCAGGTCCCCTTTTTTATTGGAAGGGGAACTTCCGGATTACTCTCGAGCTATTAAATGGGAATAGGGCCTCTTCTCGAGTTGAGTCCATAAAGTGTGTTCTCCTGTCCAACTGGGACGTCTGTGTGAGGGAAATTTATGTGTCGCATAAAGAGTGTCAAGTACCCTTTTGATTTTCAGGCGAGAATGTGGGATTTCTCTTGAATAGTGTTGCGCAAAATTTCCTCATCTCGCATTGAGGGGATAATTTTGTTGTGTTTCTCCTGTTGAGACGGGAAGCTGGGGGTACATATCGAGTTGCGACATGAAATTCAGGAACTCGCTCGTGTTGCTTCAGGGAAGTTAGGTTCCCTATTTAACGGAAAGGAAATTTCGGGATTACTCTCGAGCCGTTAAATGGAAATAGGGCCTCTTCTCGAGTTGAGTCCATAAAGTAGGTTCTACTCTCCAATGGGGACGACTGTGTGAGGGAAGTTTCTGAGTCGCATAAAGCGTTTCAAGTACCCGTTTACCTTTAAAGCGGGAAAGTAGGATTTCTCTTGAGATTCTGCAGCTCAAAATTTCCTCATCTCACATTGAGGGGATAATTTTGTGGTGTTTCTCGAGTTTCGGCGGGAAGTTGGGGGAACTTTTCGAGTTGCGACGGGGACCTCATTAACTCACTTGGGTTTCGTCAGGGAAATCAGGTCCGCTTTTGTGGTGGGAGGGGAATTTCGGGATTACTCTCGATCCGTTAAATGGGAATAGGGCCTCTTCTCGATTTGAGTCCATAAAGTGTGTTCTACTCTCCAATGGGGATGGCTGATTGAGGGAACTTTCTGAGTCCCATTACGGGTGTCAAGTACACTTTTGCCTTTGAAGTGGGAATATTTGATTTCTCTTGAGATTCTGCAGTGGAAAATTTCCTCATCTCGCATTGAGGGGATAATTTTGTGGTGTTTCTCGAGTTGCGGCGGGAAGATTGGGGTATTTCTCGAGTTGCGACGGGGCCCTCAGGAACTCACTCGGGTTGCTTCAGGGAGGTCAAGTCCCCTTTTTTGTTGGAAGGGGAACTTCCGGATTACTCTCGAGCTGTTAAATGGGAATAGGGCCTCTTCTCGAGTTGAGTCCATAAAGTGTGTTCTCTCCCATTGGGACGTCTGTGTGAGGGAAATTTATATGTCGCATAAAGGGTGTCAAGTACCCTTTTGATTTTCAGTCGAGAATGTGGGATTTCTCTTGAATAGTGCAGCGCAAAATTTCCTCATCACGCATTGAAGGGATAATTTTCTGATGTTTCTTCTGTTGAGGCGAGAAGCTGGGGGAACTTCTCGAGTAGCGACGAGGACCTCAGGAACTCACTCTGGTTACTTTAGGCATGTCAGGTCCCCTTTTGTGTTGGTAGGGGAACTTCGCCGTTACTCTCGAACCCTTAAATGGGAATAGGGCCTCTTCTAGAGTTGAGTCCATAAAGTGTGTTCTCCTCTTTATTTATTTTTTTTGTTCTTTGTGTGTGTGTGTGTGTGTGTTTTTTGTGTGTGTGTGTTTTTTTTTTTGTTTGTTTGTTTTTGTTCTCCTCTTTAATGGGGACAGCTGTGTGAGGGAAATTTATGAGTCGCCTAAAGGCTGTCAAGTATCCTTATGATTTTTATGCGGGAATGTGGAATTTCTCTTGAATTGTACAGTGCAAAATTCCCACATCTCGCATTGAGCAGATAATTTTGTGGTCTTACGCCTGTTGAGGCCGGCAGCTGAAGGTACATCTCGAATTAAGATGGGGACGTCAGGAACTCGCTCGGGTTCCTTCAGGAAAGTAAATTCCCCTTTTTTGAAGTAAGGGAAACTTCAAGATTACTCTCGAACCGTTAAAGGGGAATAGCGCCTCTTCTCGTGTTGAGTCCAAAAAGTGTATTTTCCTCACCAATGGGGACGGCTGTGTGAGGGAACTTTCTGAGTCTCATAAAGTTTGTCAAGTACACTTTTGCCTTTCTAGAGGGAATGTGGGATGTCTCTTGAGATTCTGCAGCAAAAAATTTTAGTCATTTCACATTAAGGGGATAATTTTGTGGTGTTTCTCGAGTTGCTGCTGGAAGTCGAGGGTATTTCTCGAGTTGCGAGGGTTACCTCAGGAACTCGCTCGGTTTGCTTCAGGGAAGTCAAGTCCCCTTTTGTGTTGGAAGGGGAACTTCCGGATTCCTCTCGAGCCGTTAAATGGGAATATTGACTCTTCTCGATTTGAGTCCATAAAGTGTGTTCTCCTCTCCACTGAGGACAGATGTTAATGACCATTCTGGGTCGCCTAAAGGGAGTCAAGTACCCTTTTGCCTTTCAAGAGGGAATGAGGGATGTCTCTTGAGGTTCAGCAGCACAAAATTTCCTCATCTCGCATTAGGGCATAATTTTGTGGTGTTTCTCGAGTTGCGGTGGGAAGCTGGGGGTACTTCTTGAGTTGCGACGGGTACCTCAGGAACTCGCTCGGATTGCTTCACGGAGGTGAGTTCCCCTTTTGTGTTGGATGGGGAACTTCCGGTTTACTCTGGAGCCATTAAATGGGAATAGGGCCTCATCTCGAATTGAGTCCATATAGTGTGTTCTCCTCTCCAATGTGGACTCATGTTAGTGAAATTTCTGAGTGGCATAAAGGGTGTCAAGTTCCCTATTGTCTTACAAGAGTTATTGTGGTAATTCTATTGAGATTCTGCAGCACAGAATTTCCTCATCTCGCATTAGGGGTTAATTTTGTGGTTTTTCTCGAGTTGCGGCGGGAAGCTGGGCGTACTTCTCGAGTTGCAACGAGGACCTCAGGAACTCGCTCTGGTTGCTTCAGGGAAGTCAGTTCCCCTTTTTTGTTGGAAGGGGAACTTCCGGTTTACTCTCTAGCCATTAAATGGGAATAGGGCTTCATCTCGAATTGAGTCCATAAAGTGTGTTCTCCTGTCCAATTGGGAAGGCTGTGTGAGGGAACTGAGTCGCAAAAAGGGTGTCAAGAACTCTTTTGCCTTTCAAGAGGGAATGTTGTATTACTCTTGAGATTATGCAGCGAAAATTTCCTCATGTCGCGTTGAGGGATAATTTTGCGGTATTTCTCGAGTTGCGGCGGGAAGCTGGGGGTACTTCTCGAGTTATGTCGGTCACTTCAGGAACTTGCTCGGGTCGCTTCAGGATAGTCAGGTACCCTTTTGTGTTGGGAAGGGAACTGCCTGTTACTCTCAAGCGGTTAAATGGCAATAGGGCCTCATTTCGAATTGAGACCATAACGTGTGTTCTCCTCTCCAAAGGGTACAGCTATGTGAGGGAACTTTCTGAGTCGCATAAAGGATGTCAAGTTCCCTTTTGCCTTTCAAGAGGGAATGTGGGATTACTCTTGAGATTATACAGCGAAAAATTCCTCATCTCGCATTGAGGGGATAATTTTGTGGTGTTTCTCGTGTTGCGTCAGGAAGCTGGGCGTACTTCTCGAGTTGCAACAGGGACCTCAGGAACTCGCTGGGGTTGCTTCAGGAAAGTCAGTTCCCCTTATGTGTTGGAAGGGCAACTTCCGGTTTATTCTCGAGCCGTTAAATGGGCTTAGTGTCTCATCTCGAATTGAGTCCATAAAGTGTATTCTCCTGTCCAATGGGGACGGCTGTGTGAGGGAACTTTCCGAGTTGCATAAAGGGTGTCAACTACCTTTTGCTTTTCAAGCGGGAATGTGGGATTTCCTTGAGATTCTGCAGTGCAAAATTTCCTCATCGCGCAATGAGGAGATGATTTTGTGGTGTTTCTCGAGTTTCGGTGGGAAGCTAGGGAAACTTCTCGAGTAGTTAAGAGGACCTCTGGAATTCACTCTGGTTGCTTCAGGGAAGTTAGGTCCACTTTTGTGTTGGAAGAGGAATTTCGGGATTACTCTCGAGCCGTTAAATGGCAATAGGGCCTCTTCTCCAATTAAGTCCATAAAATGTGTTCTCCTCTCCAATGGGGACGACTGTGTTAGGGAATTTTCTGAGACTCACCAGGCGGAGCAGACGCGACAGATGCTGTCCCATCCCACGCAGTCGCGAGAGACGACGGCCCCGCCCGTGCACATGTGAGAGACCCAGGCCCCGCCCGTGCAGACGCAAGAGACGCCGGCCCTGGCGCAACCGACCATGCAAGATGCCCGCCCATGAGGAGTTACCCCACGCCTGAGGTCAGGGCTGGCGGCCAAGAGGAGGTACCCCACATCCAATAGGCGTTGGCTGTGCGGGGGAGGGCCGAGAGGAGCTACACACATTCAAGGTCAGGAGGGGCAGCCTTGAGGACATACCCCTCATCCAAGGTAAGGTGCAGCATCTGAGCTTTCTTGGAGCAGCTGTTAAGAGATATCCCACAAACAAAGTAAGAGAAACTCAAATAAGCTGGTAGGTATTGCGAGGGGTTATCAGAGGGCAGACACACTGAAATCATAATCACAGGAATCTAGTCGATCTGATCACATGGACCACAGCCGAATGTGGTCCATTGGAGAAGGGAATGGCAAACCATTCCAGTATACTTGCCTTGAGAACCCCATGAAGAGTATCAAAGGGCAAAATGACAGGATACTGAATGAGGAATTCCCCAGGTCGGTAGGTGCCCAGTATGCTACTGGAGATCAGTGGAGAAATAACTCTTGAAGGAATGAAGGGATGGAGCAAAAGCAAAACCAGTACCCAGTTGTGGATGTGACCGGTGATAGAAGCAAGGTCCGGTCCTGTAAAGAGCAAGATTGCATAGGAACCTGGAATGTAAGGTCCATGAATCAAGGCAAATGGGAAGTGGTCATACAGGAGATGGCCAGAGTGAACCTAGACATTCTAGGAATCAGTGAATTAAAATGGACTGGAATGTGTGAATTTAACTCAGATGACCATTATATCTACTACTGTGGGCAGGAATCCCTTAGAAGAAATGGAGTAGCCATCATGATCAACAAAAGAGTCCGAAATGCAGTTATTGGATGCAATCTTAAAAACGACAGAATGATTTCTGTTCGTTTCCAAGGCAAACCATTCAACATTTCAGTAATCCAGGCCTATGCCCCAACCAGTAACACTGAAGAAGCTGTAGTTGAACGGTTCTATGAAGACCTACAAGACCTTTTAGAACTAACACCCAAAAAAGATGTCCTTTCATTCTAGGGGACGGGAATGCAAAAGTAGGAAGTCAAGAAACACCCTGAGTAACAGGCAAATTTGGCCTTGGAGCACGGAATGAAGCAGGGCCAAGGCTAATAGAGTTTTGTCAAGAGAACGCACTGGTCGTAGCAAACACCCTCTTCCGACAACACAAGACTCTACACGTGGACATCACCAGATGGTCAACACCAAAATCAGATTGATTATATTCTTTGCAGCCAAAGACAGAGAAGCTGTATACAGTTAATAAAAACAAGACCAAGAGCTGACTGTGGCTCAGATCATGAACTCCTTATTGCCAAATTAAGACTTAAATTAAAGAAAGTAGGGAAAAGCCCTAGACCATTCAGATATGACCTAAATCAAATCCCTTATGATTATACAGTGGAAGTGAGAAATAGATTTAAGGGACTAGATCTGATAGATGGAGTGCCTAATGAACTCTGGACGGAGGTTCGTGACATTGTATAGGAGACAGGGACCAAGAGCATCCCCATGGAAAAGAAATGCAAAAAAAGCAAAATGGCTGTCTGAGGTGGCCTTACAAATAGCTGCGAAAAGAAGAGAAGTGAAAAGCAATGGAGAAAGGGAAAGATATAAGCATTAGATTGCAGAGTTCCAAAGAATAGCAAAGAGAGATAAGAATGCCTTCCTCAGTGATCTGTGCAAAGAAATAGAGGAAAACAACAGAATAGGAAAAACAAGAGATCTCTTCAAGAACATTAGAGATTCCAAGGGAACATTTCATGCAAAGATGGACTCGATAAAGGACAGAAATGGTATGGACCTAACAGAAGCAGAAGATATTAAGAAGAGTTGGCAAGAATACACAGAAGAACTGTACAAAAAAGATCTTCACGACCAGGAAAGTCAGGAAAATGTGATCACTGACCTAGAGCCAGACATCTTGGAATGTGAAGTCAATTGGGCCTTAGAAAGCATCACTACGAACAAAGCTAGTGGAAGTGATGGAATTCCAGTTGAGCTCTTTCAAATCTTGAAAGATGATGCTGTGAAAGTGCTGCACTCAATGTGCCAACACATTTGGAAAACTCAGCAGTGGCCACAGGACTGGAAAAGGTCAGTCTTCATTCCAATCCCAAAGAAAGGCAATGCCAAAGAATGCTCACACTACCGCACAATTGCACACATCTCACACGCTGGTAAAGTCATGCTCAAAATTCTCCAAGCTAGGCTTCAGCAATATGTGATCCGTGAACTCCCAGATGTTCAAGCAGGTTTTAGAAAAGGCAGAGGCACCAGAGATCAAATTGCCAACATCCGCTGGATCATGGAGAAAGCAAGAGAGTTCCAGAAAAACATCTATTTCTGCTTCATTGACTATGCCAAAGCCTTTGACTGTGTGGTTCACAATAAAGAGTGGAAGATTCTGAAAGAGTTGGGAATCCCAGACCACCTGAGCTGCCTCTTGAGAAACCTGTATACAGGTCAGGAAGCAACACTCAGAACTGTACATGGAACAACAGACTGGTTCCAAATAGGTAAAGGAGTATGTCAAGGCTGTATATTGTCACATTGCCTATTTAACTTATATGCAGAGTACATCATGAGAAATGCTGGGCTGGAAGAAACACAAGCTGGAATCAAGATTGCTGGGAGAAATATCAATAACCTCAGATATGCAGATGACACCACCCTTAGGGCAGAAAGTGAAGAAGAACTCAAAAGCCTCTTAATGAAAGTGAAAGAGGAGAGTGAAAAGGTTGGCTTGAAGCTCAACATTCAGAAAACAAAGATTATGGAATCTAGCCCCATCAGTTCACAGGAAATAGATGGACAAACAGTGGAAACAGTGTCAGACTTTATTTTTTTGGGCTCCAAAATCTCTGCAGATGCTGATTGCAGCCATGAATTTAAAAGGCGCTTACTCCTTGGAAGGAAAGTTTTGACCAACCTTGATAGTATATTAAAAGAAGAGACATTACTTTGCCAAGAAAGGTCCGTCTAGTCAAGGCTATGGTTTTTCCCGTGGTCATGTATGGATGTGAGAGTTGGACTGTGAAGAAAGCTGATCGCCGAAGAATTGATGCTTTTGAACTGTGGTGTTGGAGAAGACTCCTGAGAGTCCCTTGTACTGCAAGAAGATCCAACCAGTCCATTCTAAGGGAGATCAATCTTGGGTGTTCATTGGAAGGACTGCTGCTAAAGCTGAAACTGAAATACTTTGGCAACCTCAGGAGACGAGTTGACTCACTGGAAAAGTTTCTGATGCTAGCAAAGGTTTGGGCGGGAGGAGAAGGGGACGACAGAGAATGAGATGGCTGGATAGAATCACCGACTCTTTGGACATGAGTTTGAGTGAACTCCGGGAGTTGGATATGGACAGGGAGGCTTGGCGAACAGTGATTCATGGGGTCGCAGAGAGTCGGACACTACTGAGCGACTGAACGGAACTGAACTGAAAAACTGTGTCAAGTAACCTTTTGCCTTTCAGACGGGAATGTGGAATTTCTCTTGATTGTGCAATGCAAAATTTCCTCATCTCGCCTGAGGGGATAATTTTGTGGTGTTTCTCAAGTTGCGGCTGGTAGCTGGGGGTTCTTCTCGAGTTGTGACGGGGACCTCAGGAACTCGCTCGGGTTTCTTCAGGGAAGGCAGGTCCCCTTTTGTATTGAAAGGGGAGCTTCCGGTTTACTCTCGAGCCCGTAAGTGGGAATAGGGCCTCATCTCGTGTTCAGTCCATAAAGTGTGATCTCCTCTCCAATGGGGACTGATGTTAGTGAAATATCTGAGTCGCATAAAAGGTGTCAAGTATCCTATGCTATTCAAGAGGGACTGTGGTATTTCTTTTGAGATACTTCAGCGCAAACTTTCCTAATTTCGCATTGAGGGAATAATATTGTTGTGTTTCTCGAGTTGCAGCGGGAAGCTGGGGGTACTTCACGAGTTGCGACGGGGACCTCAGGAACTTGCTCGGGTTTCTTCAGGGAAGGCAGGTCCCCTTTTGAGTTGAAAGGGAAACTTCGGGTTTACTCTCGAGCCTGTAAGTGGGAATAGGGCCTCATCTCTTATTGAGTCCATAAAGTGTGATCTCCTCTCCAATGGGGACTGACGTTAGTGAAATTTCTGAGTCGCCTAAAGGGTGTCGAGTACCCTTTGCCTTTCAAGAGGGAATGTGCTATTTCTCTTGAGGTTGTGCAGGGCAAAATTTCCTCATCTCGCATTGAGGGGAAAATTTTGTGGTGTACCTCGAGCTACGACGGGAACATGGGGTAATTCTCGAGTTGCAACCGGGACCTCAGGAACTCGCTCGGGTTGCTTCAAAGAAGATATGTCCCCTATTGTGTTGGAAGTGGAACTTCCTGTTTACTCTCGAGCCGTCGAATGGGAATAGGGTCTAATCTCGAACTGAATCCATAAAATGTGTTCTCCTCTCCAATGGGGACTGATGTTAGAGAAATTTCTGAGTCATATAATGGGGGTCAAGTACCTTTTGCTTTTCAAGAAGGAATGTGGTATTTCTCTTGAGATTCTGCAGCATAATATTTCCTCATCTCGCATTGAGGGGATAATTTTGTGGTGTTTCACGAGTTGCGGCGGGAAGCTGGGGGTACTTCTCGAGTTGCGACGGGGACCTCAGGAACTCGCTCGGGTTGCTTCAGGGAATTCAGGTCCCCTTTGATAGTGAAAGAGGAGAGTGAAAAGGTTGGCTTGAAGCTCAACATTCAGAGAACAAAGATCATGGCATCTGGTCCCATCACTTCATGGGAAATAGATGGAAAAACAGTGGAAACAGTGTCAGACTTTATTTTTTTGGGCTCCAAAATCACTGCAAATGCTGATTGCAGCCATGAAATTAAAAGACGCTTGCTCCGTGGAAGAAAAGTTATGACCAACCTTGATAGTATATTAAAAAGCAGAGACATTACTTTGCCAACCAAGGTCCGTCTAGTCAAGGCAATGGTTTTTCCCGTGGTCATGTATGGATGTGAGAGTTGGACTGTGAATAAGGCTGACCGCCGAAGAATCGATGCTTTTGAACTGTGGTGTTGGAGAAGACTCTTGAGAGTCCCTTATACTGCAAGGAGATCCAACCAGTCCATTCTAGAGGAGATCAATCCTGGATGTTCATTGGAGGGACTGATGCTAAAGCTGAAACTGCAATACTTTGGCCACCTCATTCGACGAGTTGACTCACTGGAAAAGACTCTGATGCTGGGAAAGGTTGGGGGCGGGAGGAGAAGGGGACGACGGAGAATGAGATGGCTGGATGGCATCACCGACTCTGTGGACATGAGTTTGAGTGAACTCCGGGAGTTGGTGATGGACAGGGAGGCCTGGCGTGCTGTGATTCATGGGGTCGCGGAGAGTCGGACACGACTGAGCGACTGAACTGAACTGAACTGAACTTGGTGTTGTAAAGGGAACTTCCGGTTTACTCTCCAGCCATTAAATGGGAATAGGGGTTCATCTAGAATTGAGTCCATAAAGTGTGTTCTCCTCCTCAATGGGGACTGATGTTAGTGAAATTTCTGAGTCGTATAAAGCGTGTCAAGTACCCTTCTTCCTTTCAAGAGGGAATGTGGTATTTCTCTTGAGATTCTGCAGTGCAAAATTTCCTCAGCTCGCATTGAGGGGATAATTTTGTGGTGTTTCATGTGTTGCGGCAGGAAGCTGGGGGTACTTCTCGAGTTGCGACAGGGACCTCAGGAACTCGCTCGGGTTTCTTCAGGGAAGGAAGATCCCCTTTTGTGTTGGAAGGGGAACTTCCGGTTTACTCTCGAGCTGTTAAATGGGAACAGGGCCTCATCTCGAATTGAGACAATAAAGTGTGTTCTCCTCTCCAATGGGGACTGATGTAAATGAAATTTCTGAAACGCGTAAATGGTGGCAAGTACAATTTTGCCTTTCAAGAGGGAATGTGGTATTTCTCTTGAGATTCAGCAGCTCAAACTTTCCTCATCTCGCATTGAGGGGTTAATTTTTTGGTGTTTCTCGAGTTGAGGCGGGAAGCTGAGTGTACTTCTCGAGTTGCGATGGAGACCTCAGGATCTCGCTCGGGTTGCTTCAGGGAAGTCTGGTCCCCTTTGGTGTTGGAAGGGGAACTTCCGATTTACTCTCGAGCCATTAAATGGGAATATAGCGTCATCTCGAATTGAGTCCATAAAGTGTGTTCTCCTCTCCAATGGGCACGTCTGTGTGAGGGAACCTTCTGAGTCGCATAAAGGGTTTCAAGTAACCTTTGCCATTCCAGAGGGAATGTGGGATTAGTTTTAAGATTATGCAGCGAAAATTTCCTCATTTCCCTATGAGGGGATAATTTTTTGGTGTTTCTGAGTTGCGGCAGGAAGCTGGGGCTACATCTCCAGTTGCGACGGGCACCTGAGGAACTCGCTCATGTTTCTTCAGGGAAGTCAGGTCCCGTTTTGTGTTGGAAGGGGAACTTCCTGTTTACTCTGGAGCCGTAAAATGGGAATAGGGCCTCATCTCAAATTGAGTCCATAAAGTGTGTGCTCCTCTCCAATGGGGACTGATTTTAGTGAAAACTCTGAGAGGCATAAAGGGTGTGAAGTACACTTTTGCCTTTCAAGAGGGAATGTGGTATTTCTCTTGAGATTCTGCAGTGCAAAATTTCCTCATCTCGCATTGAGAGGATAATTTTGTGGTGTTTCTCGAGTTGCGGCGGGAAGCTGGGGTACTTCTCGAGTTGCGACGGGGACCTCAGAAACTCGCTCGGATTGCTACAGGGAAGTCAGGTCCCCTTTTGTGTTGGAAGGGGATCTTGCGGTTTACTCTTGAGCCGTTAAATGGGAATAGGGGCTCAACTCGAATTGACTCCATAAATTGTGTTCTACTCTCCAATGGGGACGGCGGTGTGAGGAAGCTTTCTGAGTCGCATAAAGGTTGTCAAGTACACTTTGCCTTTCAAGAAGGATCGTGGTATTTCTCTGGAGATTCGGAAGCGCAAAATTTCCTCATCTCGCATTGAGGGAATAATTTTGTAGTGTTTCTCGAGTTGCGGTAGAAACCTGGGGGTACTTCTTGAGTTGCGACGGGGACCTCAGGAACTCACTTGGGTTGCTTCAGGGAAGTCAGGTCCCCTTGTGTGTTTGAAGGGGAATTTCCTGTTTACTCTAGAGCCATTAAATGGGAATAGGACCTCATCTCGAATTGTGTCCATAAAGTGTGTTCTCCTTTCAAATGGGGACGGCTGTGTGACGGAACTTTATGTGTCACATAAGGCGTGTGAGGTACTCTTTTGCCTTTCAAGAGAGAATGGGGTATTTCTCTTGAGATTCTGCAGCGCAAAATTTTCTCATTTCTCATTGAGGGAATAATTTTGTGGTGTTTCTCGAGTTGCGGCGGGAAGCTTGGGCTACTGCTCGAGTTGCGACCGGGACCTCAGGAACTCGCTCTTGTTGCTACAGGAAAGTCAGGTTCCCTTTTGTGTCGGAAGGCGAACTTCCGGTTTACTCTCGAGCCGACAAATGGGAATAGGGTCTCATCTCGAATTGAGTTCATACACTGTGTTCTCCTGTCCAATGTGGACTGATTTTAGTGAAATGTCTGAGTCGCATAAAGGGTGTCAAATACCCTTTTGCTTTTCAAGAGGGAATGTGGTATTTCTCAAGATATTCTACAGCGCAAAATTTCCTCATCTCGCATTGACGGCATAATTTTGTGGTGTTTCTCAACTTGCAGCGGAAAGAAGGGTGCACATCTCCAGTTGCGACGGGCACCTCAGGAACTCGCTGGCGTTGCTTCAGGGAAGTCAGGTCCCCTTTTGTGATGGCAGGGGAACTTCCTGTTTACTCTCTAGACGTTAAATGGGAATAGGGCCTCATCTCGAAGTGAGTCCATAAAGTCTGTTCTCCTTTCCAATGGGGACTGATGTTAGTGAAATTTCTGAGTCGCATAAAGGGTGTCAAGTACCCTATACTTTTCAAGAGGGACTGTGGTATTTCTCTTGAGATTCTTCTGCGCAAAATTTCCTCATTTCGCAAAAGGGGGTAATATTGTTGTGTTTCTCGACTTGCAGCGGGAAGCTGGGGGTACTTCACGAGTTGCGACAAGGACCTCAGGAACTCGCTCGGATTTCTTCAGGGAAGTCAGGTCCCCTTTGGTGTTGGAAGGGGAACTTATGCTTTACTCTCCAGCCGTTAAATGGGAATAGGGCCTCATCTTGAAGTGAGTCCATAAAGTGTGTTCTAGTCTCCAATGGGCACGTCTGTGTGAGGGAACCTTCTGAGTCGCATAAAGGGTGTCAGGTAACCTTTGCCATTCAAGAGGGAATGTTGAATTACTTTTGAGCTCATGCAGCGCAAAATTCCTCATGTCCCATTGAGGGAATAATTTTCTGTTGTTTCTGAGTTGCGGCAGGAAACTGGGGGTACTTCTCGAGTTGCGACGGGCACCTAAGGAACTCGCTCGTGTTTCTTCAGGGAAGTCAGGTCCCGTTTTGTGTTGGAAGGGGAACTTCCGGTTTACTCTCAAGCCCGTAAGTGGGAATAGGGCCTCATTTGCTATTGAGTCCAAAAAGTGTGATCTCCTCTCCAATGGGGACTGATGTTAGTGAAATTTCTGAGTCGAATAAAGGGTGTCAAGTGCTCTTTGCCTTTCAAGAGGGAATGTGGTATTTGTCTTGAGATTGTGCAGCGCAAAATTTCCTCATCTCGCATTGAGGGGAAAATTTTGTGGTGTATCTCGAGCTACGACGGGAACCTGAGGTAATTCTCGAGTTGCAACCGGGACCTCAGGAACTCTCTCTGGTTTCTAGAGGTGAGTAGGTCCCCTTTTGCGTTAGAAGGGGAACTTCAGGTTTACTCTCGAGCCGTTGAATGGGAATAGGGTCTAATCTCGAATTGAGTCCATAAAGTGTGTTCTCCTCTCCAATGGGGACTGATGTTAGTGAAATTTCTGAGTCACATGATGGGTGTCAAGCACCCTTTTGCCTTTCAAGAGGGAATGTGGTATTTCTCTTGAGATTCTGCAGCGCAAAATTTCCTCATCTCGCATTGAGGGCATAATTTTGTGGTGTTTCTCCAGTGCGGCGGGAAGCTGGGGGTAATTCTCGAGTTGTGACAGGGACCTCAGGAACTCGCTCGCGTTGCTTCAAGGAAGGTATGTCCCCTATTGTGTTGGAACTGGAACTTCCTGTTTCCTCTCGAGCTGTTAAATGAGAATAGGGGCTTATCGCGAATTGAGTCCATAAAGTGTGTTCTCCTCTCCAATGGGGACTGATGTTATTGAAATTTCTGAGTCTCATAAAGGGTGTCAAGTACCTTTTGCCTTTCAAGAGGGAATGTGGTATTTCTCTTGAGATTCTGTAGCGCAATATTTCCTCATCTCGCATTGAGGGGATAATTTTGTGGTGTTTCTCGAGTTGCGACGGGGACCTTAGGAACTTGCTCAGGTTGCTTCAGGGAATTCAGGTCCCCTTTGGTTTTGGAAGGGGAACTTCCAGTTTATTCTCCAGGCATTAAATGGGAATAGGTTCTCATCTCGAATTGAGTCCATAAAGTGTGTTCTCATCCTCAATGGGGACTGATGTTAGTGAAATTTCTGAGTCAAATAAAGGGTGTGAAGTACTCTTTTGCTTTCAGGACGGAATGTGGTATTTCTCTTGAGATTCTCCAGCGCAAAATTTCCTCATCTCGCATTGAGGGGATAATTTTGTAGTGTTTTACAAGTTGCGGCAGGAAGCTGGGGGTACTTCTCGAGTTGCGACGGGGACCTCAGGAATTTGCTCTGGTTGCTTCAGGGAATTCAGGTCCCCTTTTGTGTTTGAAGGGGAATTTCCGGTTTACTCTAGAGCCATTAAATGGGAATAGGGCCTCATCTCGAATTGAGTCCAAAAAGTGTGTTCTCCTTTCAAATGGGGACGGCTGTTTGAGGGAACTTTGTGAGTAACATAAAGGGTGTGAAGTACTCTTTTGCCTTTCAAGAGAGAATGTGGAATTTCTCTTGAGATTCTGCAGTACAAAAATTCCTCATCTCACATTGAGGGGATAATTTTCTGTTGTTTCTAGAGTTGCGGCGGGATGCTGGGGGTACTTCTTGAGTTGCGACGGGGACCTCAGGAACTCGCTCGGATTGCTTCAGTGAAGCCTGGTCCCCTTTGGTGTTTCAAGGGAAACTTGATTTACTCTCCAGCCGTTAAATGAGAATAGGGCCTCATCTCGAATTGAGTCCATAAATTCTGTTCTCCTCTCCAATCGGCACGTCTGTGTGAGGGAACCTTCTGAGTGGCATAAAGGGTGTCAAGTACCCTTTGCCATTCAAGAGTGAATGTGGGATTAGTTTTGAGATTATGCAGCGAAAGTTTCCTCATCTACCATTGAGGGCACAAATTTCTGGTGTTTCTCGAGTTGCGGCTGGAAGCTGGGGTACTTCTCGAGTTGCGACGGGGACCTCAGGAACTCGCTCGGATTGCTTCAGGGAAGTCAGGTCCCCTTTTGTGTTGGAAGGGGATCTTCCGGTTTACTCTCGAGCCGTTAAATTGGAATAGGGGCTCAACCCGAACTGACTCCACAAATTGTTTTCTCCTCTCCAATTGGGACGGCTGTGTGGAAGCTTTCTGAGTCGCATAAATGTTGTCAAGTACACTTTTGCCTTTCCAGAGTGATCGTGGTATTTCTCTGGCGATTCGGAAGCACAAAATTTCCTCATCTCTCATTGCGTGGATATTTTTTAGTGTTTCTCGAGTTGCGGTAGAAACCTGGGGGTACTTCTTGAGTTGCGACGGGGACCTCAGTAACTCGCTTGGGTTTCTTCAGGGAAGTCAGGTCCCCTTGTGTGTTTGAAGGGGAATTTCCGGTTTACTCTCGAGCCATTAAATATGAATAGGGCCTCTTCTAGATTTGAGTACAAAAGGTGTGCTTTCCTCTCCAATGGGGACAGCTGTATGAGGGAAATTTCTGAGTCACATAAAGGGTGTCAAGTACCCTTCTGCCTTTCAAGCAGGAATGAGGGATTTCTCTTGAGACTCTGCAGCACAAAATTTCCACATTTCGCATTGAGGGGATAAATCTGTGTTGTTTCTCGAGTTGTGGCCGGAAGCTGGGGGTATTTTTCGAGTGGCGTCGGGGTCCTCAGGAACTCTCTCTGTTTGCTTCAGGGAAGTCAAGTCCTCTTTTGTGTTGGAAGAGGAACGTCGGGATTACTCTCAAACCGTTAAAAGGGAATAGCGTGTATTCTCGAGTTGATTCCATAAAGTGTGTTCTCCTCTCCAATGGGGACCGCGGTTTGAGGGAACTTTCTGAGTCGCATAAAGGGTGTTAAGTACCCTTTTGCCTTTCAAGCGGGATGTGGGATTTCTCTTGACACTCTGCAGTGCAAAATTTCCTCATCTCGCAAATGAGGGAAGAATTTTGTAGTGTTTCTCTAGTTGCGGCAGGAAGCTGGGAGTATTTCTCGGTTTGGCCAGGGACCTGAGGAACTCACTCGGATTTCTTCAAGGAAGTGAGTTCACCTTTTGTGAAGGAAGGGGAACTTCGGGATTACTCTTGAACCGTTAAATGGGAATAGGGCCTCTACTCGAGTTGAGTCCATAAAGTGTTTTCTCCTATCCAATGGGAACGGCTGTTAGGGAACTTTCTGATTCGCATAAAGCCTGTCAAGAACACTTTTGCCTTTCAAGCGGGAATGTGGGATTTCTCTTGAGATTCTGTAGCGCAAATTTCCTCATCTCGCATTGAGGGGATAATTTTGTGGTGTTTCTCAAGTCTCGGCGGAAGCTTTTGGTACTTTATGAGTTGCAAATGGGAATACAGGGACTTCCTCGGGATCCTTCAGGGAATTCAGGACCCTTTTTTGTGTTGGAAGGGGAACTTCGGGATTACTCTCGAGCCCTTAAATGGGAATAGGGATTCTTCTTGAGTTGAGTCCATAAAGTTTGTTCTCTCCAATGGGGATGGCTGTTTGGAGGAACATTCTGAGTCGCATAAATGGTGTCAAAAACACTTTTGCCTTTCAAGCGTGAATGTGGCATTTCTATTGAGATTCCGCAGCACAAAATTTCCTCATCTCGCATTGAGGGGATAATTTTGTGGTGTTTCTCGAGTTAGGGCGGAAAGCTGCGGGTATTTCTCCAGTTGCGACGGGGACTTCAGAAACTCGCCCAGGTTGCTTCAGGGAAGTAAGTTCCCTTATTATGAAGGAAGGGGAACTTCCCGATTACTCTCGAGCCATTAAATGGGAATAGGACCTCTTCTCGAGTTGAGTCCAAAAAGTGTGTTCTCCTCTCCAATGGCGACGGCTGTGTGAGGGAATTTTCTGAGTCGCATGAAGGGTGTCAAGTACCCTTTTGCCTTTCACAGGGAATGTGGGATTACTCTTGAGCTTCTGCAGCGCAAAATTTCCTCATCTCGCATTGAGGGATAATTTTGTGCTGTTTCTCGAGTTGTGGCCGGAAGCTGGGGGTACTTCTCGAGTTGCGACGGGGACCTCAGGAACTCGCTCGGGTTGCTTCAGGGAATTCATTTCCCATTTTGTGTTGGAAGGGGAACTTCCGGATTACTCTCAAGCCGTTAAATGGGAATAGGGCCTCTTCTCGAGTTGAGTCCATAAAGTGAATTCTTCTCTCCAAAGGGGCGGATGTTAGGGAACTTTCTGAGTCGCATAACGGGTGTCAAGTAACATTTTGCCTTTCAAGCCGGTTGTGGGATTTCTCTTGAAATTCTGCAGCACAAAATTTCCTTATCTCCCATTGAGGGGATAATTTTGTGGTGTTTTCGAGTTGCGAGTCGGACCTCAGGAACTTTCTCAGGTTGCTTCAAGGAAGTCACGTCCCCTTTTGTGATGTAAGGGGAACTTCGGGAATTCTCTAGAGCTATTAAATGGGAATAGGGCCTCTTCTCGTGTTGAGTCCAAAAGGTGTGTTCTCCTCTCCAATGGTGATGGCTGTGTGAGGGAAATTTCGGAGTCGCATAAAGGGTGTAAAGTACCCTTTTGACTATATACCGGGAATTTGGGATTTCTCTTGAGATTCTGCAGTGGAAAATTTCCTCATCTCGCATTGAGTGGATAATTTTGTGGTGTTTCACGAGTTGCGTCGGGAAGCTGGGGGTAATTCTCGAGTTGCGATGGGGGCCTCAGGAACTCGCCTGGGTTGCCTCAGGGAAGTCAGTTCCCCTTTTATGTTGGAACGGGAACTTCGGGATTACTGTCAAGATCTTAAATGGAATAGGGACTCTTCTCGATTTGAGTCCATAAGGTATGTTCCTCACTCCGATGGGGATGGCTGTTTGAGCGAACTGTTGAGTCGCATTAAGGGTGTCAAATACCATAGTGCCTTTGAAGCTAGAATGCGGGATTTCTCTTGAGATTCTACAGCGCAAAATTTCCTCATTTTGCATTGAGCAGATAATTTTGTGGTGTTTCTCGAGTTGCAGTGGGAATTGGGGGTACTTCTCGAGGTGCGATGGGGACCTCAGAAACTAGCTCGGGTTGCTTCAGGGAATTCGGGTCCCCTTTTGTGTTGGAAGGGGAACTTCAGGATTACTCTCAAACCTTTAAATTGGAATAGGGTTTCTTCTCGAGTTGAGTCCATAAAGTGTGTTCTCCTCTCCAATGGAGATTGCTGGGTTAGGGAAATTTTGGAGTCGCTTAAAGGTTTTCATGTACCCTTTTTCCTTTCAAGCGGGAATGTGGGATTTCACTTGAGATTTTGCAGCAAAAATTTCCTCATCTCGCATTGACTGGATAATTTTGTGTTTCTCGTGTTGAGGCGGGAAGATGGGAGTACATCTCGAGTTAAGACTGGGACCACAGGAGTTCTTTCGGGTTGCTTAGGTAAGTCAGTTCCCCTTTTGTGCCAGAAGGGGAAATTCCGGATTACTGTAGAGCCGTTCAATGAGAATAGGGACTGTTGAGTTGAGTCCAAAAGAGCGTTTTTCTCTCCAATGGGGACCGCTGTGTGAGGGAAATTTCTGTGTCGCATAATTGTGTCAAGTATCTTTTTGCCTTTTAAGCGGGAATGTTGGTTTTCTATTGAGATTCTGCAGCGCAAATATACCTAATCTCGCATTGAGGGGATAATTTAGTGGCGTTTCTCAAGTTGCGCCGGGAAGCTGGTGGTACTCCTCGAATTGCAAAGGGGACCTCAGGAACTGGCTCGGGTTGCTTCAGGGAAGTCAGGTCCCCTTTTTTGTTGGAAGTGGAACTTCTGGATTACTCTCGAGCCCTTAAATGGGAATAGGGCGTCTTCTCGAGTTGAGTCCATAAAATGTGTTCTCCTCTCCAATGGGGACGGCTGTGTGAGGGAATTTTCTCAGTCGCATAAAGGGTGTCAAGTACCCTTTTGCCTTTCAAGCGGGAATGCCGGATTTCTCTTGAGATTCTGCAGCGCAAAATTTCCTCATCTCGCATTGAAGAGATAATTTTGTGGTGTTTCTCTAGATTCGGCAGGAAACTGGGGGTACTTCTCAAGTTGCGACGGGACCTCACGAACTCTCTTGATTGATTCAGGAAAGTGAGGACACTATTGTGTTGGAAGGGGAACTTCGGGATTACTCTCGAGCCATTAAAAGGGAATAGGGCCTCTTCTCGAGTTGAGTCCATAAGGTGTATTCTCCTCTCCAATGGCGACGTCTGTGTGAGGGAACTTTCTGAGTCACATAAAGGGTGTCAATTACCCTTTTGTCTTTCAAGCAGGAATGTGTGTTTTCTCTTGAGATTCTGCAGTGCAAACTTTCCTCATCTCGCATTGAAAGGATAATTTTGTGGTGTTTCTCTAGTTTTCGCTGGATACTGGGGGAACTTCTCGAGTTTCGCAGGGGACCTCAGGAACTCGCTCGGGTTGCTTCAGGGAAGTCAGGTCCCCTTTTGTGTTGGAAGAGGAATTTCGGGATTACTCTCTAGCCATTAAATGGGAATTGGCCTCTTCTCGAGTTGAGTCCTTAAAGTGTGTTCTCCTCCTAAATGTGGATGGCTGTTTGAGGGAATTTTCTGAGTTGAATAATGGGTTTAAAGTAACTGTTTGCCTTTCAAGCGGTAATGTGGGATTATCATTGAGATTCTGTCTCGCAAAATTTCCTCATCTCGCATTGAGGTGATATTTTTGTGATGTATCTCCAGTTTCGACGGGAGGTTTGTGTACTTCTCGAGTTGCGACATGCAACTCAGGAGCTCGCTCCGGTTGTTTCAGGCTAGTCAGGTCCCCCTTCGTGTTGGAAGTGGAACTTCGTGTTTACTCTCGAGCGGTTAAATGGGAAGAGGGCTTCTTCTCAAGTTGAGTCCATAAAGTGTCTTCTCCTCTCCAATGGGGACGGCTGTGTAAGGGAACTCTCTGAGTAGCATATAGGGTGTCAAGTACCCTATTGCCTTTCAAGCGGGGATGTGGGATTAACCTTGAGACTCTGCCACTCAAATTTTCCTCATCTCGCATTGAGGGGATATTCTGTGGTGTTTCTCGTGTTGCGGCGCGAAGCTGGGGGTACTTCTTCAGTTGCGATGGGAACATCAGGAACTCGCTCGGGTTGCTTGAGGGAAGTCAGGTTCCCTTTTGTGTTGGAAGGATAACTTCGGGATTACTCTCCAGCCATTAAATCGGAATTGGTCTCTTCTCGGGTTGAGTGCATAAATTGTGTTCTCCTCTCCAATGGGGACGGCTGTGTGAGGGAACTTTCTGAGTCGCATAAAGAGTGTCCAGTACCCTTTTGCCTTTCGGCGGGATTGTGGGATTTCCCTTGAGATCTGCCACACAAAATTTCCTCATCTCGCATTGTGGGATAATTTTGTGGTGTTTCTCGAGTTGCAGCAGGAAACTGGGGGTACTACTCGAGTTGTGACGGTGACCTCAGGAACTCGCCCGGGTTGCTTCAGGGAAATCAGGTCCCCTTTTGTGTTGGAAGGGCAACATCGGGGTTACTCTTGACCTGTTAAATGAGAATAGGGCCTTTTCTCGAGTTCAGTCCATAAAGTGTGTTCTACTCTCCAATATGGACGGATGTTAGGGAACTTTCTGAATCGCATAAAGGGTGTCAAGTACAATTCTGCCTTCAAGCGGGAATTTGGGATTTCTCTTGAGATTCTGCAGCGTAAAATTTCCTCAACTACCATTGAGGGGATAATTTTGCTTTGTTTCTCCAGTTTCGGCGGGAACCTGGGGGTACTTCTCGAGTTGCGACAGGGACCTCAGGAAATCACTCAGGTTGCTTCAGGGAAGTCAGTTCCCCTTTTGTGAAGAAAGGGGAACTTGGGGATTACTCTCGTGCCATTCAATGGGGATAGGGCCTCTTCTCGAGTTGAGTCCATCAAGTTCGTTCTCTTCTGCAATGGGGACGGCTGTTAATGAACTTTCTTTTTCACATAAAGCGTGTTAAGTAGACTTTTGCCTTTCAAGTATTAATGCCTGATTTCTCTTGAGATTCTGCTGTGCAAAATTTCCTCATCTCGAATTGAGTGGATAATTTGGTGGTGTTTCTCAAATAGCGGTGGGAAGCTGGGGTACTTCTTGAGTTGAGACCATAAAGTGTGTTCTCCTCTGAAAAGGAAAGGCTATGTGAGGGACCTTTCTGAGTCGCATAAAGGGTGTCAAGTACCCTTTCGCCTTTCAAGCAGGAATGTGGGATTTCTCTTGAGAATCTGCAGTGCAAAATGTCCTCATCTCGCGTTAGGGGATAATTTCGTGGTGTTTCTCAAGTTGCAGCGGGAAGCTCTGGGTCCTTCCTGAGTTGCGACAGGGACTTCAGACACTCGCTCGGGTTGCTTCAGGGAAGTCAGATCCCATATTTTGTTGGAAGGGGAAGTTCCGGATTACTCTTGAGCCCGTAAATGGGAATAGGGCCTCTTCTCGTGTTGAGTCCAAAAAGTGTGTTTCTCTCCAATGTGGACTGCTGTGTGAGGGAACTTTCTGAGTCACATAAAGTGTGACAAGTACCCTTGTGCCTTTCAAGCAGGAATGTGGGATGTCTCTTGAGATTCTGCAGCACAAAATTTCCTCATCTCGCATTGAGGGGATAATTTTGTGGTGTTTCTCGTGTTGCGGCGGGAAGATGGGGGTACTTCTCGAGTTGCGACGGACACCACAGGAACTCACTCGTGTTGCTTCAGGGAAGTCAGGTTCACTTTTGTGCTGTAAGGGAAACTTCCGGATTTCTCTTGAGATTTTAAATGGGAATAAGGCCTATTCTCCAATTAGGACATAAAGTGTGTTCTCCTATCCAATGAGGATGGCTGTTAGGGAACTTTCTGTGTCGCATAAAGGGTGTCAAGTACCCTTTTGACGTTCAAGCAGGAATGTGGGATTTCTCTTGAGATTCTGCAGTGGAAAATTTCATCATCTCGCAGTGAGGGGATAATTTTGGGGTGTTTCTCGAGTTTCGGTGGGAAGCTGGGGGTACTACTACTGTTTCGATGGGGTCCTCAGTAACTCTCTCGGGCTGCTTCAAGGAAGTCAGGTCCCCTTTTGTGTTTGAAGGGGAATGTCGGGATTACTCTCAAGCCGTTAAATGGGAATAGGGACTCTTCTCGAGTTAAATCCATAAAGTGTGTTCTCCTCTCCAGTAGGGACCGCTCTGTGAGGGAACTTTCTGAGTTGCACAAAGGGTGTCAAGTACACTTTTGCCTTTCAAGAGGGAATGTGGAATTTCTCTTGACATTCTGCAGCACAAAATTTCCTCATCTCGCATTGAGGGGATAATTTTGTGTTGTTTTTCGAGTTGCAGCGGAAAGCTGGGGGTACTTCTCCAGTTGCGACTGGGACCTCAGGAACTAGCTCTGGTTGCTTCAGGGAAGTCAGTTCCCCTATTTTGAAGGAAGGGGAACTTCCGGATTACTCTCGCGCCATTAAATGGGAATAGGACCTCTTCTTGAGTTCAGTCCAAAATGTGTGTTCTCCCCTCCAATGGTGACGGCTGTGTGAGGGAATTTTCTGAGTCATATGAAGGGTGTCAAGTACCCTTTTGCCTTTCACAGGGAATGTGGGATTTCTCTTGAGATTCTGCAGCGCAAATTTTCCTCATCTAGCATTGAGGGGATAATTTTGTGGTGTTTCTCGAGTTTGGGCCGGAGGCTGGGGGTACTTCTCGAGTTGCGACCTGGAGTGAAGGAACTAGCTCGGGTTGCTTCAGGGATGTCAGGTCCCCTTTGTGTTGGAAGAGGAACTTCTGGATTACTCTCAAGCCGTTAAATGGGAATAGGTCCTCTTCTCGAGTTGAATCCATAAAATGTGTTCTCCTCTTCAATGGGGACATCTGTGTGAGGGAAATTTCTGAGTTGCATGAAGGATGTCAAGTACCCTTTTGCCTTTCAAGGGGGAATGTTGGATTTCTCTTGAGATTCTACAGCGCAGAATTTCCTCATCTCGCACTGAGGGAATAATTTTGTGGTTTTTCTCGAGTTGCGGCCGGAAGCTGGGGATACTTCTCAAGTTGCAATGGGAACTCAAGAACTCGCTCGGATTGCTATAGGGAAGTCAGGTCTCCTTTTGTGTTGCAAGGGGAACTTCCGGATTACTCTCGAGCCATTAAATGGGAGTAGGACCTCTTCTCCAATTGAGTCAAAAAAGTGTGTTCTCCTCTCCAATGGCGACGGCTGTGTGAGGGAATTTTCTGAGTCGCATGAAGCGTGTCAAGTACCCTTTTGCCTTTCACAGGGAATGTGGGATTTCTCTTGAGATTCTGCAGTGCAAAATTTCCTCACCTCGCACTGAGGGGTTAATTTTGTGGTGTTTCTCAAGTTGCGGCCGGAAGCTGGGGTTATTTCTTGAGTTGCGACAGGGACCTCATCAACTCGATCGGGTTGCTTCAGGGAATTCAGGTCCCCTTTTATGTTGGAAGGGGAACTTCTGGATTACCTCAAGCCGTTAAATGGGAATACGGCCTCTTCTCGAGTTGAGTCCATAAAGAGTGTTCTTCTCTCCAATGGGTTGGATGTTAGGGAACTTTCTGAGTCGCATAAAGCCTGTCAAGTATCATTTTGACTTTCAAGCGGGTGGTGAGATTTATCTTGAGATTCTGCAGTGCAAAACTTCCTCATCTCGCATTGAGGGGATAATTTTGTGGTGTTTCTCGAGTTGCGTTTGGAATGTGGGGCTACTTCTCGAGTTGCAACGGGGACTTTAGAAACTCACTCGGATTGCTTCAAGGAAGTCAGGTCCCCTTTTGTTTTGGAAGGGGAACTTCCGGATTTCTCTCGAGCCGTTAAATTGAAATAGGGCCTTTTCTCAAGTTGAGTCCATAAAGTGTGTTCTCCTCTCCAATGGGGACGGCTGTTTGTGGGAACTTTCTGAGTCGCCTAAAGGGTATCAAGTACACTTTTGCCTTTCAAGCTGGAATGTGGGATTTCTCTTGAGATTCTACAGCGCAAAATTTCCTCATCTTGCATTGAGAGGATAATTTTGTGCTGTTTCTCGAGTTGCGGCAGGAAGATGAGGGTACTTCTCGAGTTGCAACGGGGACCTCAGGAACTCGCTCGGGTTGCTTCAGGGAAGTCAGGTCCCCTTTTTTGTTGGAAGGGGAACTTCCGGATTACTCTCGATCCCTTAAATGGGAATAGGGCTTCTTCTCCAGTTGAGTCCATAAAGTGTGTTCTCCTGTTCAAAGTGGACGGCTGTGTGAGGGAAGTTTCTGAGACGCATAAAGCGTGTCACGAACACTTTGCCTTTCAAGCGGGAATGTGGGATTTCTCTTGAGATTCTGGATCGCAAAATTTCCTCATGTCACATTTAGGGGATAATTTTGCTGTGTTTCTCGAGTTTCAGCGGGAAGCTTGGGGTACTTCTCGAGTTGCAACGGGGACTACAGGAACATGCTCAGGTTTCTTCAGGGAATTCAGGTCCCCTTTTTGTGTTGGAAGGGTAACTTCAGGATTACTCTCGAGCCCTTAAATGGCAATAGGTCCTCTTATGGAGCAGAGTCCATAAAGTGTGTTCTCCTCTTCAATGGGGACGGCTCTAAGAGGGAAATTTTTGATTCGCATAAAGGATGTCAAGTATTCTTTTTCCTTTCAAGCGGGAATGTTGGATTTCTCTTGAGATTCTGCAGGGCATATTTTCCTCATCTCGCATTGAGGGGATAATTTTTGGTGTTTCTATACTTGCGGCGTGAAGCTGGGAGTACTTCTTGAGTTGCAACGGGGACCTCAGTCATTCGCTCGGGTTTCTAGAGGTTAGCCAGGTCCCCTTTTTTGTTGGAAGGGGAACTTTTGGATTTCTCTCGAGCCGTTAAATGGGAATAGGGCCTATTCTCGGGTTGAGTCCATAAATTGTGTTCTCCTCTCCAACTGAGACGGCTGTTAGTGAACTTTCTGATTCAGGTAAAGGGTGTCAAGTACTATTTTGCCTTTCAAGCGGGAATGAGGGATTTCTCTTGAGATTCTGCATCACAAAATTTCCTCATCTCGCATTGAGGGGATAATTTTGTGCTGTTTCTCGAGTTGCGGTGGGAAAGTGGGGGTACTTCTCGAGGTGCGCCGGGGACCTCAAGAACGTTCTCGGGTTGCTTCAGGGAATTCAGGTCCCATTTTGTGCTAGAAAAGGAACTTCCTTATTACTCTCGAGCCCTTAAATGGGAATAGAGTCTCTTCTACTTTTGAGTTCATAAAGTGTGTTCTCCTCTCCAATGGGGACTGCTGTTAGGGAACATTCTGATATTCATAAAGGGTGTCAAGTACCCTTTTGCTTTTCAAGCGGGAATGTGGGATTTCTCTTGAGATTCTGCAGTGCAAATTTTCCTCATCTCGCATTGAGATTATAATTTTGTGCTGTTTTTCGATTTGCGTCAGGAAGCTGATGGTACATCTCGAGTTTCTACGGGGACCTCAGGAACTCGCTCGGGTTGCTTCAGGGAAGTAGCTCCCCTTTGGTGAAGTAAAGGGAACTTCATGATTACTCTCCAGCCGTTAAATGGGAAAAGGGCCTATTCTCATCTTGAGGCCATAAAGTGTGTGCTCCTCTCCAATGGGGACGGCTGTGTGAGGAAACGTTCTGAGTCACATAAATGGTGTCAAGTACCTTTTGCCTTTCAAGCAGGAATTTGGGATGTCCCTTGAGATTCTGCAGGGCAAAATTTACTCATCTCGCATTGAGGGGATAATTTTGTGCTGTTTTCCGAGTTGCGGCAGGAAGCTGGGAGTACTTCTCTAGTTGCGACAGGGACCTAAGGAACTCTCTCGGGTTGCTTCAAGAATGTCAGTTCCCCTTTTGTGAAGGAAGGGGAATTTCGGGATTACTCTCGTGCCTTTAAATGGGAAAAGGGCCGCTTCTCGTGTTGAATCCATAAACTGTGTTCCCCTCTCCAATGGGGATGGCTCTGTGAGGGAACTTTCTGAGTCGCATAAAGGGTGCCAAGTACCCTTTTGCCTTTCAAGCGGGAATGTGGGATTTCTCTTCAGATTCTGCAGCGCAAAATTTCCTCATCTCACATTTAGGGGATGATTTTGTTGTGTTTCTCGAGTTTCACCGGGAAGCTGGGGGTACTTCTCGAGTTGCCATGGGGACTACAGGAACTTGCTTGGGTTGCTTCAAGGAGTTCAGGTCACCTTTTTGTGTTGGAAGGGTAACATCGGGATTACTCTAGAGCCCTTAAATGGGAATAGGGCCTCTTCTCGAGTTGAGTCCATAAAGTGTGTTCTCCTCTCCAATGGGAATGGCTCTTTGAGGGAACTTTCTGAGTCGCATAAATGGTGTCAAGGCCACTTTTGCCTTTCAAGCGGGAATGTGGGATTTCTCTTGAGATTCTACAGCGCAAAATTTCCTCATCTAGCATTGAGGGGATAATTTTGTGCTGTTTCTCGAGTTGTGGCAGGATGCTGGGGTACGTCTCGAGTTGCGACAGGGACCTCAGGAACTCGCTCGGGTTGCTTCAGGGAAGTCAGGTCCCCCTTTTTGCTGGAAGAAGAATTTCCGGACTACTCTCCGTCAGTTAAATGGGAATAGGCCCTCTTCTCGAATTGAGTCCATAAATTGTGTTCTCCTCTCCAAAGGGGTCGGCTGCGTGAGGGAACTTTCTGAGGTGCATAAAGGGTGTTTAGTACCCTTTTTCCTTTCAAGCGTGTATATGGGATTTTTCCTGAGAGTCTGCAGCGCAAAATTACCTCATCTCGCATTGAGGGGATAATTTTGTGGTGTTTCTGGAGTTTCGGCTTGAAGCTGGGGGTACTTCTCGAGTTATGATGGGAACCTCAGGAACTGGCTTGGGTTGCTTCAAGGAAGTAAGTTCCTCTTTTGTGAAGGAAGGGGAACTTCGGGATTTTTCTCGAACCGTTAAATCGGAATAGGGCGTGTTCTCGAGTTGAGTCAAAAAGTGTATTCTCTTCCCCAAAGCCTACGGCTGTTTGAGGGAACTTTCTGAAGCGCATAAAGCGTGTCAAGTACCGTTTTTCCTTTCAAGCGGGAATGTGGGATTTCTCTTGAGATCCTGCAGGGCAAAATTTCCTCATCTGGCATTGAGGGGATAATTTTGCGGTGTTTCTCGAGTGTAAGCGGGAAGCTGGGTCTGCTTTCCGAATTGCGACGGGGACCTCAGGAACTCGCTCGGGTTGGTTCAGGGAAGTCAGTTCCCCTTTTGTGAAGTATGGGGAAATTCGGGATTACTGTCGAGCCGTAAAATGTGAATACGGCCTCTTCTCCATTTGAGTCCATATACTGTATTCCCCTCTCCAATGGGGACGGCTGTTTGAGGGAAATTTCTGAGTCACAAAAATGGTGTCAAGTACCCTTTTGCCTTTCAAGGGGAATTTGGGATTTCTCCCCTAATTCTGCAGCACATATTTTCCTCATCTCGCATTGAGGGGATAATTTTGTGGTGTTTCTCGAGTTGTGGGGGGAAGCTGGGGTACTTCTCGAGTTGCAACAGGGACCTCAGGAACTTGCTTGGGTTGCTTCCGGGAAGTCAAGTCCCCTTTTGTGTTGGAAAGGGAAACTCGGGATTACTTTTGAGCCATTAAATGGGAACAGGGCCTCTTTTCTGAATTGAGTCCGTAAAGTGTGTTCTTCTCTCCAATGTATGTGGACTGCTGTGTGAGGGAAACTTCTGAGTCGGGTAAAGGGTGTCAAGTACACTTTTGCCTTTCAAGCGGGAATGTGGAAATTCTCTTGAGGTACTGCAGTGCAGTATATCCTCATCTCGCATTGAGTGGATAATTTTGTGGCGTTTTTGGATTTGCGCCGGGAAGCTTGGGGTATTTCTCGAGTTGGGACTGTGACATCAGGAACTCCTTAAAGTTGCTTTAGGGAAGTCAGGTCCCCTTTTGTGTTGAAAGTGGAAGTACCGGATTAATCTCTAGCTGTTATATGGGAATAGGGCTTCTTCTCGAGTTGAGTCCATAAAGTGTATTCTCCTCTCCAATGGGGACGGCTGTGTGAGGGAACTTTGTGAGTCGCATAAAGGGTGTCAGTACCCTTTTGCCTTTCAAGCGGGAATGTGGGATTTCCCTTGAGTTACTGGAGTGCAGTATATCCTTATCTCGCATTGAGGGGATAATTTTGTGGTGTTTCTCAAGTTGCGGCGGGAAGCTCGGATACTTCTCGATTTTCGACGGGGACCTCAGGAACTCGCTCGGGTGCTTCAGGGTAGTCAGGTCCACTTTGGTGTTGGAAGGGGAAATTCGGGATTACTCTCGAGCTGTAAAATATGAATACTGCCTCTTTTAGACTTGAGTCCATAAACTGTGTTCCCTTCTCCAATGGGGACGGCTGTTTGAGGGAACTTTCTGAGTCACATAAATGGTGTCAAGTACCTTTTTGCCTTTCAAGGGGCATTTGGGATTTCTCTTGTAATTCTGCAGCGCCGATTTTCCTCATCTCTCATTGAGGGGATAATTTTCTGGTTTTTCTCGAGTTGCGGTGGGAAGCTGGTGGTTTTTGTTGAGTTACGACGGGGAACAGTGGAACTCGCTCGGGTTGCTTCAGGGAAGTCAGGTCCCCTTTAGTGTTGGATGCGGACCTTCGGAATTACTCTCGAAACTTTAAATAGGAATAAGGCCTCTTCCTGGGTTGTGTCCATAAAGTCTGTTCTCCTCTCCAATGGGGACTGCTGTGTGAGGGAACTTTCTAAGTCTGAAAATGGGTGTCAAGTACCCTTTGCCATTCAGGCGGGAATGTGGGATTTCTCTTGAGATTCTGCAGCGCGCAATTTCCTCATCTCGCATTGAGGGGATAGTTTTGTGGTATTTCTCGAGTTGCAGCGGGAAGCTGGGGTTAATTCTCGAGTTGCAACTGGGACCTCAGAAACTCTCTGGTGTTGCTTCAGGTAGGTCAGGTCCCCTTTGTATTGGATGGGAAACTTCGGGATTACTCTCGAGCCGGTAAGTGGGAATTGAGCCTCTTCTAGGTTTGAGTCTGTACCTTGTGTTCTCCTCTCCAATAGGGACAGCTGTGTGAGGGAAATTTCTCAGTCGCATAAAGGGGGTCAAGTATCCTTTTGCCTTTCATGCGGGAATGTGGGATTTTTCTTGAGATTCAGCAGCGCACAGTTTCCTCATCTCGCATTGAGTGGATTTTTTTGTGGTGTTCCTCCAGTTGCGGCGGAAAGATTGGGGTCCTTCTCAAGTGGCAACAGGGACTTCAGGTACTCACTCGTGTAGTCCCTGTGAATTCAGGTCTCCTTTCGTTTTTGTTGGGGAACATCGAGATTACTCTCGAGGAGTGGAATGCAAAAAGGGCCTCATCTTAAGTTTAGTCCATCAATTGTTTTCTCCTCTCAAATGGGGATAGCTATGTCAGGGGATGTCTTGAGTCGCATAAAGTGTGTCAAGTACCTCTTCGCGTTTCAAGCGGGAATTTGGGATTTCTCTTGAGACTCTGCAGGGGAAATTTTCCTCATCTCACCTTGCGTGCACAATCTTGTGGTTTTTCTCGAGTTGCGGCTGGAAGATTGAGGTCCTTCTCAAGTGGCGACAGGGACTTCAGTTACTCGCTCGTGTAGTCCCTGGGAATTCAGGTCTCCTTTCATTTTGGTAGGGGAACATCGGATTACTCTCGATGCGTGGAATGGGAATAGGACCTCATCAAAACTTGAGTCCATAAATTGTGTTCTCCCCTCAAGTGGCGGCAGCAATGTCAGGGAATGTCTTGAGTCACATAAAGTGTGGCAAGTACCCGTTCGCGTTTCAAGCGGGAATGTGGGATTTTTCTTGAGACTCTGCAGGGAAAAATTTCCTCATCTCACCTTGAGTGTAGAATCTTGTGGTTTTTCTCGACTTGCGTCTGGAAGCTTGGGGTCCTTCTCCAGTTGTGATGGGGACCTCAGGAACTCTCTTGTTTAGTCCCTGGGAAGACAGGTCTCCTTTCGTTTTGGTAGGGGAACATCGGGATTACTCTCGAGGCGTGGAACGGGAATAAGGCCTCATCTATTGTTGAGTCTATAAATAGTGTTCTCCTCTCAAGTGGGGACAGCTATGTCAGGGTATATCCTGAGTCTCATAAAGGGTGTCAAGTACCCGTTCGCGTTTCAAGCGGGAATGTATGATTTCTCTTTTGACTCTGCAGGGGAAATTTTCCTCATCTCACCTTGAGTGAAGAATCTTGTGGTTTTTCACGAGTAGCCACGGGAATCTTAATGTCCTTCTCGAGATGCTACAGACACCTCAGGAACTCACTCGTGTAGTCCCTGGAAAGTCAGGTTTCCTTTCGTTTTGGTAGGGGAACATCAGGATTACTCTAGAGGCGTGGAATGGGAATAAGGCCTCATCTAAAGTTGAGTCCATAAATTGTGTTCTCTCAAGTGGGGACAGTTATGTCTCGGAATATTTTGAGTCTCATAAAGGGTGTCAAGTACCCGTTCTGGTTTCAAGCGGGAATATGGGATATCCCTTGAGATTCTGCAGGGGAAATTTTCCTCATCTCCCTTTGAGTGCAGAATCTTGTGGTTTTTCTCGAGTTGCCGTGGGAAGCTTGGGGTTCTTCTCGAAAGGGGAAAGGGATCTCAGGACCTCTCTCCTGTAGTCCCTGGGAAGTCAGATCTTCTTTCGTTTTGGTACTCACATCGGGATTACTCTCGAGGCTTAGAATGGAAATAGGGCCTCTTACCGAGTTGAGTCCTAAATTGTGGTCTCCCTAAAGCGGACGGCTCTGTGAGAGAACTTGCTGAGTCGCATAAAGGGTGTCAAGTACCCGTTCACCTTTCAAGCGGGAATGTGGGATTTCTCTTGATATGCTGCAGCGCAAAATGTCCTCATCTCGCATTGAGGGGATAATTTTGTGGTGTTTCTCGACTTGCGGTGGTAAGAATTGAGTTCCTATCGAGCTACGACGGGGACCTCAGTACCTCAATTTCGATATCCCAGGGCAGTTAGGTCTCCTTGCGTGTTGGAAGAGGAACATCGCCATTCTTCTCGAGGCAGGGGAGAGTAATAGGGTCGCATCTAGTGCTGTGTAGATAAATTGTGTTCTCTGCTTCAATGTGGAAGGCTACCTGGGGGAAAATTTTGGGTCGCATAAAGTGTGTCAAGTTCCGTTCGGATTTCAAGCGGTAATGTGCAATTTCTCTTGTGTCTCTGCAGTGGAAAATATCCTCATCTCGCATTCAGGGGAAAATATTGAGGTGTTTTTCGAGTTGCGGCGGGAAGCTTGGTCCCCCTCTCGATTTTGGACGGGGAACTCAGGAAATCCCCCGTGTTGCTTCAGAGAAGGCATGTCCCCTTTTGTGTTCAAAGGGGAACTTCGGGATTACTCCCGTGCCCTTCAATGGGAATAGGGCCTCTTCTCGAGTTGAGTTCGTAAATTGTGTTCTCCTCTCCAATGGGGACGGCTGTGTTAGGGAACTTACTGAGTCGCATAAAGTGTGTCAAGTTCCGTTCGGGTTTCAAGCGGTAATGTGCGATATCTCTTGAGACTCTGCAGCGGAAATTATCCTCATCTCGCATTGAGGGGAAAATTTTGTGGTGTTTCTCGAGTTGCGGCATAAAACTTGGTGTTTTTTTCGACTTGCGACAGGGACCTCAGAAACTCGCTCGTGTTGCTTCAGGGAAATCAGGTCCCCTTTGGTGTTGGAAGGGGAAATTCAGGATTACTGTCGACCTGTTAAATGTGAACAGGGCCTCTTCTCGACCTGAGTCCGTAAATTGTGTTCTCCTCTCCAATGGGGACGGCTTTGTTAGGGAACTTACTGAGTCGCATAAAGGATGTCAAGTTCCTGTTCGCCTTTCAAATGGAAATGTGGGATTTCTCTTGAGATTCTGCAGTGGAAAATGTCCTCATCTCTCATTGAGGGGATAATATGTGGTGTTTCCCGATTTGCGGCTGGAAGCTTGGGGTTCCTCTCGAGTTGCGATGGGGACCCCAGGAACTCGTTCATGCTGCCCCAGGGAAGTCAGGTCTCGTATCTTTTTGGAAGGGGAACCTCGAGATTCCTCTATAAAAAGCAGCAGAGGAATAGGGTCGCATCTAGCGTTGAGTCAGTCAACTGTTTGTTCTTCTCCAATGGAGACAGGGATCTCGCGGTTGCTCTCAAAATTCTCCAGGGGATTCAGGCCTCGTCTCTTGTTCAGACCTGGAAGTACGCTTTCTTCTCGAGTTGTAATACGGGTGATAGGCCACTTTCAGTTCAGTTCGATTCAGTCGCTCAGTCGTGTGCGACTCTTAGTGACTCCTGAACCACAACACGAAAGAACATCACCAACTCCCGACGTTCACTCAAACTCATGTCCATCGAGTCAGTGATGCCATCCAACCAACTCTTTCTCTGTCGTCCCCGTCTCCTCCCACCCCCAACCGCTCCCAGCATCAGAGTCTTTTCCAGTGAGTCATCTCATCGCATGAGGTGGCCAAAGTATTGGAGTTTCAGCTTTAGCATAAGTCCTTCCAATGAACACCCAGGATTGATCTCCTCTAGAATGGACTGGTTGGATCTCCTTGCAGTCCACGGGACTCTCAAGAGTCTTCTCCAGCACCACAGTTCAAAAGCATCAATTCTTCGGCGATCAGCTTTCTTCACAGTCCAACTCTCACATCCATACATGACCATGGGAAAAACCACAGTCTTGACTAGACGGACCTTGGTTGGCAAAGTAATGTCTCTGCTTTTTAATATGCTATCTAGGCTGGACATAACTTTCCTTCCAAGGAATAAGAGTCTTTTAATTTCATGGCTGCATTCAGCATCTGCAGTGATTTTCGAGCCCCCAAAAATAAAGTCTGACACGGTTTCGACTGTTTCCCCATCTATTTCCCAAGAAGTGATGGGACCAGATGCGATGATCTTCGTTTTCTGAGTGTTGAGCTTCAAGCCAACCTTTTCACTCTCCTCTTTTGCTTTCATCAAGAGACCTTTGAGTTCCTCTTCACTTTCTGCTATAAGGGTGGTCTCATCTGCATATCTGAGGTTATTGATATTTCTTCTGGCAATCTTGATTCCAGCTTGTGCTTCTTCCAGCCCACAGTTCCTCTTGATATACTCTGCATAGAATTTAAATAACCAGGGTGACAATATACAACCTTGACGTACTCCTTTTCCTATTTGGAACCAGTCTGTTGTTCCATGTACAGTTCTAACTGTTGCTTCCTGACCTGCATACAGGTTTCTCCAGAGGCAGGTCAGGTGGTCTGGAATTCCCATCTCTTTCAGAATGTTCCACAGTTTATTGTGATCCACACAGTCAAAGGCCTTGGCATAGTCAATGAAGCAGAAATAGATGTTTTTCTGAAACTCTCTTGCTTTCTCCATGATCGAGCGGATGTTGGCAATTTGATCTCTGGTGCCTCTGCCTTTTCTTAAACCTGCTTGAACATCTGGAAGTTCACGATTCACATATTGCTGAAGCCCAGCTTGGAAAATTTTGACCATGACTTTACTAGCGTGTGAGATGAATGCAATTGTGCTGTAGTTAGAGCATTCTTTGGCATTCTCTTTCTTTGGGATTGGAATGAAGACTGACCTTTTCCAGTCCTGTGACCACTGCTGAGTTTTCCAAATTTGCTGGCATATGAGTGCAACACTTTCACAGCATCATCTTTTAGGATGTGAAATAGCTCAATTGGAATTCCATCACCTCCACTAGCTTTGTTCGTCGTAATGCTCTCTAAGGCCCACTTGACTTAACATTCCAAGATGTCTGGTTCCAGGTGAGTGATCACGACATCCTGATTATCTTCATAGTGAAGACCTTTTCTGTACAGTTCTTCTGTGTATTCTTGCCCCCTTCTCTTAGTGTCTTCTGCTTCTATTAGGTCCATACCAGTTCTGTCCTTTATCGAGCCCATTTTTGCATGAAATGTTCCCTTGATATCTCTAATTTTCTTGAAAAGATCTCTTGTTTTTCCTATTCTGTTGTTTTCCTCTATTTCTTTGCATTGATCGCTGAGGAAGGCTTTCTTATCTCTCCTTGCTCTTCTTTGGAACTCTGCATTCCGATGCTTATATCTATCCTGTCCTCCTTTACTTTTCGCTTCTCTTCTTTTCACAGCTATTTGTAAGGCCTCCTCAGACAGCCATTTTGCTTTTTTGCATTTGTACCTTGAGATTGTATAGAGTATGCTCATGGAGTCAGGTTACCATTTGTCCTGTGATTTGATATTCGAGGCTACATTTGAAACTGTGCAGTAGAATCAGACAATAGGGTCGAATCTAGTGCTGTGTAGATAATTTGTGTTCTCCTCTTCAATGTGGACCACTATCTCGGGGAAGTTTTGGAGTCACATAAAGGATGTCAAGTCCCCTTTCGAGTTTCAAGCAGTAATGTGTGAATTCTCTTGAGACTCTGCAGCGGAAAATATCCTCATCTCGCATTGAGGGGAAAATTTTGTGGTGTTTCTCGAGTTGTGGCGGAAAGCTTGGGGTTTTTCTCGACGTGCGACGGGGACCTAAGGAACTCGCTCGTGTTCCCCCAGGGAAGTCAGGTCCCCTTTTGTTTTGGAAGTGGAACTTCGGGATTTCTCTCAAGCCGTTAAATCAGAATAGGGCCTCTTCTCGAGTTGACTCCGTGAATTGTGTTCTCTCCAATGGGTCGGCTCTGTTAGGGAACTTTCTGAGTCACATAAAGTGTGTCAAGTTCCCGTTTGCATTTCAAGCGGGAATGTGGGCTTTCTCTTGAGATTCTGCAGCGGAAAATTTCCTCATCTCGCATTGAGGGGATAATTTTGTGTTGTTTCTCGACTTGCAGCAGGAAGCTTCATGTTACTCTCGAGTTGCGAAGGGGACCTCAGGACCTAGATCGCGATGTCCCAGGGAAGTTAGGTCTCCTTGCGCGTTGGAAGGGGAACATCGGAATTCCTCTTGAGGCATGGCAGAGTAATATGGACGCATCTAGTGCTGTGTAGATATATTATGTTCTCCGCTTCAATGTGGATGGCTATCTCAGTGAAGTTTTTGGTCGCATAAAGGGTGTCAAGTTACTGTTCGAATTTCAAGCGGAAAGGTGGGATTTCTCTTGAGATTCTGCTGCAGAAAATTTCCTCAGCTCGCACTGATGGGGGAACATTTTCGTTTATATTGAGTTGCGGCGGAAATCTTGGGGTTCCTCTCGAGTTGTGACGGTGACCCCAGGAACTCGATCACGTTGTCCCAAGAAGGTTGAAATCGTTTGCTGTTTGAAGGGGACCTCAGGATTCATGTCTAGTCGCAGGAGACGAATAGGGCGGCATCTAGTGTTGTGTACGTAAATTGTGTGCTCCGCTTCAATGTGGACGGCTATGTTGGGGAAGCATTTGGTTCGCTTAAAGGGTGTCAAGTTCCCGTTCGAGTTTCAAGTGGGATAGTGGGATTTCTCTTGAGACTCTGCCGCAGAAAAAATTCCTCATCTCGCATTGAGGGGATAATTTTGTGGTGTTTCTCGAGTTGCGGCAGGAGGCCTGGGCTCCCTCTTGAATTGCAATGGGGACCTCAGGAAATCCCCGTGTCTCTTCAGAGAAGTCAGGTCGATTTTTTGTTGGAAGGGGAATTTCTGGATTACTCTCGAGTCGTTAAATGATAATAGGGCCTCATCTCAAGTTAAGAATATAAATTGTGTGCTCCTCTCGAGTGGGGATGGCTATGGTAGGGAACTTTCTGAGTCACATAAAGTGTGTCAAGTACCCGTTCACCTTTCAAGCTAGAATGTGGGATTTCTCTTGAGACACTGACACGGAAAAAATTCCTCATCTCGCATTGAGGGGATAATTTTGTGGTGTTTCTTGAGTTGCGGTGGAAAGTTGGGGTTCATCTTGAGTTACAACGGGGATGTCAGGAACTCGGTCGTGTTGACCCAGGGAAGTCAGGTCTCCTATAGTGTTGAAAGGAGAAACTCAGGATTCCTCTATAAGGAGAAGCAGAGGAATAGGGACGCATCGAGCATTGAGTCAGGCAACTGTTTGTTCTTCTCCAGTGGAGACAGGGATCTCCGGTTGCTCTCAATATTCTCCAGGGTATTCAGTTCTCCTCTCTTGTTCTGACCTGGAACTGCGCTTTCTTCTCGAGTTGTAATACGAGTGTTAGGCCACATTAGTGTTGAATTTGTACCTGGAGATTGTATAGAGTATGCTCGTGCAGTCAGGTCTCCACTCGTCTTGTGAGTTGATACTCGAGGTTACATTTGAATTTCTCTTACCGAATCTGAAACGGAAATGTTGTTTCAATGTCTCGCCTTGAGGGCACGATCTTGTGGTTTTTCTTGAGTGTCGGCGGGAAGCTTCAGCTTCCTCTCGATTTGTGACGGGTACCTCAGGTAATCCCCCGTGTTGCTTCTGAGAAGTCAGTTTCCCTTTGTGTTGGAAGGGGAACTGCGGGATTACTCTCGAGCAGTTCAATAGAAATAGGGCCTCTTCTCGAGTTGAGTCCGTAAATTTTGTTCTCCTCTCCAATGGGGACGGCTGTGTTAGGGAACTTTCTCAGTCTCATAAAGGGTGTCAAGTTCCCATTCTCTTTCAAGCGGTAATGTGGGATTTCTCTTTAGATTCTGCTGCCCAAAATTTCCTCATCTCGTATTGAGGCCATATTTTTGTGGTGTTTCTAGAGTTTCGATGGGAAGCTGCGGGTATTTCTCTAGTTCCGACGGGGACCTCAGGAACTCTCTCGGGTTGCTTCAGGAAAGTCTGCTATCCGTTTGTGTTGGAAAGGGAACCTCCGGATCACTCTCCAGGTGTTAAATGGGAATAGTTCCTTCACTCAGGTTGAGTCCAAAAAGTGTGTTTTCCTCTCCAATGGGGACGGCTGTGTGAGGGAAATTTCTGAGTCGCAAAAAGGGTAACAAGTATCATTTTCCTTTTCAAGTGGAAATGTGGGATTTCTCTTGAGATACTTCCTCGCAAAATTTCCTCATCTCCCATTGCGGCCATATTTTTGTGGTGTTTCTCGAGTTACGGCGGGAAGCTGGGGGTTCTTCTAGAGTTGCAGCGGGGACTACAGGAACTAGATCGGGTTGCTTCAGGGAAATCAGACCTCCGTTTTGTGTTGAAAGGGGAACGTCTGGATTACTTTCAGGCCATTTAAAGGGAATAGGGCCTCTTCTCGAATTGAGTCCATAAAGTGTGTTCTCCTCTACAATGGGGACGGCTGTGTGAGGGAAATTTCTGAGTCACATAAAGGGTGTCAAGTACCCTTTTGCCTTTCAAGTGGGAATGTGGGATTTCTCTTGAGATACTGCCATGCAAAATTTCCTCATGTCGCATTGAGGCCATATTTTTGTGGTGTTTCTCGAGATTTGGCAGAAAGCTGGGGGTACTTTTCGAGTTGAGACGGGGACCTCAGGAACTCGCTAGGGTTGCTTCAGGGAAGTCAGGTCCCCTTTTTTCTTGGAAGGGGAACTTCCGGATTACTCTCGAGCCATTAAATCGGAGTAGGGCCTCTTCTCGTGTTGAGTCCATAAAGTGTTTTTTCCTCTCCAATCGGGACATATGTGTGAGGGAACTTTCTGAGTAACATAAAGGGCGTCACTACCATTTTGCCTTTCAATCGGGAATGTGGCTTTTCTCATGAGATCCTGCAGCACAAAATTACCTCATCTCGCACTGAGGGGATAATTTTGTGGTGTTTCCCTAGAAGCGGCGGGAAGCTGGCAGTAATGTTCGAGGTACAACGACGACCTCGGGAACTCATTCCAGTTGCTTCAGGGAAGTCAAGTCCCCTTTTGTGAAGCAAGTGGAAATTCGGGATTACTTTCACGACGTTAAATGGGAAAAAGGCCTCTTCTCGAGGTGAGGCCATAAAGTGTGTTTTCCTCTCAAATGGGGACGGCTTTGTGAGGGAACTTTCTGAGTCCCATTAAGGATGTCAAGTATCCTTTTGCCTTTCAACAGGGAATGTGGGATTTCTCTTGAGATTCTGCAGCGCACAATTTCCTCATCTCGAATTGAGGGGATAATTTGGTTGTTTTTCTCTAGTGTCTACGGGAAACTTGGGGTACTTCTCGAGTTGCGACGAGGACCTCATGAACTCGCTCGGGTTGCTTCAGGAAAGTCAGTTCCCCTTTTGTGTTGGAAGAAGAAATTCCAGGTTACTCCAGAGGCATTAAATGGGAATAGAGCCTCTTCTCGAGTTTAGTCCATAAGGTGAGTTCTACTATCAAATCGGGAATGCTGTTTGAGGGAACTTTCTGAGTCGCACAAGGGGTGTCAAGTACACTTATGCCTTTCAAGCGGGAATGTGGGAATTCTCTTGAAATTCTGCCGCCCGAAATTTCCTCATTTCGCTTTGAGGGGATAATTTTGTGGTGTTTCTCGAGTTGCGGTGGGAAGCTGGAGGTACTTCTCGAGTTGCAACAGGGACCTCAGGAACTAGCTCGGGTTGCTTCAGGGAATAAGGTCACCTTTTTTGTTGGAAGGGGAACTTCCGGATTACTCTCGAGCCGTTAAATGGGAATAGGACCTCTTCTCGAGTTTAGTCCTAAAAATGTGATTTCCTCTCCAATGGGGCGGCTGTTTGAGGGAACTTTCTGAGTCGCACAAAGTTTGTCAAGTAGCCTTTTGCCTTTCAAGCGGGAATGTGGGTCTTTTCTTGAGATCTGCAGCCCAAAATTTCCTCATTTTGCTTTGAGGACATAATTTTGTGGTGTTTCTCGAGTTGGGAGTAGCTGGGTGTACTTCTCCAATTAGCACGGGGACCTCAGCTACTCGCTCGTGTTGCTTTAGGGAAGTCAATTCACCTTTTGTGAAGGAAGGGGAATTTTGGGAATACTCTCGAGCCATTACATGGGAATACGGCCTCTTTTCGAGTTGAGTCCATAAAGTGTGTTCTCCTCTCCAATGGGGACAGCTGTGTGAGGGAAATTTCTGAGTCACATAAAGGGTGTAAAGTACAGTTTTGCCTTTCCAGCCAGAACGTGGGGTTTCTTTTCAATTGTGCAGGGCAAATTTTCCTGATCTAGCATTGAGGGGATAATTTTGTGGTGTTTCTCGTGTTGCGGTGGGAAGCTGGAGGTAATTCTCGAGTAGCGAAGAGGACCTCAGGAACTCACTCAGGTTGCTTCAGGGAAGTCAGGTCCCCTTTGGTGTTGGAAGGGGAACTTCGGGATTGCTCTCCAGCCGTTAAATGGGAATAGGTTCTCTCCTCGAGTTGAGTCCATAAATTGTGTTCTCCTCTCCAATGGGGACGACTGTGTGAGGGAATTTTCTGAGACTCACCCGTCGGCGCAGACCCGTGAGACCCCAGCCCCACCCTCGCAGATGGAAGAGATGCTGGCCACGGAGCAACCGACCATGCAAAGATGCGCGGCCATGAGGAGCTACCCCACGCCTGAGGTCAGGGCAGGAGGCCGAGAGGAGGTGCCCCACGTCCAATAGGCGTTGGCTGTGCGAGGGAGGGCCGACAGGATCTACTCACGTTCAAGGTCAGGAGGGGTGGCCTTGAGGACATAACCTTCATCCAAGGTAGGGTGCAGCAGCTGCGCTTTCTTGGAGCAGCTGTGAAGAGATATCCCACACCCAAGGTAAGAGAAACTAAATAAGATGGTAGGTATTGCGATGGGGCATCAGAGGGCAGACACACTGAAATTATAATCACAGGAATCTAGTCGATCTGCTCACATGGACCACAGCCGAATGTGGTCCACTGGAGAAGGGAATGGCAAACCATTCCAGTATACTTGCCTTGAGAACCCCATGAACAGTATCAAAGGGCAAAATGACAGGATACTGAATGAGGAATTCCCCAGGTCGGTAGGTGCCCAGTATGCTACTGGAGATCAGTGGAGAAATAACTCTAGAAGGAATGAAGGGATGGAGCAAAAGCAAAACCAGTACCCAGTTGTGGATGTGACCGGTGATAGAAGCAAGGTCCAGTGCTGTAAAGAACATTATTGCATAGGAACCTGGAATGTTAGGTCCATGAATCAAGGCAAATGGGAAGTGGTCAAACAGGAGATGGCCAGAGTGAACCTAGACATTCTAGGAATCAGGGAATTAAAATGGACTGGAATGTGTGAATTTAACTGAGATGACCATTATATCTACTACTGTGGGCAGGAATCCCTTAGAAGAAATAGAGTAGCCAACATGGTCAACAAAAGAGTCCGAAATGCAATACTTGGATGCAATCTTAAAAATGACAGAATGAATTCTGTTCGTTTCCAAGGCAAACCATTCAATATTACAGTAACCCAGGCCTATGCCCCAACCAGGAACGCTGAAGAAGCCGAAGTTGAAGGCTTCGATGAAGACCTACAAGACCTTTTATAACTAACACACAAAAGAGATGTCCTTTTCATTCTAGGGGACAGGAATGCAAAAGTAGGAAGTCAAGAAACACCTGGAGTAACAGGCAAATTTGGCCTTGGAGCACGGAATGAAGCAGGGCCAAGTCTAATACAGTTTTGTCAAGAGAACACACTGGTCATAGCAAACACCCTCTTCCAACAACACAAGAGAAGACTCTACATGTGGACATCACCAGATGGTCAACACCGAAATCAGATTGATTATATTCTTTGCAGCCAAAGACAAATAAGCTGTAGACAGTTAGCAAAACCAAGACCAGGAGCTGACTGTGGCTCAGATCATGAACTCCTTATTACCAAATTAATACTTAAATTGAAGAAAGTAGGGAAAACCCCTAGACCATTCAGATATGACCTAAATCAAATCCTTTATGATTATACAGTGGAAGTGAGAAATAGATTTAAGGGACTAGATCTGATTGATAGAGTGCCTGATGAACTCTGGACGGAGGTTCGTGACATTGTACAGGAGACAGGGACCAAGAGCATCCCCATGGAAAAGAAATGCAAAAAAAGCAAAATGGCTGTCTGAGGTGGCCTTACAAATAGCTGTGAAAAGAAGAGAAGCGAAAAGGAAAGAAGAAAAGGAAAGATATAAGCATCTGAATGCAGAGTTCCAAAGAATATCAAGGAGAGATAAGAAAGCCTTCCTCAGTGATTAATGCAAAGAAAAAGAGGAAAACAACAGAATAGGAAAAACAAGAGATCTCTTCAAGAACATTAGAGATTCCAAGGGAACATTTCATGTAAAGATGGGCTCGATAAAGGACAGAAATGGTATGGACCTAACAGAAGCAGAAGACATTAAGAACAGGTGGCAAGAATACACAGAAGAACTGTACGAAAAAGATCTTCACGACCAGGATAGTCACGATAATGTGATCACTGACCTAGAGTCAGACATCTTGGAATGTGAAATCAAGTGGGCCTTAGAAAGCATCACTACGAAAAAAGCTAATTGAAGTGATGGAATTCCAGTTGAGCTCTTTCAAATCTTGAAAGATGATGCTGTGAAAGTGCTGCACTCAATATGCCAACACATTTGGAAAACTCAGCAGTGGCCACAGGACTGGAAAAAGTCAGTCTTCATTCCAATACCAAAGAAAGGCAATGATAAAGAATGCTCAAACTACCGCACAATTGCACTCATCATACACACTAGTAAAGACATGCTCAAAATTCTCCAAGCCAGGCTTCAGCAATATGTGATCCGTGAACTCCCAGATGTTCAAGCGGGTTTTAGAAAAGGCAGAGGCACCAGAGATCAAATTGCCAACATCCGCTGGATCATGGAGAAAGCAAGAGAGTTCCAGAAAAACATCTATTTCTGCTTCATTGACTATGCCAAAGCCTTTGACAGCGTCGATCATAATAAACGGTGGAAGATTCTGAAAGAGATGGGAATATCAGACCACCTGAGCTGCCTCTTGAGAAACCTGTATGCAGGTCAGGAAGCAACACTCAGAACTGTACATGGAACAACAGACTGGTTCCAAATAAGAAAAGGAGTACGCCAAGGCTGTATATTGTCACCTTGCTTATTTGACTTATATGCAGAGTACTTCATGAGAAACGCTTGGCTGGAAGAAGAACAAGCTGGAATCAAGATTGCTGGGAGAAATACCAATACCTCAGATATGCAGAATACACCACCCTCATGGCAGAAAGTGAAGAGGAACTCAATAGCCTCTTGATGAAAGTGAAAGAGGAGAGTGAAAAGTTTGGCTTAAAGATCAACATTCAGAAAACAAATATCATGAAATCTGGTCCCATCACTTTACTGGAAATAGATGGAAAAACAGTGGAAACAGTGTCAGACTCAATTTTTTGGGGCTCCAAAATCACTTCAGATGCTGATTGCAGTCATGAAATTAAAAGGCGCTTACTCCTTGGAAGGAAAGTTATGACCAACCTTGATAGTATATTAAAAAGCAGAGACATTACTTTGCCAACCAAGGTCTGTCTAGTCAAGGCTATGGTTTTTCCCGTGGTCATGTATGGATGTGAGAGTTGGACTGTGAAGAAAGCTGATCGCCGAAGAATTGATACTTTTGAACTGTGGTGTTGGAGAAGACTCCTGAGAGTCCCTTGGACTGCAAGAAGATCCAACCAGTCCATTCTAAGGGAGATCAATCCTGGGTGTTCATTGGAAGGACTGATTCTAAAGCTGAAACTGCAATACTTTGGCCAACTCATGAGACGAGTTGACTCACTGGAAAAGATTCTGATGCTAGGAAAGATTGGGGATGGAAGGATTAGGGGACGACAGAGAATGAGATGGCTGGATAGCATCACCTACTCTGTGGACATGAGTTTGAGTGAATTCTGGGAGTGGGTGATGGACAGGGAGGCCTGGCGCACAATGATCTATTGGGTCGCGGAGAGTCGGACAAGACTGAGCGACTGAACTAAACTGAATAAAGTTTGTCAAGTACCCTTTTGCCTTTCAGTCGGGAATGTGGAATTTCTCTTGATTGTGCAGTGCAAAATTTCCTCATCTGGCATTGAGGGGATAATTTTGTGGTTTTTCTCGAGATGCGGCGGGAAGCTGGGTGTAATTCTCGAGTTGCGACGGGGACCTCAGGAATTCGCTCGGGTTGCTTCAGGGAAGTCAAGTTCACTTTTGTGTTGGAAGGGAAAGTTCCGGATTACTTTCCAGCCATTAAATGGGAATAGGGCATCTTCTCAAGGTGAGTCCATAAACTGTGTTCTCCTCTTCAATGGGGATGGCTATGTCCGGGAACATTGTGAGTCGCATAAAGGGTGTCAAGTAACATTTTTCCTTTCAAGCGGTAATGTGGGATTTCTCTTGAGATTCTGCAGCGAAAAATTTCCCCATCTCCCATTAAAGGATAATTTTGAAGTGTTTCTCGAGTTGCAGCCGGAAACTGCGGGTTCTTCGTGAATTGCAATGGGGACCTCAGGTATTCGCTCGGGTTGCTACAGGGAAGTCAGGTCCCTTTTAGTATTCGAAGGGGAACTTCGGGATTGCTCTCGAGTCGTTAAATGGGAATTGGCCTCTTCTCGAGTTGACTTCATAAAGTGTGTTCTCCTCTCCAATGGGGAGGGCTGAATGAGGGAACTTTCTGAGTCGCATAAAGGGTGTCCAGTACACTTTTGCCTTTCAAGCGGGAATGTGGCATTTCTCTTGGGATTCTGCAGCATAAAATTTCCTCATCTCGCATTGAGGAGATAATTTTGTGGTGTTTCTCGAGTTGCGGCGGGAAGCTGGGGTTACTTCTAGAGTTGCGACGGGGACCTCAGCAACTCGCTCGGGTTGCTTCAGGGAAGTCAGGTCCCATTTTGTTTTGAAAGGGGATCTTTGGGATTGCTCTGGAGCCATAAAATGGGAATAGGGACTCTTCTCGAGTTGAGTCCATAAAGTGTGTTCTCCTCTCGAATGGGGACTAAGAGTGTTAGGGAAATTTCTGAGTCGAATTATTGTTGTCAAATACCCTTTTGCCTTTCAAGCTGGAATGTGTGATTCCTCTTGATATCTGCTGCGCAAAATTTCCTCATCTCGCATTAAGGGTATAATTTTGTGGTGTTTCTCGAGTTGCGGTGGGAAGGTTGGGGTATTTCTTGAGTTGCAACGGGGACCTCAGGAACTCGCTCGGTTTGCTTCAGGGAATTCAGGTCCCCTTTTTTATTGGAAGGGGAACTTCCGGATTACTCTCGAGCTATTAAATGGGAATAGGGCCTCTTCTCGAGTTGAGTCCATAAAGTGTGTTCTCCTGTCCAACTGGGACGTCTGTGTGAGGGAAATTTATGTGTCGCATAAAGAGTGTCAAGTACCCTTTTGATTTTCAGGCGAGAATGTGGGATTTCTCTTGAATAGTGTTGCGCAAAATTTCCTCATCTCGCATTGAGGGGATAATTTTGTTGTGTTTCTCCTGTTGAGACGGGAAGCTGGGGGTACATATCGAGTTGCGACATGAAATTCAGGAACTCGCTCGTGTTGCTTCAGGGAAGTTAGGTTCCCTATTTAACGGAAAGGAAATTTCGGGATTACTCTCGAGCCGTTAAATGGAAATAGGGCCTCTTCTCGAGTTGAGTCCATAAAGTAGGTTCTACTCTCCAATGGGGACGACTGTGTGAGGGAAGTTTCTGAGTCGCATAAAGCGTTTCAAGTACCCGTTTACCTTTAAAGCGGGAAAGTAGGATTTCTCTTGAGATTCTGCAGCTCAAAATTTCCTCATCTCACATTGAGGGGATAATTTTGTGGTGTTTCTCGAGTTTCGGCGGGAAGTTGGGGGAACTTTTCGAGTTGCGACGGGGACCTCATTAACTCACTTGGGTTTCGTCAGGGAAATCAGGTCCGCTTTTGTGGTGGGAGGGGAATTTCGGGATTACTCTCGATCCGTTAAATGGGAATAGGGCCTCTTCTCGATTTGAGTCCATAAAGTGTGTTCTACTCTCCAATGGGGATGGCTGATTGAGGGAACTTTCTGAGTCCCATTACGGGTGTCAAGTACACTTTTGCCTTTGAAGTGGGAATATTTGATTTCTCTTGAGATTCTGCAGTGGAAAATTTCCTCATCTCGCATTGAGGGGATAATTTTGTGGTGTTTCTCGAGTTGCGGCGGGAAGATTGGGGTATTTCTCGAGTTGCGACGGGGCCCTCAGGAACTCACTCGGGTTGCTTCAGGGAGGTCAAGTCCCCTTTTTTGTTGGAAGGGGAACTTCCGGATTACTCTCGAGCTGTTAAATGGGAATAGGGCCTCTTCTCGAGTTGAGTCCATAAAGTGTGTTCTCTCCCATTGGGACGTCTGTGTGAGGGAAATTTATATGTCGCATAAAGGGTGTCAAGTACCCTTTTGATTTTCAGTCGAGAATGTGGGATTTCTCTTGAATAGTGCAGCGCAAAATTTCCTCATCACGCATTGAAGGGATAATTTTCTGATGTTTCTTCTGTTGAGGCGAGAAGCTGGGGGAACTTCTCGAGTAGCGACGAGGACCTCAGGAACTCACTCTGGTTACTTTAGGCATGTCAGGTCCCCTTTTGTGTTGGTAGGGGAACTTCGCCGTTACTCTCGAACCCTTAAATGGGAATAGGGCCTCTTCTAGAGTTGAGTCCATAAAGTGTGTTCTCCTCTTTATTTATTTTTTTTGTTCTTTGTGTGTGTGTGTGTGTGTGTTTTTTGTGTGTGTGTGTTTTTTTTTTTGTTTGTTTGTTTTTGTTCTCCTCTTTAATGGGGACAGCTGTGTGAGGGAAATTTATGAGTCGCCTAAAGGCTGTCAAGTATCCTTATGATTTTTATGCGGGAATGTGGAATTTCTCTTGAATTGTACAGTGCAAAATTCCCACATCTCGCATTGAGCAGATAATTTTGTGGTCTTACGCCTGTTGAGGCCGGCAGCTGAAGGTACATCTCGAATTAAGATGGGGACGTCAGGAACTCGCTCGGGTTCCTTCAGGAAAGTAAATTCCCCTTTTTTGAAGTAAGGGAAACTTCAAGATTACTCTCGAACCGTTAAAGGGGAATAGCGCCTCTTCTCGTGTTGAGTCCAAAAAGTGTATTTTCCTCACCAATGGGGACGGCTGTGTGAGGGAACTTTCTGAGTCTCATAAAGTTTGTCAAGTACACTTTTGCCTTTCTAGAGGGAATGTGGGATGTCTCTTGAGATTCTGCAGCAAAAAATTTTAGTCATTTCACATTAAGGGGATAATTTTGTGGTGTTTCTCGAGTTGCTGCTGGAAGTCGAGGGTATTTCTCGAGTTGCGAGGGTTACCTCAGGAACTCGCTCGGTTTGCTTCAGGGAAGTCAAGTCCCCTTTTGTGTTGGAAGGGGAACTTCCGGATTCCTCTCGAGCCGTTAAATGGGAATATTGACTCTTCTCGATTTGAGTCCATAAAGTGTGTTCTCCTCTCCACTGAGGACAGATGTTAATGACCATTCTGGGTCGCCTAAAGGGAGTCAAGTACCCTTTTGCCTTTCAAGAGGGAATGAGGGATGTCTCTTGAGGTTCAGCAGCACAAAATTTCCTCATCTCGCATTAGGGCATAATTTTGTGGTGTTTCTCGAGTTGCGGTGGGAAGCTGGGGGTACTTCTTGAGTTGCGACGGGTACCTCAGGAACTCGCTCGGATTGCTTCACGGAGGTGAGTTCCCCTTTTGTGTTGGATGGGGAACTTCCGGTTTACTCTGGAGCCATTAAATGGGAATAGGGCCTCATCTCGAATTGAGTCCATATAGTGTGTTCTCCTCTCCAATGTGGACTCATGTTAGTGAAATTTCTGAGTGGCATAAAGGGTGTCAAGTTCCCTATTGTCTTACAAGAGTTATTGTGGTAATTCTATTGAGATTCTGCAGCACAGAATTTCCTCATCTCGCATTAGGGGTTAATTTTGTGGTTTTTCTCGAGTTGCGGCGGGAAGCTGGGCGTACTTCTCGAGTTGCAACGAGGACCTCAGGAACTCGCTCTGGTTGCTTCAGGGAAGTCAGTTCCCCTTTTTTGTTGGAAGGGGAACTTCCGGTTTACTCTCTAGCCATTAAATGGGAATAGGGCTTCATCTCGAATTGAGTCCATAAAGTGTGTTCTCCTGTCCAATTGGGAAGGCTGTGTGAGGGAACTGAGTCGCAAAAAGGGTGTCAAGAACTCTTTTGCCTTTCAAGAGGGAATGTTGTATTACTCTTGAGATTATGCAGCGAAAATTTCCTCATGTCGCGTTGAGGGATAATTTTGCGGTATTTCTCGAGTTGCGGCGGGAAGCTGGGGGTACTTCTCGAGTTATGTCGGTCACTTCAGGAACTTGCTCGGGTCGCTTCAGGATAGTCAGGTACCCTTTTGTGTTGGGAAGGGAACTGCCTGTTACTCTCAAGCGGTTAAATGGCAATAGGGCCTCATTTCGAATTGAGACCATAACGTGTGTTCTCCTCTCCAAAGGGTACAGCTATGTGAGGGAACTTTCTGAGTCGCATAAAGGATGTCAAGTTCCCTTTTGCCTTTCAAGAGGGAATGTGGGATTACTCTTGAGATTATACAGCGAAAAATTCCTCATCTCGCATTGAGGGGATAATTTTGTGGTGTTTCTCGTGTTGCGTCAGGAAGCTGGGCGTACTTCTCGAGTTGCAACAGGGACCTCAGGAACTCGCTGGGGTTGCTTCAGGAAAGTCAGTTCCCCTTATGTGTTGGAAGGGCAACTTCCGGTTTATTCTCGAGCCGTTAAATGGGCTTAGTGTCTCATCTCGAATTGAGTCCATAAAGTGTATTCTCCTGTCCAATGGGGACGGCTGTGTGAGGGAACTTTCCGAGTTGCATAAAGGGTGTCAACTACCTTTTGCTTTTCAAGCGGGAATGTGGGATTTCCTTGAGATTCTGCAGTGCAAAATTTCCTCATCGCGCAATGAGGAGATGATTTTGTGGTGTTTCTCGAGTTTCGGTGGGAAGCTAGGGAAACTTCTCGAGTAGTTAAGAGGACCTCTGGAATTCACTCTGGTTGCTTCAGGGAAGTTAGGTCCACTTTTGTGTTGGAAGAGGAATTTCGGGATTACTCTCGAGCCGTTAAATGGCAATAGGGCCTCTTCTCCAATTAAGTCCATAAAATGTGTTCTCCTCTCCAATGGGGACGACTGTGTTAGGGAATTTTCTGAGACTCACCAGGCGGAGCAGACGCGACAGATGCTGTCCCATCCCACGCAGTCGCGAGAGACGACGGCCCCGCCCGTGCACATGTGAGAGACCCAGGCCCCGCCCGTGCAGACGCAAGAGACGCCGGCCCTGGCGCAACCGACCATGCAAGATGCCCGCCCATGAGGAGTTACCCCACGCCTGAGGTCAGGGCTGGCGGCCAAGAGGAGGTACCCCACATCCAATAGGCGTTGGCTGTGCGGGGGAGGGCCGAGAGGAGCTACACACATTCAAGGTCAGGAGGGGCAGCCTTGAGGACATACCCCTCATCCAAGGTAAGGTGCAGCATCTGAGCTTTCTTGGAGCAGCTGTTAAGAGATATCCCACAAACAAAGTAAGAGAAACTCAAATAAGCTGGTAGGTATTGCGAGGGGTTATCAGAGGGCAGACACACTGAAATCATAATCACAGGAATCTAGTCGATCTGATCACATGGACCACAGCCGAATGTGGTCCATTGGAGAAGGGAATGGCAAACCATTCCAGTATACTTGCCTTGAGAACCCCATGAAGAGTATCAAAGGGCAAAATGACAGGATACTGAATGAGGAATTCCCCAGGTCGGTAGGTGCCCAGTATGCTACTGGAGATCAGTGGAGAAATAACTCTTGAAGGAATGAAGGGATGGAGCAAAAGCAAAACCAGTACCCAGTTGTGGATGTGACCGGTGATAGAAGCAAGGTCCGGTCCTGTAAAGAGCAAGATTGCATAGGAACCTGGAATGTAAGGTCCATGAATCAAGGCAAATGGGAAGTGGTCATACAGGAGATGGCCAGAGTGAACCTAGACATTCTAGGAATCAGTGAATTAAAATGGACTGGAATGTGTGAATTTAACTCAGATGACCATTATATCTACTACTGTGGGCAGGAATCCCTTAGAAGAAATGGAGTAGCCATCATGATCAACAAAAGAGTCCGAAATGCAGTTATTGGATGCAATCTTAAAAACGACAGAATGATTTCTGTTCGTTTCCAAGGCAAACCATTCAACATTTCAGTAATCCAGGCCTATGCCCCAACCAGTAACACTGAAGAAGCTGTAGTTGAACGGTTCTATGAAGACCTACAAGACCTTTTAGAACTAACACCCAAAAAAGATGTCCTTTCATTCTAGGGGACGGGAATGCAAAAGTAGGAAGTCAAGAAACACCCTGAGTAACAGGCAAATTTGGCCTTGGAGCACGGAATGAAGCAGGGCCAAGGCTAATAGAGTTTTGTCAAGAGAACGCACTGGTCGTAGCAAACACCCTCTTCCGACAACACAAGACTCTACACGTGGACATCACCAGATGGTCAACACCAAAATCAGATTGATTATATTCTTTGCAGCCAAAGACAGAGAAGCTGTATACAGTTAATAAAAACAAGACCAAGAGCTGACTGTGGCTCAGATCATGAACTCCTTATTGCCAAATTAAGACTTAAATTAAAGAAAGTAGGGAAAAGCCCTAGACCATTCAGATATGACCTAAATCAAATCCCTTATGATTATACAGTGGAAGTGAGAAATAGATTTAAGGGACTAGATCTGATAGATGGAGTGCCTAATGAACTCTGGACGGAGGTTCGTGACATTGTATAGGAGACAGGGACCAAGAGCATCCCCATGGAAAAGAAATGCAAAAAAAGCAAAATGGCTGTCTGAGGTGGCCTTACAAATAGCTGCGAAAAGAAGAGAAGTGAAAAGCAATGGAGAAAGGGAAAGATATAAGCATTAGATTGCAGAGTTCCAAAGAATAGCAAAGAGAGATAAGAATGCCTTCCTCAGTGATCTGTGCAAAGAAATAGAGGAAAACAACAGAATAGGAAAAACAAGAGATCTCTTCAAGAACATTAGAGATTCCAAGGGAACATTTCATGCAAAGATGGACTCGATAAAGGACAGAAATGGTATGGACCTAACAGAAGCAGAAGATATTAAGAAGAGTTGGCAAGAATACACAGAAGAACTGTACAAAAAAGATCTTCACGACCAGGAAAGTCAGGAAAATGTGATCACTGACCTAGAGCCAGACATCTTGGAATGTGAAGTCAATTGGGCCTTAGAAAGCATCACTACGAACAAAGCTAGTGGAAGTGATGGAATTCCAGTTGAGCTCTTTCAAATCTTGAAAGATGATGCTGTGAAAGTGCTGCACTCAATGTGCCAACACATTTGGAAAACTCAGCAGTGGCCACAGGACTGGAAAAGGTCAGTCTTCATTCCAATCCCAAAGAAAGGCAATGCCAAAGAATGCTCACACTACCGCACAATTGCACACATCTCACACGCTGGTAAAGTCATGCTCAAAATTCTCCAAGCTAGGCTTCAGCAATATGTGATCCGTGAACTCCCAGATGTTCAAGCAGGTTTTAGAAAAGGCAGAGGCACCAGAGATCAAATTGCCAACATCCGCTGGATCATGGAGAAAGCAAGAGAGTTCCAGAAAAACATCTATTTCTGCTTCATTGACTATGCCAAAGCCTTTGACTGTGTGGTTCACAATAAAGAGTGGAAGATTCTGAAAGAGTTGGGAATCCCAGACCACCTGAGCTGCCTCTTGAGAAACCTGTATACAGGTCAGGAAGCAACACTCAGAACTGTACATGGAACAACAGACTGGTTCCAAATAGGTAAAGGAGTATGTCAAGGCTGTATATTGTCACATTGCCTATTTAACTTATATGCAGAGTACATCATGAGAAATGCTGGGCTGGAAGAAACACAAGCTGGAATCAAGATTGCTGGGAGAAATATCAATAACCTCAGATATGCAGATGACACCACCCTTAGGGCAGAAAGTGAAGAAGAACTCAAAAGCCTCTTAATGAAAGTGAAAGAGGAGAGTGAAAAGGTTGGCTTGAAGCTCAACATTCAGAAAACAAAGATTATGGAATCTAGCCCCATCAGTTCACAGGAAATAGATGGACAAACAGTGGAAACAGTGTCAGACTTTATTTTTTTGGGCTCCAAAATCTCTGCAGATGCTGATTGCAGCCATGAATTTAAAAGGCGCTTACTCCTTGGAAGGAAAGTTTTGACCAACCTTGATAGTATATTAAAAGAAGAGACATTACTTTGCCAAGAAAGGTCCGTCTAGTCAAGGCTATGGTTTTTCCCGTGGTCATGTATGGATGTGAGAGTTGGACTGTGAAGAAAGCTGATCGCCGAAGAATTGATGCTTTTGAACTGTGGTGTTGGAGAAGACTCCTGAGAGTCCCTTGTACTGCAAGAAGATCCAACCAGTCCATTCTAAGGGAGATCAATCTTGGGTGTTCATTGGAAGGACTGCTGCTAAAGCTGAAACTGAAATACTTTGGCAACCTCAGGAGACGAGTTGACTCACTGGAAAAGTTTCTGATGCTAGCAAAGGTTTGGGCGGGAGGAGAAGGGGACGACAGAGAATGAGATGGCTGGATAGAATCACCGACTCTTTGGACATGAGTTTGAGTGAACTCCGGGAGTTGGATATGGACAGGGAGGCTTGGCGAACAGTGATTCATGGGGTCGCAGAGAGTCGGACACTACTGAGCGACTGAACGGAACTGAACTGAAAAACTGTGTCAAGTAACCTTTTGCCTTTCAGACGGGAATGTGGAATTTCTCTTGATTGTGCAATGCAAAATTTCCTCATCTCGCCTGAGGGGATAATTTTGTGGTGTTTCTCAAGTTGCGGCTGGTAGCTGGGGGTTCTTCTCGAGTTGTGACGGGGACCTCAGGAACTCGCTCGGGTTTCTTCAGGGAAGGCAGGTCCCCTTTTGTATTGAAAGGGGAGCTTCCGGTTTACTCTCGAGCCCGTAAGTGGGAATAGGGCCTCATCTCGTGTTCAGTCCATAAAGTGTGATCTCCTCTCCAATGGGGACTGATGTTAGTGAAATATCTGAGTCGCATAAAAGGTGTCAAGTATCCTATGCTATTCAAGAGGGACTGTGGTATTTCTTTTGAGATACTTCAGCGCAAACTTTCCTAATTTCGCATTGAGGGAATAATATTGTTGTGTTTCTCGAGTTGCAGCGGGAAGCTGGGGGTACTTCACGAGTTGCGACGGGGACCTCAGGAACTTGCTCGGGTTTCTTCAGGGAAGGCAGGTCCCCTTTTGAGTTGAAAGGGAAACTTCGGGTTTACTCTCGAGCCTGTAAGTGGGAATAGGGCCTCATCTCTTATTGAGTCCATAAAGTGTGATCTCCTCTCCAATGGGGACTGACGTTAGTGAAATTTCTGAGTCGCCTAAAGGGTGTCGAGTACCCTTTGCCTTTCAAGAGGGAATGTGCTATTTCTCTTGAGGTTGTGCAGGGCAAAATTTCCTCATCTCGCATTGAGGGGAAAATTTTGTGGTGTACCTCGAGCTACGACGGGAACATGGGGTAATTCTCGAGTTGCAACCGGGACCTCAGGAACTCGCTCGGGTTGCTTCAAAGAAGATATGTCCCCTATTGTGTTGGAAGTGGAACTTCCTGTTTACTCTCGAGCCGTCGAATGGGAATAGGGTCTAATCTCGAACTGAATCCATAAAATGTGTTCTCCTCTCCAATGGGGACTGATGTTAGAGAAATTTCTGAGTCATATAATGGGGGTCAAGTACCTTTTGCTTTTCAAGAAGGAATGTGGTATTTCTCTTGAGATTCTGCAGCATAATATTTCCTCATCTCGCATTGAGGGGATAATTTTGTGGTGTTTCACGAGTTGCGGCGGGAAGCTGGGGGTACTTCTCGAGTTGCGACGGGGACCTCAGGAACTCGCTCGGGTTGCTTCAGGGAATTCAGGTCCCCTTTGATAGTGAAAGAGGAGAGTGAAAAGGTTGGCTTGAAGCTCAACATTCAGAGAACAAAGATCATGGCATCTGGTCCCATCACTTCATGGGAAATAGATGGAAAAACAGTGGAAACAGTGTCAGACTTTATTTTTTTGGGCTCCAAAATCACTGCAAATGCTGATTGCAGCCATGAAATTAAAAGACGCTTGCTCCGTGGAAGAAAAGTTATGACCAACCTTGATAGTATATTAAAAAGCAGAGACATTACTTTGCCAACCAAGGTCCGTCTAGTCAAGGCAATGGTTTTTCCCGTGGTCATGTATGGATGTGAGAGTTGGACTGTGAATAAGGCTGACCGCCGAAGAATCGATGCTTTTGAACTGTGGTGTTGGAGAAGACTCTTGAGAGTCCCTTATACTGCAAGGAGATCCAACCAGTCCATTCTAGAGGAGATCAATCCTGGATGTTCATTGGAGGGACTGATGCTAAAGCTGAAACTGCAATACTTTGGCCACCTCATTCGACGAGTTGACTCACTGGAAAAGACTCTGATGCTGGGAAAGGTTGGGGGCGGGAGGAGAAGGGGACGACGGAGAATGAGATGGCTGGATGGCATCACCGACTCTGTGGACATGAGTTTGAGTGAACTCCGGGAGTTGGTGATGGACAGGGAGGCCTGGCGTGCTGTGATTCATGGGGTCGCGGAGAGTCGGACACGACTGAGCGACTGAACTGAACTGAACTGAACTTGGTGTTGTAAAGGGAACTTCCGGTTTACTCTCCAGCCATTAAATGGGAATAGGGGTTCATCTAGAATTGAGTCCATAAAGTGTGTTCTCCTCCTCAATGGGGACTGATGTTAGTGAAATTTCTGAGTCGTATAAAGCGTGTCAAGTACCCTTCTTCCTTTCAAGAGGGAATGTGGTATTTCTCTTGAGATTCTGCAGTGCAAAATTTCCTCAGCTCGCATTGAGGGGATAATTTTGTGGTGTTTCATGTGTTGCGGCAGGAAGCTGGGGGTACTTCTCGAGTTGCGACAGGGACCTCAGGAACTCGCTCGGGTTTCTTCAGGGAAGGAAGATCCCCTTTTGTGTTGGAAGGGGAACTTCCGGTTTACTCTCGAGCTGTTAAATGGGAACAGGGCCTCATCTCGAATTGAGACAATAAAGTGTGTTCTCCTCTCCAATGGGGACTGATGTAAATGAAATTTCTGAAACGCGTAAATGGTGGCAAGTACAATTTTGCCTTTCAAGAGGGAATGTGGTATTTCTCTTGAGATTCAGCAGCTCAAACTTTCCTCATCTCGCATTGAGGGGTTAATTTTTTGGTGTTTCTCGAGTTGAGGCGGGAAGCTGAGTGTACTTCTCGAGTTGCGATGGAGACCTCAGGATCTCGCTCGGGTTGCTTCAGGGAAGTCTGGTCCCCTTTGGTGTTGGAAGGGGAACTTCCGATTTACTCTCGAGCCATTAAATGGGAATATAGCGTCATCTCGAATTGAGTCCATAAAGTGTGTTCTCCTCTCCAATGGGCACGTCTGTGTGAGGGAACCTTCTGAGTCGCATAAAGGGTTTCAAGTAACCTTTGCCATTCCAGAGGGAATGTGGGATTAGTTTTAAGATTATGCAGCGAAAATTTCCTCATTTCCCTATGAGGGGATAATTTTTTGGTGTTTCTGAGTTGCGGCAGGAAGCTGGGGCTACATCTCCAGTTGCGACGGGCACCTGAGGAACTCGCTCATGTTTCTTCAGGGAAGTCAGGTCCCGTTTTGTGTTGGAAGGGGAACTTCCTGTTTACTCTGGAGCCGTAAAATGGGAATAGGGCCTCATCTCAAATTGAGTCCATAAAGTGTGTGCTCCTCTCCAATGGGGACTGATTTTAGTGAAAACTCTGAGAGGCATAAAGGGTGTGAAGTACACTTTTGCCTTTCAAGAGGGAATGTGGTATTTCTCTTGAGATTCTGCAGTGCAAAATTTCCTCATCTCGCATTGAGAGGATAATTTTGTGGTGTTTCTCGAGTTGCGGCGGGAAGCTGGGGTACTTCTCGAGTTGCGACGGGGACCTCAGAAACTCGCTCGGATTGCTACAGGGAAGTCAGGTCCCCTTTTGTGTTGGAAGGGGATCTTGCGGTTTACTCTTGAGCCGTTAAATGGGAATAGGGGCTCAACTCGAATTGACTCCATAAATTGTGTTCTACTCTCCAATGGGGACGGCGGTGTGAGGAAGCTTTCTGAGTCGCATAAAGGTTGTCAAGTACACTTTGCCTTTCAAGAAGGATCGTGGTATTTCTCTGGAGATTCGGAAGCGCAAAATTTCCTCATCTCGCATTGAGGGAATAATTTTGTAGTGTTTCTCGAGTTGCGGTAGAAACCTGGGGGTACTTCTTGAGTTGCGACGGGGACCTCAGGAACTCACTTGGGTTGCTTCAGGGAAGTCAGGTCCCCTTGTGTGTTTGAAGGGGAATTTCCTGTTTACTCTAGAGCCATTAAATGGGAATAGGACCTCATCTCGAATTGTGTCCATAAAGTGTGTTCTCCTTTCAAATGGGGACGGCTGTGTGACGGAACTTTATGTGTCACATAAGGCGTGTGAGGTACTCTTTTGCCTTTCAAGAGAGAATGGGGTATTTCTCTTGAGATTCTGCAGCGCAAAATTTTCTCATTTCTCATTGAGGGAATAATTTTGTGGTGTTTCTCGAGTTGCGGCGGGAAGCTTGGGCTACTGCTCGAGTTGCGACCGGGACCTCAGGAACTCGCTCTTGTTGCTACAGGAAAGTCAGGTTCCCTTTTGTGTCGGAAGGCGAACTTCCGGTTTACTCTCGAGCCGACAAATGGGAATAGGGTCTCATCTCGAATTGAGTTCATACACTGTGTTCTCCTGTCCAATGTGGACTGATTTTAGTGAAATGTCTGAGTCGCATAAAGGGTGTCAAATACCCTTTTGCTTTTCAAGAGGGAATGTGGTATTTCTCAAGATATTCTACAGCGCAAAATTTCCTCATCTCGCATTGACGGCATAATTTTGTGGTGTTTCTCAACTTGCAGCGGAAAGAAGGGTGCACATCTCCAGTTGCGACGGGCACCTCAGGAACTCGCTGGCGTTGCTTCAGGGAAGTCAGGTCCCCTTTTGTGATGGCAGGGGAACTTCCTGTTTACTCTCTAGACGTTAAATGGGAATAGGGCCTCATCTCGAAGTGAGTCCATAAAGTCTGTTCTCCTTTCCAATGGGGACTGATGTTAGTGAAATTTCTGAGTCGCATAAAGGGTGTCAAGTACCCTATACTTTTCAAGAGGGACTGTGGTATTTCTCTTGAGATTCTTCTGCGCAAAATTTCCTCATTTCGCAAAAGGGGGTAATATTGTTGTGTTTCTCGACTTGCAGCGGGAAGCTGGGGGTACTTCACGAGTTGCGACAAGGACCTCAGGAACTCGCTCGGATTTCTTCAGGGAAGTCAGGTCCCCTTTGGTGTTGGAAGGGGAACTTATGCTTTACTCTCCAGCCGTTAAATGGGAATAGGGCCTCATCTTGAAGTGAGTCCATAAAGTGTGTTCTAGTCTCCAATGGGCACGTCTGTGTGAGGGAACCTTCTGAGTCGCATAAAGGGTGTCAGGTAACCTTTGCCATTCAAGAGGGAATGTTGAATTACTTTTGAGCTCATGCAGCGCAAAATTCCTCATGTCCCATTGAGGGAATAATTTTCTGTTGTTTCTGAGTTGCGGCAGGAAACTGGGGGTACTTCTCGAGTTGCGACGGGCACCTAAGGAACTCGCTCGTGTTTCTTCAGGGAAGTCAGGTCCCGTTTTGTGTTGGAAGGGGAACTTCCGGTTTACTCTCAAGCCCGTAAGTGGGAATAGGGCCTCATTTGCTATTGAGTCCAAAAAGTGTGATCTCCTCTCCAATGGGGACTGATGTTAGTGAAATTTCTGAGTCGAATAAAGGGTGTCAAGTGCTCTTTGCCTTTCAAGAGGGAATGTGGTATTTGTCTTGAGATTGTGCAGCGCAAAATTTCCTCATCTCGCATTGAGGGGAAAATTTTGTGGTGTATCTCGAGCTACGACGGGAACCTGAGGTAATTCTCGAGTTGCAACCGGGACCTCAGGAACTCTCTCTGGTTTCTAGAGGTGAGTAGGTCCCCTTTTGCGTTAGAAGGGGAACTTCAGGTTTACTCTCGAGCCGTTGAATGGGAATAGGGTCTAATCTCGAATTGAGTCCATAAAGTGTGTTCTCCTCTCCAATGGGGACTGATGTTAGTGAAATTTCTGAGTCACATGATGGGTGTCAAGCACCCTTTTGCCTTTCAAGAGGGAATGTGGTATTTCTCTTGAGATTCTGCAGCGCAAAATTTCCTCATCTCGCATTGAGGGCATAATTTTGTGGTGTTTCTCCAGTGCGGCGGGAAGCTGGGGGTAATTCTCGAGTTGTGACAGGGACCTCAGGAACTCGCTCGCGTTGCTTCAAGGAAGGTATGTCCCCTATTGTGTTGGAACTGGAACTTCCTGTTTCCTCTCGAGCTGTTAAATGAGAATAGGGGCTTATCGCGAATTGAGTCCATAAAGTGTGTTCTCCTCTCCAATGGGGACTGATGTTATTGAAATTTCTGAGTCTCATAAAGGGTGTCAAGTACCTTTTGCCTTTCAAGAGGGAATGTGGTATTTCTCTTGAGATTCTGTAGCGCAATATTTCCTCATCTCGCATTGAGGGGATAATTTTGTGGTGTTTCTCGAGTTGCGACGGGGACCTTAGGAACTTGCTCAGGTTGCTTCAGGGAATTCAGGTCCCCTTTGGTTTTGGAAGGGGAACTTCCAGTTTATTCTCCAGGCATTAAATGGGAATAGGTTCTCATCTCGAATTGAGTCCATAAAGTGTGTTCTCATCCTCAATGGGGACTGATGTTAGTGAAATTTCTGAGTCAAATAAAGGGTGTGAAGTACTCTTTTGCTTTCAGGACGGAATGTGGTATTTCTCTTGAGATTCTCCAGCGCAAAATTTCCTCATCTCGCATTGAGGGGATAATTTTGTAGTGTTTTACAAGTTGCGGCAGGAAGCTGGGGGTACTTCTCGAGTTGCGACGGGGACCTCAGGAATTTGCTCTGGTTGCTTCAGGGAATTCAGGTCCCCTTTTGTGTTTGAAGGGGAATTTCCGGTTTACTCTAGAGCCATTAAATGGGAATAGGGCCTCATCTCGAATTGAGTCCAAAAAGTGTGTTCTCCTTTCAAATGGGGACGGCTGTTTGAGGGAACTTTGTGAGTAACATAAAGGGTGTGAAGTACTCTTTTGCCTTTCAAGAGAGAATGTGGAATTTCTCTTGAGATTCTGCAGTACAAAAATTCCTCATCTCACATTGAGGGGATAATTTTCTGTTGTTTCTAGAGTTGCGGCGGGATGCTGGGGGTACTTCTTGAGTTGCGACGGGGACCTCAGGAACTCGCTCGGATTGCTTCAGTGAAGCCTGGTCCCCTTTGGTGTTTCAAGGGAAACTTGATTTACTCTCCAGCCGTTAAATGAGAATAGGGCCTCATCTCGAATTGAGTCCATAAATTCTGTTCTCCTCTCCAATCGGCACGTCTGTGTGAGGGAACCTTCTGAGTGGCATAAAGGGTGTCAAGTACCCTTTGCCATTCAAGAGTGAATGTGGGATTAGTTTTGAGATTATGCAGCGAAAGTTTCCTCATCTACCATTGAGGGCACAAATTTCTGGTGTTTCTCGAGTTGCGGCTGGAAGCTGGGGTACTTCTCGAGTTGCGACGGGGACCTCAGGAACTCGCTCGGATTGCTTCAGGGAAGTCAGGTCCCCTTTTGTGTTGGAAGGGGATCTTCCGGTTTACTCTCGAGCCGTTAAATTGGAATAGGGGCTCAACCCGAACTGACTCCACAAATTGTTTTCTCCTCTCCAATTGGGACGGCTGTGTGGAAGCTTTCTGAGTCGCATAAATGTTGTCAAGTACACTTTTGCCTTTCCAGAGTGATCGTGGTATTTCTCTGGCGATTCGGAAGCACAAAATTTCCTCATCTCTCATTGCGTGGATATTTTTTAGTGTTTCTCGAGTTGCGGTAGAAACCTGGGGGTACTTCTTGAGTTGCGACGGGGACCTCAGTAACTCGCTTGGGTTTCTTCAGGGAAGTCAGGTCCCCTTGTGTGTTTGAAGGGGAATTTCCGGTTTACTCTCGAGCCATTAAATATGAATAGGGCCTCTTCTAGATTTGAGTACAAAAGGTGTGCTTTCCTCTCCAATGGGGACAGCTGTATGAGGGAAATTTCTGAGTCACATAAAGGGTGTCAAGTACCCTTCTGCCTTTCAAGCAGGAATGAGGGATTTCTCTTGAGACTCTGCAGCACAAAATTTCCACATTTCGCATTGAGGGGATAAATCTGTGTTGTTTCTCGAGTTGTGGCCGGAAGCTGGGGGTATTTTTCGAGTGGCGTCGGGGTCCTCAGGAACTCTCTCTGTTTGCTTCAGGGAAGTCAAGTCCTCTTTTGTGTTGGAAGAGGAACGTCGGGATTACTCTCAAACCGTTAAAAGGGAATAGCGTGTATTCTCGAGTTGATTCCATAAAGTGTGTTCTCCTCTCCAATGGGGACCGCGGTTTGAGGGAACTTTCTGAGTCGCATAAAGGGTGTTAAGTACCCTTTTGCCTTTCAAGCGGGATGTGGGATTTCTCTTGACACTCTGCAGTGCAAAATTTCCTCATCTCGCAAATGAGGGAAGAATTTTGTAGTGTTTCTCTAGTTGCGGCAGGAAGCTGGGAGTATTTCTCGGTTTGGCCAGGGACCTGAGGAACTCACTCGGATTTCTTCAAGGAAGTGAGTTCACCTTTTGTGAAGGAAGGGGAACTTCGGGATTACTCTTGAACCGTTAAATGGGAATAGGGCCTCTACTCGAGTTGAGTCCATAAAGTGTTTTCTCCTATCCAATGGGAACGGCTGTTAGGGAACTTTCTGATTCGCATAAAGCCTGTCAAGAACACTTTTGCCTTTCAAGCGGGAATGTGGGATTTCTCTTGAGATTCTGTAGCGCAAATTTCCTCATCTCGCATTGAGGGGATAATTTTGTGGTGTTTCTCAAGTCTCGGCGGAAGCTTTTGGTACTTTATGAGTTGCAAATGGGAATACAGGGACTTCCTCGGGATCCTTCAGGGAATTCAGGACCCTTTTTTGTGTTGGAAGGGGAACTTCGGGATTACTCTCGAGCCCTTAAATGGGAATAGGGATTCTTCTTGAGTTGAGTCCATAAAGTTTGTTCTCTCCAATGGGGATGGCTGTTTGGAGGAACATTCTGAGTCGCATAAATGGTGTCAAAAACACTTTTGCCTTTCAAGCGTGAATGTGGCATTTCTATTGAGATTCCGCAGCACAAAATTTCCTCATCTCGCATTGAGGGGATAATTTTGTGGTGTTTCTCGAGTTAGGGCGGAAAGCTGCGGGTATTTCTCCAGTTGCGACGGGGACTTCAGAAACTCGCCCAGGTTGCTTCAGGGAAGTAAGTTCCCTTATTATGAAGGAAGGGGAACTTCCCGATTACTCTCGAGCCATTAAATGGGAATAGGACCTCTTCTCGAGTTGAGTCCAAAAAGTGTGTTCTCCTCTCCAATGGCGACGGCTGTGTGAGGGAATTTTCTGAGTCGCATGAAGGGTGTCAAGTACCCTTTTGCCTTTCACAGGGAATGTGGGATTACTCTTGAGCTTCTGCAGCGCAAAATTTCCTCATCTCGCATTGAGGGATAATTTTGTGCTGTTTCTCGAGTTGTGGCCGGAAGCTGGGGGTACTTCTCGAGTTGCGACGGGGACCTCAGGAACTCGCTCGGGTTGCTTCAGGGAATTCATTTCCCATTTTGTGTTGGAAGGGGAACTTCCGGATTACTCTCAAGCCGTTAAATGGGAATAGGGCCTCTTCTCGAGTTGAGTCCATAAAGTGAATTCTTCTCTCCAAAGGGGCGGATGTTAGGGAACTTTCTGAGTCGCATAACGGGTGTCAAGTAACATTTTGCCTTTCAAGCCGGTTGTGGGATTTCTCTTGAAATTCTGCAGCACAAAATTTCCTTATCTCCCATTGAGGGGATAATTTTGTGGTGTTTTCGAGTTGCGAGTCGGACCTCAGGAACTTTCTCAGGTTGCTTCAAGGAAGTCACGTCCCCTTTTGTGATGTAAGGGGAACTTCGGGAATTCTCTAGAGCTATTAAATGGGAATAGGGCCTCTTCTCGTGTTGAGTCCAAAAGGTGTGTTCTCCTCTCCAATGGTGATGGCTGTGTGAGGGAAATTTCGGAGTCGCATAAAGGGTGTAAAGTACCCTTTTGACTATATACCGGGAATTTGGGATTTCTCTTGAGATTCTGCAGTGGAAAATTTCCTCATCTCGCATTGAGTGGATAATTTTGTGGTGTTTCACGAGTTGCGTCGGGAAGCTGGGGGTAATTCTCGAGTTGCGATGGGGGCCTCAGGAACTCGCCTGGGTTGCCTCAGGGAAGTCAGTTCCCCTTTTATGTTGGAACGGGAACTTCGGGATTACTGTCAAGATCTTAAATGGAATAGGGACTCTTCTCGATTTGAGTCCATAAGGTATGTTCCTCACTCCGATGGGGATGGCTGTTTGAGCGAACTGTTGAGTCGCATTAAGGGTGTCAAATACCATAGTGCCTTTGAAGCTAGAATGCGGGATTTCTCTTGAGATTCTACAGCGCAAAATTTCCTCATTTTGCATTGAGCAGATAATTTTGTGGTGTTTCTCGAGTTGCAGTGGGAATTGGGGGTACTTCTCGAGGTGCGATGGGGACCTCAGAAACTAGCTCGGGTTGCTTCAGGGAATTCGGGTCCCCTTTTGTGTTGGAAGGGGAACTTCAGGATTACTCTCAAACCTTTAAATTGGAATAGGGTTTCTTCTCGAGTTGAGTCCATAAAGTGTGTTCTCCTCTCCAATGGAGATTGCTGGGTTAGGGAAATTTTGGAGTCGCTTAAAGGTTTTCATGTACCCTTTTTCCTTTCAAGCGGGAATGTGGGATTTCACTTGAGATTTTGCAGCAAAAATTTCCTCATCTCGCATTGACTGGATAATTTTGTGTTTCTCGTGTTGAGGCGGGAAGATGGGAGTACATCTCGAGTTAAGACTGGGACCACAGGAGTTCTTTCGGGTTGCTTAGGTAAGTCAGTTCCCCTTTTGTGCCAGAAGGGGAAATTCCGGATTACTGTAGAGCCGTTCAATGAGAATAGGGACTGTTGAGTTGAGTCCAAAAGAGCGTTTTTCTCTCCAATGGGGACCGCTGTGTGAGGGAAATTTCTGTGTCGCATAATTGTGTCAAGTATCTTTTTGCCTTTTAAGCGGGAATGTTGGTTTTCTATTGAGATTCTGCAGCGCAAATATACCTAATCTCGCATTGAGGGGATAATTTAGTGGCGTTTCTCAAGTTGCGCCGGGAAGCTGGTGGTACTCCTCGAATTGCAAAGGGGACCTCAGGAACTGGCTCGGGTTGCTTCAGGGAAGTCAGGTCCCCTTTTTTGTTGGAAGTGGAACTTCTGGATTACTCTCGAGCCCTTAAATGGGAATAGGGCGTCTTCTCGAGTTGAGTCCATAAAATGTGTTCTCCTCTCCAATGGGGACGGCTGTGTGAGGGAATTTTCTCAGTCGCATAAAGGGTGTCAAGTACCCTTTTGCCTTTCAAGCGGGAATGCCGGATTTCTCTTGAGATTCTGCAGCGCAAAATTTCCTCATCTCGCATTGAAGAGATAATTTTGTGGTGTTTCTCTAGATTCGGCAGGAAACTGGGGGTACTTCTCAAGTTGCGACGGGACCTCACGAACTCTCTTGATTGATTCAGGAAAGTGAGGACACTATTGTGTTGGAAGGGGAACTTCGGGATTACTCTCGAGCCATTAAAAGGGAATAGGGCCTCTTCTCGAGTTGAGTCCATAAGGTGTATTCTCCTCTCCAATGGCGACGTCTGTGTGAGGGAACTTTCTGAGTCACATAAAGGGTGTCAATTACCCTTTTGTCTTTCAAGCAGGAATGTGTGTTTTCTCTTGAGATTCTGCAGTGCAAACTTTCCTCATCTCGCATTGAAAGGATAATTTTGTGGTGTTTCTCTAGTTTTCGCTGGATACTGGGGGAACTTCTCGAGTTTCGCAGGGGACCTCAGGAACTCGCTCGGGTTGCTTCAGGGAAGTCAGGTCCCCTTTTGTGTTGGAAGAGGAATTTCGGGATTACTCTCTAGCCATTAAATGGGAATTGGCCTCTTCTCGAGTTGAGTCCTTAAAGTGTGTTCTCCTCCTAAATGTGGATGGCTGTTTGAGGGAATTTTCTGAGTTGAATAATGGGTTTAAAGTAACTGTTTGCCTTTCAAGCGGTAATGTGGGATTATCATTGAGATTCTGTCTCGCAAAATTTCCTCATCTCGCATTGAGGTGATATTTTTGTGATGTATCTCCAGTTTCGACGGGAGGTTTGTGTACTTCTCGAGTTGCGACATGCAACTCAGGAGCTCGCTCCGGTTGTTTCAGGCTAGTCAGGTCCCCCTTCGTGTTGGAAGTGGAACTTCGTGTTTACTCTCGAGCGGTTAAATGGGAAGAGGGCTTCTTCTCAAGTTGAGTCCATAAAGTGTCTTCTCCTCTCCAATGGGGACGGCTGTGTAAGGGAACTCTCTGAGTAGCATATAGGGTGTCAAGTACCCTATTGCCTTTCAAGCGGGGATGTGGGATTAACCTTGAGACTCTGCCACTCAAATTTTCCTCATCTCGCATTGAGGGGATATTCTGTGGTGTTTCTCGTGTTGCGGCGCGAAGCTGGGGGTACTTCTTCAGTTGCGATGGGAACATCAGGAACTCGCTCGGGTTGCTTGAGGGAAGTCAGGTTCCCTTTTGTGTTGGAAGGATAACTTCGGGATTACTCTCCAGCCATTAAATCGGAATTGGTCTCTTCTCGGGTTGAGTGCATAAATTGTGTTCTCCTCTCCAATGGGGACGGCTGTGTGAGGGAACTTTCTGAGTCGCATAAAGAGTGTCCAGTACCCTTTTGCCTTTCGGCGGGATTGTGGGATTTCCCTTGAGATCTGCCACACAAAATTTCCTCATCTCGCATTGTGGGATAATTTTGTGGTGTTTCTCGAGTTGCAGCAGGAAACTGGGGGTACTACTCGAGTTGTGACGGTGACCTCAGGAACTCGCCCGGGTTGCTTCAGGGAAATCAGGTCCCCTTTTGTGTTGGAAGGGCAACATCGGGGTTACTCTTGACCTGTTAAATGAGAATAGGGCCTTTTCTCGAGTTCAGTCCATAAAGTGTGTTCTACTCTCCAATATGGACGGATGTTAGGGAACTTTCTGAATCGCATAAAGGGTGTCAAGTACAATTCTGCCTTCAAGCGGGAATTTGGGATTTCTCTTGAGATTCTGCAGCGTAAAATTTCCTCAACTACCATTGAGGGGATAATTTTGCTTTGTTTCTCCAGTTTCGGCGGGAACCTGGGGGTACTTCTCGAGTTGCGACAGGGACCTCAGGAAATCACTCAGGTTGCTTCAGGGAAGTCAGTTCCCCTTTTGTGAAGAAAGGGGAACTTGGGGATTACTCTCGTGCCATTCAATGGGGATAGGGCCTCTTCTCGAGTTGAGTCCATCAAGTTCGTTCTCTTCTGCAATGGGGACGGCTGTTAATGAACTTTCTTTTTCACATAAAGCGTGTTAAGTAGACTTTTGCCTTTCAAGTATTAATGCCTGATTTCTCTTGAGATTCTGCTGTGCAAAATTTCCTCATCTCGAATTGAGTGGATAATTTGGTGGTGTTTCTCAAATAGCGGTGGGAAGCTGGGGTACTTCTTGAGTTGAGACCATAAAGTGTGTTCTCCTCTGAAAAGGAAAGGCTATGTGAGGGACCTTTCTGAGTCGCATAAAGGGTGTCAAGTACCCTTTCGCCTTTCAAGCAGGAATGTGGGATTTCTCTTGAGAATCTGCAGTGCAAAATGTCCTCATCTCGCGTTAGGGGATAATTTCGTGGTGTTTCTCAAGTTGCAGCGGGAAGCTCTGGGTCCTTCCTGAGTTGCGACAGGGACTTCAGACACTCGCTCGGGTTGCTTCAGGGAAGTCAGATCCCATATTTTGTTGGAAGGGGAAGTTCCGGATTACTCTTGAGCCCGTAAATGGGAATAGGGCCTCTTCTCGTGTTGAGTCCAAAAAGTGTGTTTCTCTCCAATGTGGACTGCTGTGTGAGGGAACTTTCTGAGTCACATAAAGTGTGACAAGTACCCTTGTGCCTTTCAAGCAGGAATGTGGGATGTCTCTTGAGATTCTGCAGCACAAAATTTCCTCATCTCGCATTGAGGGGATAATTTTGTGGTGTTTCTCGTGTTGCGGCGGGAAGATGGGGGTACTTCTCGAGTTGCGACGGACACCACAGGAACTCACTCGTGTTGCTTCAGGGAAGTCAGGTTCACTTTTGTGCTGTAAGGGAAACTTCCGGATTTCTCTTGAGATTTTAAATGGGAATAAGGCCTATTCTCCAATTAGGACATAAAGTGTGTTCTCCTATCCAATGAGGATGGCTGTTAGGGAACTTTCTGTGTCGCATAAAGGGTGTCAAGTACCCTTTTGACGTTCAAGCAGGAATGTGGGATTTCTCTTGAGATTCTGCAGTGGAAAATTTCATCATCTCGCAGTGAGGGGATAATTTTGGGGTGTTTCTCGAGTTTCGGTGGGAAGCTGGGGGTACTACTACTGTTTCGATGGGGTCCTCAGTAACTCTCTCGGGCTGCTTCAAGGAAGTCAGGTCCCCTTTTGTGTTTGAAGGGGAATGTCGGGATTACTCTCAAGCCGTTAAATGGGAATAGGGACTCTTCTCGAGTTAAATCCATAAAGTGTGTTCTCCTCTCCAGTAGGGACCGCTCTGTGAGGGAACTTTCTGAGTTGCACAAAGGGTGTCAAGTACACTTTTGCCTTTCAAGAGGGAATGTGGAATTTCTCTTGACATTCTGCAGCACAAAATTTCCTCATCTCGCATTGAGGGGATAATTTTGTGTTGTTTTTCGAGTTGCAGCGGAAAGCTGGGGGTACTTCTCCAGTTGCGACTGGGACCTCAGGAACTAGCTCTGGTTGCTTCAGGGAAGTCAGTTCCCCTATTTTGAAGGAAGGGGAACTTCCGGATTACTCTCGCGCCATTAAATGGGAATAGGACCTCTTCTTGAGTTCAGTCCAAAATGTGTGTTCTCCCCTCCAATGGTGACGGCTGTGTGAGGGAATTTTCTGAGTCATATGAAGGGTGTCAAGTACCCTTTTGCCTTTCACAGGGAATGTGGGATTTCTCTTGAGATTCTGCAGCGCAAATTTTCCTCATCTAGCATTGAGGGGATAATTTTGTGGTGTTTCTCGAGTTTGGGCCGGAGGCTGGGGGTACTTCTCGAGTTGCGACCTGGAGTGAAGGAACTAGCTCGGGTTGCTTCAGGGATGTCAGGTCCCCTTTGTGTTGGAAGAGGAACTTCTGGATTACTCTCAAGCCGTTAAATGGGAATAGGTCCTCTTCTCGAGTTGAATCCATAAAATGTGTTCTCCTCTTCAATGGGGACATCTGTGTGAGGGAAATTTCTGAGTTGCATGAAGGATGTCAAGTACCCTTTTGCCTTTCAAGGGGGAATGTTGGATTTCTCTTGAGATTCTACAGCGCAGAATTTCCTCATCTCGCACTGAGGGAATAATTTTGTGGTTTTTCTCGAGTTGCGGCCGGAAGCTGGGGATACTTCTCAAGTTGCAATGGGAACTCAAGAACTCGCTCGGATTGCTATAGGGAAGTCAGGTCTCCTTTTGTGTTGCAAGGGGAACTTCCGGATTACTCTCGAGCCATTAAATGGGAGTAGGACCTCTTCTCCAATTGAGTCAAAAAAGTGTGTTCTCCTCTCCAATGGCGACGGCTGTGTGAGGGAATTTTCTGAGTCGCATGAAGCGTGTCAAGTACCCTTTTGCCTTTCACAGGGAATGTGGGATTTCTCTTGAGATTCTGCAGTGCAAAATTTCCTCACCTCGCACTGAGGGGTTAATTTTGTGGTGTTTCTCAAGTTGCGGCCGGAAGCTGGGGTTATTTCTTGAGTTGCGACAGGGACCTCATCAACTCGATCGGGTTGCTTCAGGGAATTCAGGTCCCCTTTTATGTTGGAAGGGGAACTTCTGGATTACCTCAAGCCGTTAAATGGGAATACGGCCTCTTCTCGAGTTGAGTCCATAAAGAGTGTTCTTCTCTCCAATGGGTTGGATGTTAGGGAACTTTCTGAGTCGCATAAAGCCTGTCAAGTATCATTTTGACTTTCAAGCGGGTGGTGAGATTTATCTTGAGATTCTGCAGTGCAAAACTTCCTCATCTCGCATTGAGGGGATAATTTTGTGGTGTTTCTCGAGTTGCGTTTGGAATGTGGGGCTACTTCTCGAGTTGCAACGGGGACTTTAGAAACTCACTCGGATTGCTTCAAGGAAGTCAGGTCCCCTTTTGTTTTGGAAGGGGAACTTCCGGATTTCTCTCGAGCCGTTAAATTGAAATAGGGCCTTTTCTCAAGTTGAGTCCATAAAGTGTGTTCTCCTCTCCAATGGGGACGGCTGTTTGTGGGAACTTTCTGAGTCGCCTAAAGGGTATCAAGTACACTTTTGCCTTTCAAGCTGGAATGTGGGATTTCTCTTGAGATTCTACAGCGCAAAATTTCCTCATCTTGCATTGAGAGGATAATTTTGTGCTGTTTCTCGAGTTGCGGCAGGAAGATGAGGGTACTTCTCGAGTTGCAACGGGGACCTCAGGAACTCGCTCGGGTTGCTTCAGGGAAGTCAGGTCCCCTTTTTTGTTGGAAGGGGAACTTCCGGATTACTCTCGATCCCTTAAATGGGAATAGGGCTTCTTCTCCAGTTGAGTCCATAAAGTGTGTTCTCCTGTTCAAAGTGGACGGCTGTGTGAGGGAAGTTTCTGAGACGCATAAAGCGTGTCACGAACACTTTGCCTTTCAAGCGGGAATGTGGGATTTCTCTTGAGATTCTGGATCGCAAAATTTCCTCATGTCACATTTAGGGGATAATTTTGCTGTGTTTCTCGAGTTTCAGCGGGAAGCTTGGGGTACTTCTCGAGTTGCAACGGGGACTACAGGAACATGCTCAGGTTTCTTCAGGGAATTCAGGTCCCCTTTTTGTGTTGGAAGGGTAACTTCAGGATTACTCTCGAGCCCTTAAATGGCAATAGGTCCTCTTATGGAGCAGAGTCCATAAAGTGTGTTCTCCTCTTCAATGGGGACGGCTCTAAGAGGGAAATTTTTGATTCGCATAAAGGATGTCAAGTATTCTTTTTCCTTTCAAGCGGGAATGTTGGATTTCTCTTGAGATTCTGCAGGGCATATTTTCCTCATCTCGCATTGAGGGGATAATTTTTGGTGTTTCTATACTTGCGGCGTGAAGCTGGGAGTACTTCTTGAGTTGCAACGGGGACCTCAGTCATTCGCTCGGGTTTCTAGAGGTTAGCCAGGTCCCCTTTTTTGTTGGAAGGGGAACTTTTGGATTTCTCTCGAGCCGTTAAATGGGAATAGGGCCTATTCTCGGGTTGAGTCCATAAATTGTGTTCTCCTCTCCAACTGAGACGGCTGTTAGTGAACTTTCTGATTCAGGTAAAGGGTGTCAAGTACTATTTTGCCTTTCAAGCGGGAATGAGGGATTTCTCTTGAGATTCTGCATCACAAAATTTCCTCATCTCGCATTGAGGGGATAATTTTGTGCTGTTTCTCGAGTTGCGGTGGGAAAGTGGGGGTACTTCTCGAGGTGCGCCGGGGACCTCAAGAACGTTCTCGGGTTGCTTCAGGGAATTCAGGTCCCATTTTGTGCTAGAAAAGGAACTTCCTTATTACTCTCGAGCCCTTAAATGGGAATAGAGTCTCTTCTACTTTTGAGTTCATAAAGTGTGTTCTCCTCTCCAATGGGGACTGCTGTTAGGGAACATTCTGATATTCATAAAGGGTGTCAAGTACCCTTTTGCTTTTCAAGCGGGAATGTGGGATTTCTCTTGAGATTCTGCAGTGCAAATTTTCCTCATCTCGCATTGAGATTATAATTTTGTGCTGTTTTTCGATTTGCGTCAGGAAGCTGATGGTACATCTCGAGTTTCTACGGGGACCTCAGGAACTCGCTCGGGTTGCTTCAGGGAAGTAGCTCCCCTTTGGTGAAGTAAAGGGAACTTCATGATTACTCTCCAGCCGTTAAATGGGAAAAGGGCCTATTCTCATCTTGAGGCCATAAAGTGTGTGCTCCTCTCCAATGGGGACGGCTGTGTGAGGAAACGTTCTGAGTCACATAAATGGTGTCAAGTACCTTTTGCCTTTCAAGCAGGAATTTGGGATGTCCCTTGAGATTCTGCAGGGCAAAATTTACTCATCTCGCATTGAGGGGATAATTTTGTGCTGTTTTCCGAGTTGCGGCAGGAAGCTGGGAGTACTTCTCTAGTTGCGACAGGGACCTAAGGAACTCTCTCGGGTTGCTTCAAGAATGTCAGTTCCCCTTTTGTGAAGGAAGGGGAATTTCGGGATTACTCTCGTGCCTTTAAATGGGAAAAGGGCCGCTTCTCGTGTTGAATCCATAAACTGTGTTCCCCTCTCCAATGGGGATGGCTCTGTGAGGGAACTTTCTGAGTCGCATAAAGGGTGCCAAGTACCCTTTTGCCTTTCAAGCGGGAATGTGGGATTTCTCTTCAGATTCTGCAGCGCAAAATTTCCTCATCTCACATTTAGGGGATGATTTTGTTGTGTTTCTCGAGTTTCACCGGGAAGCTGGGGGTACTTCTCGAGTTGCCATGGGGACTACAGGAACTTGCTTGGGTTGCTTCAAGGAGTTCAGGTCACCTTTTTGTGTTGGAAGGGTAACATCGGGATTACTCTAGAGCCCTTAAATGGGAATAGGGCCTCTTCTCGAGTTGAGTCCATAAAGTGTGTTCTCCTCTCCAATGGGAATGGCTCTTTGAGGGAACTTTCTGAGTCGCATAAATGGTGTCAAGGCCACTTTTGCCTTTCAAGCGGGAATGTGGGATTTCTCTTGAGATTCTACAGCGCAAAATTTCCTCATCTAGCATTGAGGGGATAATTTTGTGCTGTTTCTCGAGTTGTGGCAGGATGCTGGGGTACGTCTCGAGTTGCGACAGGGACCTCAGGAACTCGCTCGGGTTGCTTCAGGGAAGTCAGGTCCCCCTTTTTGCTGGAAGAAGAATTTCCGGACTACTCTCCGTCAGTTAAATGGGAATAGGCCCTCTTCTCGAATTGAGTCCATAAATTGTGTTCTCCTCTCCAAAGGGGTCGGCTGCGTGAGGGAACTTTCTGAGGTGCATAAAGGGTGTTTAGTACCCTTTTTCCTTTCAAGCGTGTATATGGGATTTTTCCTGAGAGTCTGCAGCGCAAAATTACCTCATCTCGCATTGAGGGGATAATTTTGTGGTGTTTCTGGAGTTTCGGCTTGAAGCTGGGGGTACTTCTCGAGTTATGATGGGAACCTCAGGAACTGGCTTGGGTTGCTTCAAGGAAGTAAGTTCCTCTTTTGTGAAGGAAGGGGAACTTCGGGATTTTTCTCGAACCGTTAAATCGGAATAGGGCGTGTTCTCGAGTTGAGTCAAAAAGTGTATTCTCTTCCCCAAAGCCTACGGCTGTTTGAGGGAACTTTCTGAAGCGCATAAAGCGTGTCAAGTACCGTTTTTCCTTTCAAGCGGGAATGTGGGATTTCTCTTGAGATCCTGCAGGGCAAAATTTCCTCATCTGGCATTGAGGGGATAATTTTGCGGTGTTTCTCGAGTGTAAGCGGGAAGCTGGGTCTGCTTTCCGAATTGCGACGGGGACCTCAGGAACTCGCTCGGGTTGGTTCAGGGAAGTCAGTTCCCCTTTTGTGAAGTATGGGGAAATTCGGGATTACTGTCGAGCCGTAAAATGTGAATACGGCCTCTTCTCCATTTGAGTCCATATACTGTATTCCCCTCTCCAATGGGGACGGCTGTTTGAGGGAAATTTCTGAGTCACAAAAATGGTGTCAAGTACCCTTTTGCCTTTCAAGGGGAATTTGGGATTTCTCCCCTAATTCTGCAGCACATATTTTCCTCATCTCGCATTGAGGGGATAATTTTGTGGTGTTTCTCGAGTTGTGGGGGGAAGCTGGGGTACTTCTCGAGTTGCAACAGGGACCTCAGGAACTTGCTTGGGTTGCTTCCGGGAAGTCAAGTCCCCTTTTGTGTTGGAAAGGGAAACTCGGGATTACTTTTGAGCCATTAAATGGGAACAGGGCCTCTTTTCTGAATTGAGTCCGTAAAGTGTGTTCTTCTCTCCAATGTATGTGGACTGCTGTGTGAGGGAAACTTCTGAGTCGGGTAAAGGGTGTCAAGTACACTTTTGCCTTTCAAGCGGGAATGTGGAAATTCTCTTGAGGTACTGCAGTGCAGTATATCCTCATCTCGCATTGAGTGGATAATTTTGTGGCGTTTTTGGATTTGCGCCGGGAAGCTTGGGGTATTTCTCGAGTTGGGACTGTGACATCAGGAACTCCTTAAAGTTGCTTTAGGGAAGTCAGGTCCCCTTTTGTGTTGAAAGTGGAAGTACCGGATTAATCTCTAGCTGTTATATGGGAATAGGGCTTCTTCTCGAGTTGAGTCCATAAAGTGTATTCTCCTCTCCAATGGGGACGGCTGTGTGAGGGAACTTTGTGAGTCGCATAAAGGGTGTCAGTACCCTTTTGCCTTTCAAGCGGGAATGTGGGATTTCCCTTGAGTTACTGGAGTGCAGTATATCCTTATCTCGCATTGAGGGGATAATTTTGTGGTGTTTCTCAAGTTGCGGCGGGAAGCTCGGATACTTCTCGATTTTCGACGGGGACCTCAGGAACTCGCTCGGGTGCTTCAGGGTAGTCAGGTCCACTTTGGTGTTGGAAGGGGAAATTCGGGATTACTCTCGAGCTGTAAAATATGAATACTGCCTCTTTTAGACTTGAGTCCATAAACTGTGTTCCCTTCTCCAATGGGGACGGCTGTTTGAGGGAACTTTCTGAGTCACATAAATGGTGTCAAGTACCTTTTTGCCTTTCAAGGGGCATTTGGGATTTCTCTTGTAATTCTGCAGCGCCGATTTTCCTCATCTCTCATTGAGGGGATAATTTTCTGGTTTTTCTCGAGTTGCGGTGGGAAGCTGGTGGTTTTTGTTGAGTTACGACGGGGAACAGTGGAACTCGCTCGGGTTGCTTCAGGGAAGTCAGGTCCCCTTTAGTGTTGGATGCGGACCTTCGGAATTACTCTCGAAACTTTAAATAGGAATAAGGCCTCTTCCTGGGTTGTGTCCATAAAGTCTGTTCTCCTCTCCAATGGGGACTGCTGTGTGAGGGAACTTTCTAAGTCTGAAAATGGGTGTCAAGTACCCTTTGCCATTCAGGCGGGAATGTGGGATTTCTCTTGAGATTCTGCAGCGCGCAATTTCCTCATCTCGCATTGAGGGGATAGTTTTGTGGTATTTCTCGAGTTGCAGCGGGAAGCTGGGGTTAATTCTCGAGTTGCAACTGGGACCTCAGAAACTCTCTGGTGTTGCTTCAGGTAGGTCAGGTCCCCTTTGTATTGGATGGGAAACTTCGGGATTACTCTCGAGCCGGTAAGTGGGAATTGAGCCTCTTCTAGGTTTGAGTCTGTACCTTGTGTTCTCCTCTCCAATAGGGACAGCTGTGTGAGGGAAATTTCTCAGTCGCATAAAGGGGGTCAAGTATCCTTTTGCCTTTCATGCGGGAATGTGGGATTTTTCTTGAGATTCAGCAGCGCACAGTTTCCTCATCTCGCATTGAGTGGATTTTTTTGTGGTGTTCCTCCAGTTGCGGCGGAAAGATTGGGGTCCTTCTCAAGTGGCAACAGGGACTTCAGGTACTCACTCGTGTAGTCCCTGTGAATTCAGGTCTCCTTTCGTTTTTGTTGGGGAACATCGAGATTACTCTCGAGGAGTGGAATGCAAAAAGGGCCTCATCTTAAGTTTAGTCCATCAATTGTTTTCTCCTCTCAAATGGGGATAGCTATGTCAGGGGATGTCTTGAGTCGCATAAAGTGTGTCAAGTACCTCTTCGCGTTTCAAGCGGGAATTTGGGATTTCTCTTGAGACTCTGCAGGGGAAATTTTCCTCATCTCACCTTGCGTGCACAATCTTGTGGTTTTTCTCGAGTTGCGGCTGGAAGATTGAGGTCCTTCTCAAGTGGCGACAGGGACTTCAGTTACTCGCTCGTGTAGTCCCTGGGAATTCAGGTCTCCTTTCATTTTGGTAGGGGAACATCGGATTACTCTCGATGCGTGGAATGGGAATAGGACCTCATCAAAACTTGAGTCCATAAATTGTGTTCTCCCCTCAAGTGGCGGCAGCAATGTCAGGGAATGTCTTGAGTCACATAAAGTGTGGCAAGTACCCGTTCGCGTTTCAAGCGGGAATGTGGGATTTTTCTTGAGACTCTGCAGGGAAAAATTTCCTCATCTCACCTTGAGTGTAGAATCTTGTGGTTTTTCTCGACTTGCGTCTGGAAGCTTGGGGTCCTTCTCCAGTTGTGATGGGGACCTCAGGAACTCTCTTGTTTAGTCCCTGGGAAGACAGGTCTCCTTTCGTTTTGGTAGGGGAACATCGGGATTACTCTCGAGGCGTGGAACGGGAATAAGGCCTCATCTATTGTTGAGTCTATAAATAGTGTTCTCCTCTCAAGTGGGGACAGCTATGTCAGGGTATATCCTGAGTCTCATAAAGGGTGTCAAGTACCCGTTCGCGTTTCAAGCGGGAATGTATGATTTCTCTTTTGACTCTGCAGGGGAAATTTTCCTCATCTCACCTTGAGTGAAGAATCTTGTGGTTTTTCACGAGTAGCCACGGGAATCTTAATGTCCTTCTCGAGATGCTACAGACACCTCAGGAACTCACTCGTGTAGTCCCTGGAAAGTCAGGTTTCCTTTCGTTTTGGTAGGGGAACATCAGGATTACTCTAGAGGCGTGGAATGGGAATAAGGCCTCATCTAAAGTTGAGTCCATAAATTGTGTTCTCTCAAGTGGGGACAGTTATGTCTCGGAATATTTTGAGTCTCATAAAGGGTGTCAAGTACCCGTTCTGGTTTCAAGCGGGAATATGGGATATCCCTTGAGATTCTGCAGGGGAAATTTTCCTCATCTCCCTTTGAGTGCAGAATCTTGTGGTTTTTCTCGAGTTGCCGTGGGAAGCTTGGGGTTCTTCTCGAAAGGGGAAAGGGATCTCAGGACCTCTCTCCTGTAGTCCCTGGGAAGTCAGATCTTCTTTCGTTTTGGTACTCACATCGGGATTACTCTCGAGGCTTAGAATGGAAATAGGGCCTCTTACCGAGTTGAGTCCTAAATTGTGGTCTCCCTAAAGCGGACGGCTCTGTGAGAGAACTTGCTGAGTCGCATAAAGGGTGTCAAGTACCCGTTCACCTTTCAAGCGGGAATGTGGGATTTCTCTTGATATGCTGCAGCGCAAAATGTCCTCATCTCGCATTGAGGGGATAATTTTGTGGTGTTTCTCGACTTGCGGTGGTAAGAATTGAGTTCCTATCGAGCTACGACGGGGACCTCAGTACCTCAATTTCGATATCCCAGGGCAGTTAGGTCTCCTTGCGTGTTGGAAGAGGAACATCGCCATTCTTCTCGAGGCAGGGGAGAGTAATAGGGTCGCATCTAGTGCTGTGTAGATAAATTGTGTTCTCTGCTTCAATGTGGAAGGCTACCTGGGGGAAAATTTTGGGTCGCATAAAGTGTGTCAAGTTCCGTTCGGATTTCAAGCGGTAATGTGCAATTTCTCTTGTGTCTCTGCAGTGGAAAATATCCTCATCTCGCATTCAGGGGAAAATATTGAGGTGTTTTTCGAGTTGCGGCGGGAAGCTTGGTCCCCCTCTCGATTTTGGACGGGGAACTCAGGAAATCCCCCGTGTTGCTTCAGAGAAGGCATGTCCCCTTTTGTGTTCAAAGGGGAACTTCGGGATTACTCCCGTGCCCTTCAATGGGAATAGGGCCTCTTCTCGAGTTGAGTTCGTAAATTGTGTTCTCCTCTCCAATGGGGACGGCTGTGTTAGGGAACTTACTGAGTCGCATAAAGTGTGTCAAGTTCCGTTCGGGTTTCAAGCGGTAATGTGCGATATCTCTTGAGACTCTGCAGCGGAAATTATCCTCATCTCGCATTGAGGGGAAAATTTTGTGGTGTTTCTCGAGTTGCGGCATAAAACTTGGTGTTTTTTTCGACTTGCGACAGGGACCTCAGAAACTCGCTCGTGTTGCTTCAGGGAAATCAGGTCCCCTTTGGTGTTGGAAGGGGAAATTCAGGATTACTGTCGACCTGTTAAATGTGAACAGGGCCTCTTCTCGACCTGAGTCCGTAAATTGTGTTCTCCTCTCCAATGGGGACGGCTTTGTTAGGGAACTTACTGAGTCGCATAAAGGATGTCAAGTTCCTGTTCGCCTTTCAAATGGAAATGTGGGATTTCTCTTGAGATTCTGCAGTGGAAAATGTCCTCATCTCTCATTGAGGGGATAATATGTGGTGTTTCCCGATTTGCGGCTGGAAGCTTGGGGTTCCTCTCGAGTTGCGATGGGGACCCCAGGAACTCGTTCATGCTGCCCCAGGGAAGTCAGGTCTCGTATCTTTTTGGAAGGGGAACCTCGAGATTCCTCTATAAAAAGCAGCAGAGGAATAGGGTCGCATCTAGCGTTGAGTCAGTCAACTGTTTGTTCTTCTCCAATGGAGACAGGGATCTCGCGGTTGCTCTCAAAATTCTCCAGGGGATTCAGGCCTCGTCTCTTGTTCAGACCTGGAAGTACGCTTTCTTCTCGAGTTGTAATACGGGTGATAGGCCACTTTCAGTTCAGTTCGATTCAGTCGCTCAGTCGTGTGCGACTCTTAGTGACTCCTGAACCACAACACGAAAGAACATCACCAACTCCCGACGTTCACTCAAACTCATGTCCATCGAGTCAGTGATGCCATCCAACCAACTCTTTCTCTGTCGTCCCCGTCTCCTCCCACCCCCAACCGCTCCCAGCATCAGAGTCTTTTCCAGTGAGTCATCTCATCGCATGAGGTGGCCAAAGTATTGGAGTTTCAGCTTTAGCATAAGTCCTTCCAATGAACACCCAGGATTGATCTCCTCTAGAATGGACTGGTTGGATCTCCTTGCAGTCCACGGGACTCTCAAGAGTCTTCTCCAGCACCACAGTTCAAAAGCATCAATTCTTCGGCGATCAGCTTTCTTCACAGTCCAACTCTCACATCCATACATGACCATGGGAAAAACCACAGTCTTGACTAGACGGACCTTGGTTGGCAAAGTAATGTCTCTGCTTTTTAATATGCTATCTAGGCTGGACATAACTTTCCTTCCAAGGAATAAGAGTCTTTTAATTTCATGGCTGCATTCAGCATCTGCAGTGATTTTCGAGCCCCCAAAAATAAAGTCTGACACGGTTTCGACTGTTTCCCCATCTATTTCCCAAGAAGTGATGGGACCAGATGCGATGATCTTCGTTTTCTGAGTGTTGAGCTTCAAGCCAACCTTTTCACTCTCCTCTTTTGCTTTCATCAAGAGACCTTTGAGTTCCTCTTCACTTTCTGCTATAAGGGTGGTCTCATCTGCATATCTGAGGTTATTGATATTTCTTCTGGCAATCTTGATTCCAGCTTGTGCTTCTTCCAGCCCACAGTTCCTCTTGATATACTCTGCATAGAATTTAAATAACCAGGGTGACAATATACAACCTTGACGTACTCCTTTTCCTATTTGGAACCAGTCTGTTGTTCCATGTACAGTTCTAACTGTTGCTTCCTGACCTGCATACAGGTTTCTCCAGAGGCAGGTCAGGTGGTCTGGAATTCCCATCTCTTTCAGAATGTTCCACAGTTTATTGTGATCCACACAGTCAAAGGCCTTGGCATAGTCAATGAAGCAGAAATAGATGTTTTTCTGAAACTCTCTTGCTTTCTCCATGATCGAGCGGATGTTGGCAATTTGATCTCTGGTGCCTCTGCCTTTTCTTAAACCTGCTTGAACATCTGGAAGTTCACGATTCACATATTGCTGAAGCCCAGCTTGGAAAATTTTGACCATGACTTTACTAGCGTGTGAGATGAATGCAATTGTGCTGTAGTTAGAGCATTCTTTGGCATTCTCTTTCTTTGGGATTGGAATGAAGACTGACCTTTTCCAGTCCTGTGACCACTGCTGAGTTTTCCAAATTTGCTGGCATATGAGTGCAACACTTTCACAGCATCATCTTTTAGGATGTGAAATAGCTCAATTGGAATTCCATCACCTCCACTAGCTTTGTTCGTCGTAATGCTCTCTAAGGCCCACTTGACTTAACATTCCAAGATGTCTGGTTCCAGGTGAGTGATCACGACATCCTGATTATCTTCATAGTGAAGACCTTTTCTGTACAGTTCTTCTGTGTATTCTTGCCCCCTTCTCTTAGTGTCTTCTGCTTCTATTAGGTCCATACCAGTTCTGTCCTTTATCGAGCCCATTTTTGCATGAAATGTTCCCTTGATATCTCTAATTTTCTTGAAAAGATCTCTTGTTTTTCCTATTCTGTTGTTTTCCTCTATTTCTTTGCATTGATCGCTGAGGAAGGCTTTCTTATCTCTCCTTGCTCTTCTTTGGAACTCTGCATTCCGATGCTTATATCTATCCTGTCCTCCTTTACTTTTCGCTTCTCTTCTTTTCACAGCTATTTGTAAGGCCTCCTCAGACAGCCATTTTGCTTTTTTGCATTTGTACCTTGAGATTGTATAGAGTATGCTCATGGAGTCAGGTTACCATTTGTCCTGTGATTTGATATTCGAGGCTACATTTGAAACTGTGCAGTAGAATCAGACAATAGGGTCGAATCTAGTGCTGTGTAGATAATTTGTGTTCTCCTCTTCAATGTGGACCACTATCTCGGGGAAGTTTTGGAGTCACATAAAGGATGTCAAGTCCCCTTTCGAGTTTCAAGCAGTAATGTGTGAATTCTCTTGAGACTCTGCAGCGGAAAATATCCTCATCTCGCATTGAGGGGAAAATTTTGTGGTGTTTCTCGAGTTGTGGCGGAAAGCTTGGGGTTTTTCTCGACGTGCGACGGGGACCTAAGGAACTCGCTCGTGTTCCCCCAGGGAAGTCAGGTCCCCTTTTGTTTTGGAAGTGGAACTTCGGGATTTCTCTCAAGCCGTTAAATCAGAATAGGGCCTCTTCTCGAGTTGACTCCGTGAATTGTGTTCTCTCCAATGGGTCGGCTCTGTTAGGGAACTTTCTGAGTCACATAAAGTGTGTCAAGTTCCCGTTTGCATTTCAAGCGGGAATGTGGGCTTTCTCTTGAGATTCTGCAGCGGAAAATTTCCTCATCTCGCATTGAGGGGATAATTTTGTGTTGTTTCTCGACTTGCAGCAGGAAGCTTCATGTTACTCTCGAGTTGCGAAGGGGACCTCAGGACCTAGATCGCGATGTCCCAGGGAAGTTAGGTCTCCTTGCGCGTTGGAAGGGGAACATCGGAATTCCTCTTGAGGCATGGCAGAGTAATATGGACGCATCTAGTGCTGTGTAGATATATTATGTTCTCCGCTTCAATGTGGATGGCTATCTCAGTGAAGTTTTTGGTCGCATAAAGGGTGTCAAGTTACTGTTCGAATTTCAAGCGGAAAGGTGGGATTTCTCTTGAGATTCTGCTGCAGAAAATTTCCTCAGCTCGCACTGATGGGGGAACATTTTCGTTTATATTGAGTTGCGGCGGAAATCTTGGGGTTCCTCTCGAGTTGTGACGGTGACCCCAGGAACTCGATCACGTTGTCCCAAGAAGGTTGAAATCGTTTGCTGTTTGAAGGGGACCTCAGGATTCATGTCTAGTCGCAGGAGACGAATAGGGCGGCATCTAGTGTTGTGTACGTAAATTGTGTGCTCCGCTTCAATGTGGACGGCTATGTTGGGGAAGCATTTGGTTCGCTTAAAGGGTGTCAAGTTCCCGTTCGAGTTTCAAGTGGGATAGTGGGATTTCTCTTGAGACTCTGCCGCAGAAAAAATTCCTCATCTCGCATTGAGGGGATAATTTTGTGGTGTTTCTCGAGTTGCGGCAGGAGGCCTGGGCTCCCTCTTGAATTGCAATGGGGACCTCAGGAAATCCCCGTGTCTCTTCAGAGAAGTCAGGTCGATTTTTTGTTGGAAGGGGAATTTCTGGATTACTCTCGAGTCGTTAAATGATAATAGGGCCTCATCTCAAGTTAAGAATATAAATTGTGTGCTCCTCTCGAGTGGGGATGGCTATGGTAGGGAACTTTCTGAGTCACATAAAGTGTGTCAAGTACCCGTTCACCTTTCAAGCTAGAATGTGGGATTTCTCTTGAGACACTGACACGGAAAAAATTCCTCATCTCGCATTGAGGGGATAATTTTGTGGTGTTTCTTGAGTTGCGGTGGAAAGTTGGGGTTCATCTTGAGTTACAACGGGGATGTCAGGAACTCGGTCGTGTTGACCCAGGGAAGTCAGGTCTCCTATAGTGTTGAAAGGAGAAACTCAGGATTCCTCTATAAGGAGAAGCAGAGGAATAGGGACGCATCGAGCATTGAGTCAGGCAACTGTTTGTTCTTCTCCAGTGGAGACAGGGATCTCCGGTTGCTCTCAATATTCTCCAGGGTATTCAGTTCTCCTCTCTTGTTCTGACCTGGAACTGCGCTTTCTTCTCGAGTTGTAATACGAGTGTTAGGCCACATTAGTGTTGAATTTGTACCTGGAGATTGTATAGAGTATGCTCGTGCAGTCAGGTCTCCACTCGTCTTGTGAGTTGATACTCGAGGTTACATTTGAATTTCTCTTACCGAATCTGAAACGGAAATGTTGTTTCAATGTCTCGCCTTGAGGGCACGATCTTGTGGTTTTTCTTGAGTGTCGGCGGGAAGCTTCAGCTTCCTCTCGATTTGTGACGGGTACCTCAGGTAATCCCCCGTGTTGCTTCTGAGAAGTCAGTTTCCCTTTGTGTTGGAAGGGGAACTGCGGGATTACTCTCGAGCAGTTCAATAGAAATAGGGCCTCTTCTCGAGTTGAGTCCGTAAATTTTGTTCTCCTCTCCAATGGGGACGGCTGTGTTAGGGAACTTTCTCAGTCTCATAAAGGGTGTCAAGTTCCCATTCTCTTTCAAGCGGTAATGTGGGATTTCTCTTTAGATTCTGCTGCCCAAAATTTCCTCATCTCGTATTGAGGCCATATTTTTGTGGTGTTTCTAGAGTTTCGATGGGAAGCTGCGGGTATTTCTCTAGTTCCGACGGGGACCTCAGGAACTCTCTCGGGTTGCTTCAGGAAAGTCTGCTATCCGTTTGTGTTGGAAAGGGAACCTCCGGATCACTCTCCAGGTGTTAAATGGGAATAGTTCCTTCACTCAGGTTGAGTCCAAAAAGTGTGTTTTCCTCTCCAATGGGGACGGCTGTGTGAGGGAAATTTCTGAGTCGCAAAAAGGGTAACAAGTATCATTTTCCTTTTCAAGTGGAAATGTGGGATTTCTCTTGAGATACTTCCTCGCAAAATTTCCTCATCTCCCATTGCGGCCATATTTTTGTGGTGTTTCTCGAGTTACGGCGGGAAGCTGGGGGTTCTTCTAGAGTTGCAGCGGGGACTACAGGAACTAGATCGGGTTGCTTCAGGGAAATCAGACCTCCGTTTTGTGTTGAAAGGGGAACGTCTGGATTACTTTCAGGCCATTTAAAGGGAATAGGGCCTCTTCTCGAATTGAGTCCATAAAGTGTGTTCTCCTCTACAATGGGGACGGCTGTGTGAGGGAAATTTCTGAGTCACATAAAGGGTGTCAAGTACCCTTTTGCCTTTCAAGTGGGAATGTGGGATTTCTCTTGAGATACTGCCATGCAAAATTTCCTCATGTCGCATTGAGGCCATATTTTTGTGGTGTTTCTCGAGATTTGGCAGAAAGCTGGGGGTACTTTTCGAGTTGAGACGGGGACCTCAGGAACTCGCTAGGGTTGCTTCAGGGAAGTCAGGTCCCCTTTTTTCTTGGAAGGGGAACTTCCGGATTACTCTCGAGCCATTAAATCGGAGTAGGGCCTCTTCTCGTGTTGAGTCCATAAAGTGTTTTTTCCTCTCCAATCGGGACATATGTGTGAGGGAACTTTCTGAGTAACATAAAGGGCGTCACTACCATTTTGCCTTTCAATCGGGAATGTGGCTTTTCTCATGAGATCCTGCAGCACAAAATTACCTCATCTCGCACTGAGGGGATAATTTTGTGGTGTTTCCCTAGAAGCGGCGGGAAGCTGGCAGTAATGTTCGAGGTACAACGACGACCTCGGGAACTCATTCCAGTTGCTTCAGGGAAGTCAAGTCCCCTTTTGTGAAGCAAGTGGAAATTCGGGATTACTTTCACGACGTTAAATGGGAAAAAGGCCTCTTCTCGAGGTGAGGCCATAAAGTGTGTTTTCCTCTCAAATGGGGACGGCTTTGTGAGGGAACTTTCTGAGTCCCATTAAGGATGTCAAGTATCCTTTTGCCTTTCAACAGGGAATGTGGGATTTCTCTTGAGATTCTGCAGCGCACAATTTCCTCATCTCGAATTGAGGGGATAATTTGGTTGTTTTTCTCTAGTGTCTACGGGAAACTTGGGGTACTTCTCGAGTTGCGACGAGGACCTCATGAACTCGCTCGGGTTGCTTCAGGAAAGTCAGTTCCCCTTTTGTGTTGGAAGAAGAAATTCCAGGTTACTCCAGAGGCATTAAATGGGAATAGAGCCTCTTCTCGAGTTTAGTCCATAAGGTGAGTTCTACTATCAAATCGGGAATGCTGTTTGAGGGAACTTTCTGAGTCGCACAAGGGGTGTCAAGTACACTTATGCCTTTCAAGCGGGAATGTGGGAATTCTCTTGAAATTCTGCCGCCCGAAATTTCCTCATTTCGCTTTGAGGGGATAATTTTGTGGTGTTTCTCGAGTTGCGGTGGGAAGCTGGAGGTACTTCTCGAGTTGCAACAGGGACCTCAGGAACTAGCTCGGGTTGCTTCAGGGAATAAGGTCACCTTTTTTGTTGGAAGGGGAACTTCCGGATTACTCTCGAGCCGTTAAATGGGAATAGGACCTCTTCTCGAGTTTAGTCCTAAAAATGTGATTTCCTCTCCAATGGGGCGGCTGTTTGAGGGAACTTTCTGAGTCGCACAAAGTTTGTCAAGTAGCCTTTTGCCTTTCAAGCGGGAATGTGGGTCTTTTCTTGAGATCTGCAGCCCAAAATTTCCTCATTTTGCTTTGAGGACATAATTTTGTGGTGTTTCTCGAGTTGGGAGTAGCTGGGTGTACTTCTCCAATTAGCACGGGGACCTCAGCTACTCGCTCGTGTTGCTTTAGGGAAGTCAATTCACCTTTTGTGAAGGAAGGGGAATTTTGGGAATACTCTCGAGCCATTACATGGGAATACGGCCTCTTTTCGAGTTGAGTCCATAAAGTGTGTTCTCCTCTCCAATGGGGACAGCTGTGTGAGGGAAATTTCTGAGTCACATAAAGGGTGTAAAGTACAGTTTTGCCTTTCCAGCCAGAACGTGGGGTTTCTTTTCAATTGTGCAGGGCAAATTTTCCTGATCTAGCATTGAGGGGATAATTTTGTGGTGTTTCTCGTGTTGCGGTGGGAAGCTGGAGGTAATTCTCGAGTAGCGAAGAGGACCTCAGGAACTCACTCAGGTTGCTTCAGGGAAGTCAGGTCCCCTTTGGTGTTGGAAGGGGAACTTCGGGATTGCTCTCCAGCCGTTAAATGGGAATAGGTTCTCTCCTCGAGTTGAGTCCATAAATTGTGTTCTCCTCTCCAATGGGGACGACTGTGTGAGGGAATTTTCTGAGACTCACCCGTCGGCGCAGACCCGTGAGACCCCAGCCCCACCCTCGCAGATGGAAGAGATGCTGGCCACGGAGCAACCGACCATGCAAAGATGCGCGGCCATGAGGAGCTACCCCACGCCTGAGGTCAGGGCAGGAGGCCGAGAGGAGGTGCCCCACGTCCAATAGGCGTTGGCTGTGCGAGGGAGGGCCGACAGGATCTACTCACGTTCAAGGTCAGGAGGGGTGGCCTTGAGGACATAACCTTCATCCAAGGTAGGGTGCAGCAGCTGCGCTTTCTTGGAGCAGCTGTGAAGAGATATCCCACACCCAAGGTAAGAGAAACTAAATAAGATGGTAGGTATTGCGATGGGGCATCAGAGGGCAGACACACTGAAATTATAATCACAGGAATCTAGTCGATCTGCTCACATGGACCACAGCCGAATGTGGTCCACTGGAGAAGGGAATGGCAAACCATTCCAGTATACTTGCCTTGAGAACCCCATGAACAGTATCAAAGGGCAAAATGACAGGATACTGAATGAGGAATTCCCCAGGTCGGTAGGTGCCCAGTATGCTACTGGAGATCAGTGGAGAAATAACTCTAGAAGGAATGAAGGGATGGAGCAAAAGCAAAACCAGTACCCAGTTGTGGATGTGACCGGTGATAGAAGCAAGGTCCAGTGCTGTAAAGAACATTATTGCATAGGAACCTGGAATGTTAGGTCCATGAATCAAGGCAAATGGGAAGTGGTCAAACAGGAGATGGCCAGAGTGAACCTAGACATTCTAGGAATCAGGGAATTAAAATGGACTGGAATGTGTGAATTTAACTGAGATGACCATTATATCTACTACTGTGGGCAGGAATCCCTTAGAAGAAATAGAGTAGCCAACATGGTCAACAAAAGAGTCCGAAATGCAATACTTGGATGCAATCTTAAAAATGACAGAATGAATTCTGTTCGTTTCCAAGGCAAACCATTCAATATTACAGTAACCCAGGCCTATGCCCCAACCAGGAACGCTGAAGAAGCCGAAGTTGAAGGCTTCGATGAAGACCTACAAGACCTTTTATAACTAACACACAAAAGAGATGTCCTTTTCATTCTAGGGGACAGGAATGCAAAAGTAGGAAGTCAAGAAACACCTGGAGTAACAGGCAAATTTGGCCTTGGAGCACGGAATGAAGCAGGGCCAAGTCTAATACAGTTTTGTCAAGAGAACACACTGGTCATAGCAAACACCCTCTTCCAACAACACAAGAGAAGACTCTACATGTGGACATCACCAGATGGTCAACACCGAAATCAGATTGATTATATTCTTTGCAGCCAAAGACAAATAAGCTGTAGACAGTTAGCAAAACCAAGACCAGGAGCTGACTGTGGCTCAGATCATGAACTCCTTATTACCAAATTAATACTTAAATTGAAGAAAGTAGGGAAAACCCCTAGACCATTCAGATATGACCTAAATCAAATCCTTTATGATTATACAGTGGAAGTGAGAAATAGATTTAAGGGACTAGATCTGATTGATAGAGTGCCTGATGAACTCTGGACGGAGGTTCGTGACATTGTACAGGAGACAGGGACCAAGAGCATCCCCATGGAAAAGAAATGCAAAAAAAGCAAAATGGCTGTCTGAGGTGGCCTTACAAATAGCTGTGAAAAGAAGAGAAGCGAAAAGGAAAGAAGAAAAGGAAAGATATAAGCATCTGAATGCAGAGTTCCAAAGAATATCAAGGAGAGATAAGAAAGCCTTCCTCAGTGATTAATGCAAAGAAAAAGAGGAAAACAACAGAATAGGAAAAACAAGAGATCTCTTCAAGAACATTAGAGATTCCAAGGGAACATTTCATGTAAAGATGGGCTCGATAAAGGACAGAAATGGTATGGACCTAACAGAAGCAGAAGACATTAAGAACAGGTGGCAAGAATACACAGAAGAACTGTACGAAAAAGATCTTCACGACCAGGATAGTCACGATAATGTGATCACTGACCTAGAGTCAGACATCTTGGAATGTGAAATCAAGTGGGCCTTAGAAAGCATCACTACGAAAAAAGCTAATTGAAGTGATGGAATTCCAGTTGAGCTCTTTCAAATCTTGAAAGATGATGCTGTGAAAGTGCTGCACTCAATATGCCAACACATTTGGAAAACTCAGCAGTGGCCACAGGACTGGAAAAAGTCAGTCTTCATTCCAATACCAAAGAAAGGCAATGATAAAGAATGCTCAAACTACCGCACAATTGCACTCATCATACACACTAGTAAAGACATGCTCAAAATTCTCCAAGCCAGGCTTCAGCAATATGTGATCCGTGAACTCCCAGATGTTCAAGCGGGTTTTAGAAAAGGCAGAGGCACCAGAGATCAAATTGCCAACATCCGCTGGATCATGGAGAAAGCAAGAGAGTTCCAGAAAAACATCTATTTCTGCTTCATTGACTATGCCAAAGCCTTTGACAGCGTCGATCATAATAAACGGTGGAAGATTCTGAAAGAGATGGGAATATCAGACCACCTGAGCTGCCTCTTGAGAAACCTGTATGCAGGTCAGGAAGCAACACTCAGAACTGTACATGGAACAACAGACTGGTTCCAAATAAGAAAAGGAGTACGCCAAGGCTGTATATTGTCACCTTGCTTATTTGACTTATATGCAGAGTACTTCATGAGAAACGCTTGGCTGGAAGAAGAACAAGCTGGAATCAAGATTGCTGGGAGAAATACCAATACCTCAGATATGCAGAATACACCACCCTCATGGCAGAAAGTGAAGAGGAACTCAATAGCCTCTTGATGAAAGTGAAAGAGGAGAGTGAAAAGTTTGGCTTAAAGATCAACATTCAGAAAACAAATATCATGAAATCTGGTCCCATCACTTTACTGGAAATAGATGGAAAAACAGTGGAAACAGTGTCAGACTCAATTTTTTGGGGCTCCAAAATCACTTCAGATGCTGATTGCAGTCATGAAATTAAAAGGCGCTTACTCCTTGGAAGGAAAGTTATGACCAACCTTGATAGTATATTAAAAAGCAGAGACATTACTTTGCCAACCAAGGTCTGTCTAGTCAAGGCTATGGTTTTTCCCGTGGTCATGTATGGATGTGAGAGTTGGACTGTGAAGAAAGCTGATCGCCGAAGAATTGATACTTTTGAACTGTGGTGTTGGAGAAGACTCCTGAGAGTCCCTTGGACTGCAAGAAGATCCAACCAGTCCATTCTAAGGGAGATCAATCCTGGGTGTTCATTGGAAGGACTGATTCTAAAGCTGAAACTGCAATACTTTGGCCAACTCATGAGACGAGTTGACTCACTGGAAAAGATTCTGATGCTAGGAAAGATTGGGGATGGAAGGATTAGGGGACGACAGAGAATGAGATGGCTGGATAGCATCACCTACTCTGTGGACATGAGTTTGAGTGAATTCTGGGAGTGGGTGATGGACAGGGAGGCCTGGCGCACAATGATCTATTGGGTCGCGGAGAGTCGGACAAGACTGAGCGACTGAACTAAACTGAATAAAGTTTGTCAAGTACCCTTTTGCCTTTCAGTCGGGAATGTGGAATTTCTCTTGATTGTGCAGTGCAAAATTTCCTCATCTGGCATTGAGGGGATAATTTTGTGGTTTTTCTCGAGATGCGGCGGGAAGCTGGGTGTAATTCTCGAGTTGCGACGGGGACCTCAGGAATTCGCTCGGGTTGCTTCAGGGAAGTCAAGTTCACTTTTGTGTTGGAAGGGAAAGTTCCGGATTACTTTCCAGCCATTAAATGGGAATAGGGCATCTTCTCAAGGTGAGTCCATAAACTGTGTTCTCCTCTTCAATGGGGATGGCTATGTCCGGGAACATTGTGAGTCGCATAAAGGGTGTCAAGTAACATTTTTCCTTTCAAGCGGTAATGTGGGATTTCTCTTGAGATTCTGCAGCGAAAAATTTCCCCATCTCCCATTAAAGGATAATTTTGAAGTGTTTCTCGAGTTGCAGCCGGAAACTGCGGGTTCTTCGTGAATTGCAATGGGGACCTCAGGTATTCGCTCGGGTTGCTACAGGGAAGTCAGGTCCCTTTTAGTATTCGAAGGGGAACTTCGGGATTGCTCTCGAGTCGTTAAATGGGAATTGGCCTCTTCTCGAGTTGACTTCATAAAGTGTGTTCTCCTCTCCAATGGGGAGGGCTGAATGAGGGAACTTTCTGAGTCGCATAAAGGGTGTCCAGTACACTTTTGCCTTTCAAGCGGGAATGTGGCATTTCTCTTGGGATTCTGCAGCATAAAATTTCCTCATCTCGCATTGAGGAGATAATTTTGTGGTGTTTCTCGAGTTGCGGCGGGAAGCTGGGGTTACTTCTAGAGTTGCGACGGGGACCTCAGCAACTCGCTCGGGTTGCTTCAGGGAAGTCAGGTCCCATTTTGTTTTGAAAGGGGATCTTTGGGATTGCTCTGGAGCCATAAAATGGGAATAGGGACTCTTCTCGAGTTGAGTCCATAAAGTGTGTTCTCCTCTCGAATGGGGACTAAGAGTGTTAGGGAAATTTCTGAGTCGAATTATTGTTGTCAAATACCCTTTTGCCTTTCAAGCTGGAATGTGTGATTCCTCTTGATATCTGCTGCGCAAAATTTCCTCATCTCGCATTAAGGGTATAATTTTGTGGTGTTTCTCGAGTTGCGGTGGGAAGGTTGGGGTATTTCTTGAGTTGCAACGGGGACCTCAGGAACTCGCTCGGTTTGCTTCAGGGAATTCAGGTCCCCTTTTTTATTGGAAGGGGAACTTCCGGATTACTCTCGAGCTATTAAATGGGAATAGGGCCTCTTCTCGAGTTGAGTCCATAAAGTGTGTTCTCCTGTCCAACTGGGACGTCTGTGTGAGGGAAATTTATGTGTCGCATAAAGAGTGTCAAGTACCCTTTTGATTTTCAGGCGAGAATGTGGGATTTCTCTTGAATAGTGTTGCGCAAAATTTCCTCATCTCGCATTGAGGGGATAATTTTGTTGTGTTTCTCCTGTTGAGACGGGAAGCTGGGGGTACATATCGAGTTGCGACATGAAATTCAGGAACTCGCTCGTGTTGCTTCAGGGAAGTTAGGTTCCCTATTTAACGGAAAGGAAATTTCGGGATTACTCTCGAGCCGTTAAATGGAAATAGGGCCTCTTCTCGAGTTGAGTCCATAAAGTAGGTTCTACTCTCCAATGGGGACGACTGTGTGAGGGAAGTTTCTGAGTCGCATAAAGCGTTTCAAGTACCCGTTTACCTTTAAAGCGGGAAAGTAGGATTTCTCTTGAGATTCTGCAGCTCAAAATTTCCTCATCTCACATTGAGGGGATAATTTTGTGGTGTTTCTCGAGTTTCGGCGGGAAGTTGGGGGAACTTTTCGAGTTGCGACGGGGACCTCATTAACTCACTTGGGTTTCGTCAGGGAAATCAGGTCCGCTTTTGTGGTGGGAGGGGAATTTCGGGATTACTCTCGATCCGTTAAATGGGAATAGGGCCTCTTCTCGATTTGAGTCCATAAAGTGTGTTCTACTCTCCAATGGGGATGGCTGATTGAGGGAACTTTCTGAGTCCCATTACGGGTGTCAAGTACACTTTTGCCTTTGAAGTGGGAATATTTGATTTCTCTTGAGATTCTGCAGTGGAAAATTTCCTCATCTCGCATTGAGGGGATAATTTTGTGGTGTTTCTCGAGTTGCGGCGGGAAGATTGGGGTATTTCTCGAGTTGCGACGGGGCCCTCAGGAACTCACTCGGGTTGCTTCAGGGAGGTCAAGTCCCCTTTTTTGTTGGAAGGGGAACTTCCGGATTACTCTCGAGCTGTTAAATGGGAATAGGGCCTCTTCTCGAGTTGAGTCCATAAAGTGTGTTCTCTCCCATTGGGACGTCTGTGTGAGGGAAATTTATATGTCGCATAAAGGGTGTCAAGTACCCTTTTGATTTTCAGTCGAGAATGTGGGATTTCTCTTGAATAGTGCAGCGCAAAATTTCCTCATCACGCATTGAAGGGATAATTTTCTGATGTTTCTTCTGTTGAGGCGAGAAGCTGGGGGAACTTCTCGAGTAGCGACGAGGACCTCAGGAACTCACTCTGGTTACTTTAGGCATGTCAGGTCCCCTTTTGTGTTGGTAGGGGAACTTCGCCGTTACTCTCGAACCCTTAAATGGGAATAGGGCCTCTTCTAGAGTTGAGTCCATAAAGTGTGTTCTCCTCTTTATTTATTTTTTTTGTTCTTTGTGTGTGTGTGTGTGTGTGTTTTTTGTGTGTGTGTGTTTTTTTTTTTTTTTGTTTGTTTTTGTTCTCCTCTTTAATGGGGACAGCTGTGTGAGGGAAATTTATGAGTCGCCTAAAGGCTGTCAAGTATCCTTATGATTTTTATGCGGGAATGTGGAATTTCTCTTGAATTGTACAGTGCAAAATTCCCACATCTCGCATTGAGCAGATAATTTTGTGGTCTTACGCCTGTTGAGGCCGGCAGCTGAAGGTACATCTCGAATTAAGATGGGGACGTCAGGAACTCGCTCGGGTTCCTTCAGGAAAGTAAATTCCCCTTTTTTGAAGTAAGGGAAACTTCAAGATTACTCTCGAACCGTTAAAGGGGAATAGCGCCTCTTCTCGTGTTGAGTCCAAAAAGTGTATTTTCCTCACCAATGGGGACGGCTGTGTGAGGGAACTTTCTGAGTCTCATAAAGTTTGTCAAGTACACTTTTGCCTTTCTAGAGGGAATGTGGGATGTCTCTTGAGATTCTGCAGCAAAAAATTTTAGTCATTTCACATTAAGGGGATAATTTTGTGGTGTTTCTCGAGTTGCTGCTGGAAGTCGAGGGTATTTCTCGAGTTGCGAGGGTTACCTCAGGAACTCGCTCGGTTTGCTTCAGGGAAGTCAAGTCCCCTTTTGTGTTGGAAGGGGAACTTCCGGATTCCTCTCGAGCCGTTAAATGGGAATATTGACTCTTCTCGATTTGAGTCCATAAAGTGTGTTCTCCTCTCCACTGAGGACAGATGTTAATGACCATTCTGGGTCGCCTAAAGGGAGTCAAGTACCCTTTTGCCTTTCAAGAGGGAATGAGGGATGTCTCTTGAGGTTCAGCAGCACAAAATTTCCTCATCTCGCATTAGGGCATAATTTTGTGGTGTTTCTCGAGTTGCGGTGGGAAGCTGGGGGTACTTCTTGAGTTGCGACGGGTACCTCAGGAACTCGCTCGGATTGCTTCACGGAGGTGAGTTCCCCTTTTGTGTTGGATGGGGAACTTCCGGTTTACTCTGGAGCCATTAAATGGGAATAGGGCCTCATCTCGAATTGAGTCCATATAGTGTGTTCTCCTCTCCAATGTGGACTCATGTTAGTGAAATTTCTGAGTGGCATAAAGGGTGTCAAGTTCCCTATTGTCTTACAAGAGTTATTGTGGTAATTCTATTGAGATTCTGCAGCACAGAATTTCCTCATCTCGCATTAGGGGTTAATTTTGTGGTTTTTCTCGAGTTGCGGCGGGAAGCTGGGCGTACTTCTCGAGTTGCAACGAGGACCTCAGGAACTCGCTCTGGTTGCTTCAGGGAAGTCAGTTCCCCTTTTTTGTTGGAAGGGGAACTTCCGGTTTACTCTCTAGCCATTAAATGGGAATAGGGCTTCATCTCGAATTGAGTCCATAAAGTGTGTTCTCCTGTCCAATTGGGAAGGCTGTGTGAGGGAACTGAGTCGCAAAAAGGGTGTCAAGAACTCTTTTGCCTTTCAAGAGGGAATGTTGTATTACTCTTGAGATTATGCAGCGAAAATTTCCTCATGTCGCGTTGAGGGATAATTTTGCGGTATTTCTCGAGTTGCGGCGGGAAGCTGGGGGTACTTCTCGAGTTATGTCGGTCACTTCAGGAACTTGCTCGGGTCGCTTCAGGATAGTCAGGTACCCTTTTGTGTTGGGAAGGGAACTGCCTGTTACTCTCAAGCGGTTAAATGGCAATAGGGCCTCATTTCGAATTGAGACCATAACGTGTGTTCTCCTCTCCAAAGGGTACAGCTATGTGAGGGAACTTTCTGAGTCGCATAAAGGATGTCAAGTTCCCTTTTGCCTTTCAAGAGGGAATGTGGGATTACTCTTGAGATTATACAGCGAAAAATTCCTCATCTCGCATTGAGGGGATAATTTTGTGGTGTTTCTCGTGTTGCGTCAGGAAGCTGGGCGTACTTCTCGAGTTGCAACAGGGACCTCAGGAACTCGCTGGGGTTGCTTCAGGAAAGTCAGTTCCCCTTATGTGTTGGAAGGGCAACTTCCGGTTTATTCTCGAGCCGTTAAATGGGCTTAGTGTCTCATCTCGAATTGAGTCCATAAAGTGTATTCTCCTGTCCAATGGGGACGGCTGTGTGAGGGAACTTTCCGAGTTGCATAAAGGGTGTCAACTACCTTTTGCTTTTCAAGCGGGAATGTGGGATTTCCTTGAGATTCTGCAGTGCAAAATTTCCTCATCGCGCAATGAGGAGATGATTTTGTGGTGTTTCTCGAGTTTCGGTGGGAAGCTAGGGAAACTTCTCGAGTAGTTAAGAGGACCTCTGGAATTCACTCTGGTTGCTTCAGGGAAGTTAGGTCCACTTTTGTGTTGGAAGAGGAATTTCGGGATTACTCTCGAGCCGTTAAATGGCAATAGGGCCTCTTCTCCAATTAAGTCCATAAAATGTGTTCTCCTCTCCAATGGGGACGACTGTGTTAGGGAATTTTCTGAGACTCACCAGGCGGAGCAGACGCGACAGATGCTGTCCCATCCCACGCAGTCGCGAGAGACGACGGCCCCGCCCGTGCACATGTGAGAGACCCAGGCCCCGCCCGTGCAGACGCAAGAGACGCCGGCCCTGGCGCAACCGACCATGCAAGATGCCCGCCCATGAGGAGTTACCCCACGCCTGAGGTCAGGGCTGGCGGCCAAGAGGAGGTACCCCACATCCAATAGGCGTTGGCTGTGCGGGGGAGGGCCGAGAGGAGCTACACACATTCAAGGTCAGGAGGGGCAGCCTTGAGGACATACCCCTCATCCAAGGTAAGGTGCAGCATCTGAGCTTTCTTGGAGCAGCTGTTAAGAGATATCCCACAAACAAAGTAAGAGAAACTCAAATAAGCTGGTAGGTATTGCGAGGGGTTATCAGAGGGCAGACACACTGAAATCATAATCACAGGAATCTAGTCGATCTGATCACATGGACCACAGCCGAATGTGGTCCATTGGAGAAGGGAATGGCAAACCATTCCAGTATACTTGCCTTGAGAACCCCATGAAGAGTATCAAAGGGCAAAATGACAGGATACTGAATGAGGAATTCCCCAGGTCGGTAGGTGCCCAGTATGCTACTGGAGATCAGTGGAGAAATAACTCTTGAAGGAATGAAGGGATGGAGCAAAAGCAAAACCAGTACCCAGTTGTGGATGTGACCGGTGATAGAAGCAAGGTCCGGTCCTGTAAAGAGCAAGATTGCATAGGAACCTGGAATGTAAGGTCCATGAATCAAGGCAAATGGGAAGTGGTCATACAGGAGATGGCCAGAGTGAACCTAGACATTCTAGGAATCAGTGAATTAAAATGGACTGGAATGTGTGAATTTAACTCAGATGACCATTATATCTACTACTGTGGGCAGGAATCCCTTAGAAGAAATGGAGTAGCCATCATGATCAACAAAAGAGTCCGAAATGCAGTTATTGGATGCAATCTTAAAAACGACAGAATGATTTCTGTTCGTTTCCAAGGCAAACCATTCAACATTTCAGTAATCCAGGCCTATGCCCCAACCAGTAACACTGAAGAAGCTGTAGTTGAACGGTTCTATGAAGACCTACAAGACCTTTTAGAACTAACACCCAAAAAAGATGTCCTTTCATTCTAGGGGACGGGAATGCAAAAGTAGGAAGTCAAGAAACACCCTGAGTAACAGGCAAATTTGGCCTTGGAGCACGGAATGAAGCAGGGCCAAGGCTAATAGAGTTTTGTCAAGAGAACGCACTGGTCGTAGCAAACACCCTCTTCCGACAACACAAGACTCTACACGTGGACATCACCAGATGGTCAACACCAAAATCAGATTGATTATATTCTTTGCAGCCAAAGACAGAGAAGCTGTATACAGTTAATAAAAACAAGACCAAGAGCTGACTGTGGCTCAGATCATGAACTCCTTATTGCCAAATTAAGACTTAAATTAAAGAAAGTAGGGAAAAGCCCTAGACCATTCAGATATGACCTAAATCAAATCCCTTATGATTATACAGTGGAAGTGAGAAATAGATTTAAGGGACTAGATCTGATAGATGGAGTGCCTAATGAACTCTGGACGGAGGTTCGTGACATTGTATAGGAGACAGGGACCAAGAGCATCCCCATGGAAAAGAAATGCAAAAAAAGCAAAATGGCTGTCTGAGGTGGCCTTACAAATAGCTGCGAAAAGAAGAGAAGTGAAAAGCAATGGAGAAAGGGAAAGATATAAGCATTAGATTGCAGAGTTCCAAAGAATAGCAAAGAGAGATAAGAATGCCTTCCTCAGTGATCTGTGCAAAGAAATAGAGGAAAACAACAGAATAGGAAAAACAAGAGATCTCTTCAAGAACATTAGAGATTCCAAGGGAACATTTCATGCAAAGATGGACTCGATAAAGGACAGAAATGGTATGGACCTAACAGAAGCAGAAGATATTAAGAAGAGTTGGCAAGAATACACAGAAGAACTGTACAAAAAAGATCTTCACGACCAGGAAAGTCAGGAAAATGTGATCACTGACCTAGAGCCAGACATCTTGGAATGTGAAGTCAATTGGGCCTTAGAAAGCATCACTACGAACAAAGCTAGTGGAAGTGATGGAATTCCAGTTGAGCTCTTTCAAATCTTGAAAGATGATGCTGTGAAAGTGCTGCACTCAATGTGCCAACACATTTGGAAAACTCAGCAGTGGCCACAGGACTGGAAAAGGTCAGTCTTCATTCCAATCCCAAAGAAAGGCAATGCCAAAGAATGCTCACACTACCGCACAATTGCACACATCTCACACGCTGGTAAAGTCATGCTCAAAATTCTCCAAGCTAGGCTTCAGCAATATGTGATCCGTGAACTCCCAGATGTTCAAGCAGGTTTTAGAAAAGGCAGAGGCACCAGAGATCAAATTGCCAACATCCGCTGGATCATGGAGAAAGCAAGAGAGTTCCAGAAAAACATCTATTTCTGCTTCATTGACTATGCCAAAGCCTTTGACTGTGTGGTTCACAATAAAGAGTGGAAGATTCTGAAAGAGTTGGGAATCCCAGACCACCTGAGCTGCCTCTTGAGAAACCTGTATACAGGTCAGGAAGCAACACTCAGAACTGTACATGGAACAACAGACTGGTTCCAAATAGGTAAAGGAGTATGTCAAGGCTGTATATTGTCACATTGCCTATTTAACTTATATGCAGAGTACATCATGAGAAATGCTGGGCTGGAAGAAGCACAAGCTGGAATCAAGATTGCTGGGAGAAATATCAATAACCTCAGATATGCAGATGACACCACCCTTAGGGCAGAAAGTGAAGAAGAACTCAAAAGCCTCTTAATGAAAGTGAAAGAGGAGAGTGAAAAGGTTGGCTTGAAGCTCAACATTCAGAAAACAAAGATTATGGAATCTAGCCCCATCAGTTCACAGGAAATAGATGGACAAACAGTGGAAACAGTGTCAGACTTTATTTTTTTGGGCTCCAAAATCTCTGCAGATGCTGATTGCAGCCATGAATTTAAAAGGCGCTTACTCCTTGGAAGGAAAGTTTTGACCAACCTTGATAGTATATTAAAAGAAGAGACATTACTTTGCCAAGAAAGGTCCGTCTAGTCAAGGCTATGGTTTTTCCCGTGGTCATGTATGGATGTGAGAGTTGGACTGTGAAGAAAGCTGATCGCCGAAGAATTGATGCTTTTGAACTGTGGTGTTGGAGAAGACTCCTGAGAGTCCCTTGTACTGCAAGAAGATCCAACCAGTCCATTCTAAGGGAGATCAATCTTGGGTGTTCATTGGAAGGACTGCTGCTAAAGCTGAAACTGAAATACTTTGGCAACCTCAGGAGACGAGTTGACTCACTGGAAAAGTTTCTGATGCTAGCAAAGGTTTGGGCGGGAGGAGAAGGGGACGACAGAGAATGAGATGGCTGGATAGAATCACCGACTCTTTGGACATGAGTTTGAGTGAACTCCGGGAGTTGGATATGGACAGGGAGGCTTGGCGAACAGTGATTCATGGGGTCGCAGAGAGTCGGACACTACTGAGCGACTGAACGGAACTGAACTGAAAAACTGTGTCAAGTAACCTTTTGCCTTTCAGACGGGAATGTGGAATTTCTCTTGATTGTGCAATGCAAAATTTCCTCATCTCGCCTGAGGGGATAATTTTGTGGTGTTTCTCAAGTTGCGGCTGGTAGCTGGGGGTTCTTCTCGAGTTGTGACGGGGACCTCAGGAACTCGCTCGGGTTTCTTCAGGGAAGGCAGGTCCCCTTTTGTATTGAAAGGGGAGCTTCCGGTTTACTCTCGAGCCCGTAAGTGGGAATAGGGCCTCATCTCGTGTTCAGTCCATAAAGTGTGATCTCCTCTCCAATGGGGACTGATGTTAGTGAAATATCTGAGTCGCATAAAAGGTGTCAAGTATCCTATGCTATTCAAGAGGGACTGTGGTATTTCTTTTGAGATACTTCAGCGCAAACTTTCCTAATTTCGCATTGAGGGAATAATATTGTTGTGTTTCTCGAGTTGCAGCGGGAAGCTGGGGGTACTTCACGAGTTGCGACGGGGACCTCAGGAACTTGCTCGGGTTTCTTCAGGGAAGGCAGGTCCCCTTTTGAGTTGAAAGGGAAACTTCGGGTTTACTCTCGAGCCTGTAAGTGGGAATAGGGCCTCATCTCTTATTGAGTCCATAAAGTGTGATCTCCTCTCCAATGGGGACTGACGTTAGTGAAATTTCTGAGTCGCCTAAAGGGTGTCGAGTACCCTTTGCCTTTCAAGAGGGAATGTGCTATTTCTCTTGAGGTTGTGCAGGGCAAAATTTCCTCATCTCGCATTGAGGGGAAAATTTTGTGGTGTACCTCGAGCTACGACGGGAACATGGGGTAATTCTCGAGTTGCAACCGGGACCTCAGGAACTCGCTCGGGTTGCTTCAAAGAAGATATGTCCCCTATTGTGTTGGAAGTGGAACTTCCTGTTTACTCTCGAGCCGTCGAATGGGAATAGGGTCTAATCTCGAACTGAATCCATAAAATGTGTTCTCCTCTCCAATGGGGACTGATGTTAGAGAAATTTCTGAGTCATATAATGGGGGTCAAGTACCTTTTGCTTTTCAAGAAGGAATGTGGTATTTCTCTTGAGATTCTGCAGCGTAATATTTCCTCATCTCGCATTGAGGGGATAATTTTGTGGTGTTTCACGAGTTGCGGCGGGAAGCTGGGGGTACTTCTCGAGTTGCGACGGGGACCTCAGGAACTCGCTCGGGTTGCTTCAGGGAATTCAGGTCCCCTTTGATAGTGAAAGAGGAGAGTGAAAAGGTTGGCTTGAAGCTCAACATTCAGAGAACAAAGATCATGGCATCTGGTCCCATCACTTCATGGGAAATAGATGGAAAAACAGTGGAAACAGTGTCAGACTTTATTTTTTTGGGCTCCAAAATCACTGCAAATGCTGATTGCAGCCATGAAATTAAAAGACGCTTGCTCCGTGGAAGAAAAGTTATGACCAACCTTGATAGTATATTAAAAAGCAGAGACATTACTTTGCCAACCAAGGTCCGTCTAGTCAAGGCAATGGTTTTTCCCGTGGTCATGTATGGATGTGAGAGTTGGACTGTGAATAAGGCTGACCGCCGAAGAATCGATGCTTTTGAACTGTGGTGTTGGAGAAGACTCTTGAGAGTCCCTTATACTGCAAGGAGATCCAACCAGTCCATTCTAGAGGAGATCAATCCTGGATGTTCATTGGAGGGACTGATGCTAAAGCTGAAACTGCAATACTTTGGCCACCTCATTCGACGAGTTGACTCACTGGAAAAGACTCTGATGCTGGGAAAGGTTGGGGGCGGGAGGAGAAGGGGACGACGGAGAATGAGATGGCTGGATGGCATCACCGACTCTGTGGACATGAGTTTGAGTGAACTCCGGGAGTTGGTGATGGACAGGGAGGCCTGGCGTGCTGTGATTCATGGGGTCGCGGAGAGTCGGACACGACTGAGCGACTGAACTGAACTGAACTGAACTTGGTGTTGTAAAGGGAACTTCCGGTTTACTCTCCAGCCATTAAATGGGAATAGGGGTTCATCTAGAATTGAGTCCATAAAGTGTGTTCTCCTCCTCAATGGGGACTGATGTTAGTGAAATTTCTGAGTCGTATAAAGCGTGTCAAGTACCCTTCTTCCTTTCAAGAGGGAATGTGGTATTTCTCTTGAGATTCTGCAGTGCAAAATTTCCTCAGCTCGCATTGAGGGGATAATTTTGTGGTGTTTCATGTGTTGCGGCAGGAAGCTGGGGGTACTTCTCGAGTTGCGACAGGGACCTCAGGAACTCGCTCGGGTTTCTTCAGGGAAGGAAGATCCCCTTTTGTGTTGGAAGGGGAACTTCCGGTTTACTCTCGAGCTGTTAAATGGGAACAGGGCCTCATCTCGAATTGAGACAATAAAGTGTGTTCTCCTCTCCAATGGGGACTGATGTAAATGAAATTTCTGAAACGCGTAAATGGTGGCAAGTACAATTTTGCCTTTCAAGAGGGAATGTGGTATTTCTCTTGAGATTCAGCAGCTCAAACTTTCCTCATCTCGCATTGAGGGGTTAATTTTTTGGTGTTTCTCGAGTTGAGGCGGGAAGCTGAGTGTACTTCTCGAGTTGCGATGGAGACCTCAGGATCTCGCTCGGGTTGCTTCAGGGAAGTCTGGTCCCCTTTGGTGTTGGAAGGGGAACTTCCGATTTACTCTCGAGCCATTAAATGGGAATATAGCGTCATCTCGAATTGAGTCCATAAAGTGTGTTCTCCTCTCCAATGGGCACGTCTGTGTGAGGGAACCTTCTGAGTCGCATAAAGGGTTTCAAGTAACCTTTGCCATTCCAGAGGGAATGTGGGATTAGTTTTAAGATTATGCAGCGAAAATTTCCTCATTTCCCTATGAGGGGATAATTTTTTGGTGTTTCTGAGTTGCGGCAGGAAGCTGGGGCTACATCTCCAGTTGCGACGGGCACCTGAGGAACTCGCTCATGTTTCTTCAGGGAAGTCAGGTCCCGTTTTGTGTTGGAAGGGGAACTTCCTGTTTACTCTGGAGCCGTAAAATGGGAATAGGGCCTCATCTCAAATTGAGTCCATAAAGTGTGTGCTCCTCTCCAATGGGGACTGATTTTAGTGAAAACTCTGAGAGGCATAAAGGGTGTGAAGTACACTTTTGCCTTTCAAGAGGGAATGTGGTATTTCTCTTGAGATTCTGCAGTGCAAAATTTCCTCATCTCGCATTGAGAGGATAATTTTGTGGTGTTTCTCGAGTTGCGGCGGGAAGCTGGGGTACTTCTCGAGTTGCGACGGGGACCTCAGAAACTCGCTCGGATTGCTACAGGGAAGTCAGGTCCCCTTTTGTGTTGGAAGGGGATCTTGCGGTTTACTCTTGAGCCGTTAAATGGGAATAGGGGCTCAACTCGAATTGACTCCATAAATTGTGTTCTACTCTCCAATGGGGACGGCGGTGTGAGGAAGCTTTCTGAGTCGCATAAAGGTTGTCAAGTACACTTTGCCTTTCAAGAAGGATCGTGGTATTTCTCTGGAGATTCGGAAGCGCAAAATTTCCTCATCTCGCATTGAGGGAATAATTTTGTAGTGTTTCTCGAGTTGCGGTAGAAACCTGGGGGTACTTCTTGAGTTGCGACGGGGACCTCAGGAACTCACTTGGGTTGCTTCAGGGAAGTCAGGTCCCCTTGTGTGTTTGAAGCGGAATTTCCTGTTTACTCTAGAGCCATTAAATGGGAATAGGACCTCATCTCGAATTGTGTCCATAAAGTGTGTTCTCCTTTCAAATGGGGACGGCTGTGTGACGGAACTTTATGTGTCACATAAGGCGTGTGAGGTACTCTTTTGCCTTTCAAGAGAGAATGGGGTATTTCTCTTGAGATTCTGCAGCGCAAAATTTTCTCATTTCTCATTGAGGGAATAATTTTGTGGTGTTTCTCGAGTTGCGGCGGGAAGCTTGGGCTACTGCTCGAGTTGCGACCGGGACCTCAGGAACTCGCTCTTGTTGCTACAGGAAAGTCAGGTTCCCTTTTGTGTCGGAAGGCGAACTTCCGGTTTACTCTCGAGCCGACAAATGGGAATAGGGTCTCATCTCGAATTGAGTTCATACACTGTGTTCTCCTGTCCAATGTGGACTGATTTTAGTGAAATGTCTGAGTCGCATAAAGGGTGTCAAATACCCTTTTGCTTTTCAAGAGGGAATGTGGTATTTCTCAAGATATTCTACAGCGCAAAATTTCCTCATCTCGCATTGACGGCATAATTTTGTGGTGTTTCTCAACTTGCAGCGGAAAGAAGGGTGCACATCTCCAGTTGCGACGGGCACCTCAGGAACTCGCTGGCGTTGCTTCAGGGAAGTCAGGTCCCCTTTTGTGATGGCAGGGGAACTTCCTGTTTACTCTCTAGACGTTAAATGGGAATAGGGCCTCATCTCGAAGTGAGTCCATAAAGTCTGTTCTCCTTTCCAATGGGGACTGATGTTAGTGAAATTTCTGAGTCGCATAAAGGGTGTCAAGTACCCTATACTTTTCAAGAGGGACTGTGGTATTTCTCTTGAGATTCTTCTGCGCAAAATTTCCTCATTTCGCAAAAGGGGGTAATATTGTTGTGTTTCTCGACTTGCAGCGGGAAGCTGGGGGTACTTCACGAGTTGCGACAAGGACCTCAGGAACTCGCTCGGATTTCTTCAGGGAAGTCAGGTCCCCTTTGGTGTTGGAAGGGGAACTTATGCTTTACTCTCCAGCCGTTAAATGGGAATAGGGCCTCATCTTGAAGTGAGTCCATAAAGTGTGTTCTAGTCTCCAATGGGCACGTCTGTGTGAGGGAACCTTCTGAGTCGCATAAAGGGTGTCAGGTAACCTTTGCCATTCAAGAGGGAATGTTGAATTACTTTTGAGCTCATGCAGCGCAAAATTCCTCATGTCCCATTGAGGGAATAATTTTCTGTTGTTTCTGAGTTGCGGCAGGAAACTGGGGGTACTTCTCGAGTTGCGACGGGCACCTAAGGAACTCGCTCGTGTTTCTTCAGGGAAGTCAGGTCCCGTTTTGTGTTGGAAGGGGAACTTCCGGTTTACTCTCAAGCCCGTAAGTGGGAATAGGGCCTCATTTGCTATTGAGTCCAAAAAGTGTGATCTCCTCTCCAATGGGGACTGATGTTAGTGAAATTTCTGAGTCGAATAAAGGGTGTCAAGTGCTCTTTGCCTTTCAAGAGGGAATGTGGTATTTGTCTTGAGATTGTGCAGCGCAAAATTTCCTCATCTCGCATTGAGGGGAAAATTTTGTGGTGTATCTCGAGCTACGACGGGAACCTGAGGTAATTCTCGAGTTGCAACCGGGACCTCAGGAACTCTCTCTGGTTTCTAGAGGTGAGTAGGTCCCCTTTTGCGTTAGAAGGGGAACTTCAGGTTTACTCTCGAGCCGTTGAATGGGAATAGGGTCTAATCTCGAATTGAGTCCATAAAGTGTGTTCTCCTCTCCAATGGGGACTGATGTTAGTGAAATTTCTGAGTCACATGATGGGTGTCAAGCACCCTTTTGCCTTTCAAGAGGGAATGTGGTATTTCTCTTGAGATTCTGCAGCGCAAAATTTCCTCATCTCGCATTGAGGGCATAATTTTGTGGTGTTTCTCCAGTGCGGCGGGAAGCTGGGGGTAATTCTCGAGTTGTGACAGGGACCTCAGGAACTCGCTCGCGTTGCTTCAAGGAAGGTATGTCCCCTATTGTGTTGGAACTGGAACTTCCTGTTTCCTCTCGAGCTGTTAAATGAGAATAGGGGCTTATCGCGAATTGAGTCCATAAAGTGTGTTCTCCTCTCCAATGGGGACTGATGTTATTGAAATTTCTGAGTCTCATAAAGGGTGTCAAGTACCTTTTGCCTTTCAAGAGGGAATGTGGTATTTCTCTTGAGATTCTGTAGCGCAATATTTCCTCATCTCGCATTGAGGGGATAATTTTGTGGTGTTTCTCGAGTTGCGACGGGGACCTTAGGAACTTGCTCAGGTTGCTTCAGGGAATTCAGGTCCCCTTTGGTTTTGGAAGGGGAACTTCCAGTTTATTCTCCAGGCATTAAATGGGAATAGGTTCTCATCTCGAATTGAGTCCATAAAGTGTGTTCTCATCCTCAATGGGGACTGATGTTAGTGAAATTTCTGAGTCAAATAAAGGGTGTGAAGTACTCTTTTGCTTTCAGGACGGAATGTGGTATTTCTCTTGAGATTCTCCAGCGCAAAATTTCCTCATCTCGCATTGAGGGGATAATTTTGTAGTGTTTTACAAGTTGCGGCAGGAAGCTGGGGGTACTTCTCGAGTTGCGACGGGGACCTCAGGAATTTGCTCTGGTTGCTTCAGGGAATTCAGGTCCCCTTTTGTGTTTGAAGGGGAATTTCCGGTTTACTCTAGAGCCATTAAATGGGAATAGGGCCTCATCTCGAATTGAGTCCAAAAAGTGTGTTCTCCTTTCAAATGGGGACGGCTGTTTGAGGGAACTTTGTGAGTAACATAAAGGGTGTGAAGTACTCTTTTGCCTTTCAAGAGAGAATGTGGAATTTCTCTTGAGATTCTGCAGTACAAAAATTCCTCATCTCACATTGAGGGGATAATTTTCTGTTGTTTCTAGAGTTGCGGCGGGATGCTGGGGGTACTTCTTGAGTTGCGACGGGGACCTCAGGAACTCGCTCGGATTGCTTCAGTGAAGCCTGGTCCCCTTTGGTGTTTCAAGGGAAACTTGATTTACTCTCCAGCCGTTAAATGAGAATAGGGCCTCATCTCGAATTGAGTCCATAAATTCTGTTCTCCTCTCCAATCGGCACGTCTGTGTGAGGGAACCTTCTGAGTGGCATAAAGGGTGTCAAGTACCCTTTGCCATTCAAGAGTGAATGTGGGATTAGTTTTGAGATTATGCAGCGAAAGTTTCCTCATCTACCATTGAGGGCACAAATTTCTGGTGTTTCTCGAGTTGCGGCTGGAAGCTGGGGTACTTCTCGAGTTGCGACGGGGACCTCAGGAACTCGCTCGGATTGCTTCAGGGAAGTCAGGTCCCCTTTTGTGTTGGAAGGGGATCTTCCGGTTTACTCTCGAGCCGTTAAATTGGAATAGGGGCTCAACCCGAACTGACTCCACAAATTGTTTTCTCCTCTCCAATTGGGACGGCTGTGTGGAAGCTTTCTGAGTCGCATAAATGTTGTCAAGTACACTTTTGCCTTTCCAGAGTGATCGTGGTATTTCTCTGGCGATTCGGAAGCACAAAATTTCCTCATCTCTCATTGCGTGGATATTTTTTAGTGTTTCTCGAGTTGCGGTAGAAACCTGGGGGTACTTCTTGAGTTGCGACGGGGACCTCAGTAACTCGCTTGGGTTTCTTCAGGGAAGTCAGGTCCCCTTGTGTGTTTGAAGGGGAATTTCCGGTTTACTCTCGAGCCATTAAATATGAATAGGGCCTCTTCTAGATTTGAGTACAAAAGGTGTGCTTTCCTCTCCAATGGGGACAGCTGTATGAGGGAAATTTCTGAGTCACATAAAGGGTGTCAAGTACCCTTCTGCCTTTCAAGCAGGAATGAGGGATTTCTCTTGAGACTCTGCAGCACAAAATTTCCACATTTCGCATTGAGGGGATAAATCTGTGTTGTTTCTCGAGTTGTGGCCGGAAGCTGGGGGTATTTTTCGAGTGGCGTCGGGGTCCTCAGGAACTCTCTCTGTTTGCTTCAGGGAAGTCAAGTCCTCTTTTGTGTTGGAAGAGGAACGTCGGGATTACTCTCAAACCGTTAAAAGGGAATAGCGTGTATTCTCGAGTTGATTCCATAAAGTGTGTTCTCCTCTCCAATGGGGACCGCGGTTTGAGGGAACTTTCTGAGTCGCATAAAGGGTGTTAAGTACCCTTTTGCCTTTCAAGCGGGATGTGGGATTTCTCTTGACACTCTGCAGTGCAAAATTTCCTCATCTCGCAAATGAGGGAAGAATTTTGTAGTGTTTCTCTAGTTGCGGCAGGAAGCTGGGAGTATTTCTCGGTTTGGCCAGGGACCTGAGGAACTCACTCGGATTTCTTCAAGGAAGTGAGTTCACCTTTTGTGAAGGAAGGGGAACTTCGGGATTACTCTTGAACCGTTAAATGGGAATAGGGCCTCTACTCGAGTTGAGTCCATAAAGTGTTTTCTCCTATCCAATGGGAACGGCTGTTAGGGAACTTTCTGATTCGCATAAAGCCTGTCAAGAACACTTTTGCCTTTCAAGCGGGAATGTGGGATTTCTCTTGAGATTCTGTAGCGCAAATTTCCTCATCTCGCATTGAGGGGATAATTTTGTGGTGTTTCTCAAGTCTCGGCGGAAGCTTTTGGTACTTTATGAGTTGCAAATGGGAATACAGGGACTTCCTCGGGATCCTTCAGGGAATTCAGGACCCTTTTTTGTGTTGGAAGGGGAACTTCGGGATTACTCTCGAGCCCTTAAATGGGAATAGGGATTCTTCTTGAGTTGAGTCCATAAAGTTTGTTCTCTCCAATGGGGATGGCTGTTTGGAGGAACATTCTGAGTCGCATAAATGGTGTCAAAAACACTTTTGCCTTTCAAGCGTGAATGTGGCATTTCTATTGAGATTCCGCAGCACAAAATTTCCTCATCTCGCATTGAGGGGATAATTTTGTGGTGTTTCTCGAGTTAGGGCGGAAAGCTGCGGGTATTTCTCCAGTTGCGACGGGGACTTCAGAAACTCGCCCAGGTTGCTTCAGGGAAGTAAGTTCCCTTATTATGAAGGAAGGGGAACTTCCCGATTACTCTCGAGCCATTAAATGGGAATAGGACCTCTTCTCGAGTTGAGTCCAAAAAGTGTGTTCTCCTCTCCAATGGCGACGGCTGTGTGAGGGAATTTTCTGAGTCGCATGAAGGGTGTCAAGTACCCTTTTGCCTTTCACAGGGAATGTGGGATTACTCTTGAGCTTCTGCAGCGCAAAATTTCCTCATCTCGCATTGAGGGATAATTTTGTGCTGTTTCTCGAGTTGTGGCCGGAAGCTGGGGGTACTTCTCGAGTTGCGACGGGGACCTCAGGAACTCGCTCGGGTTGCTTCAGGGAATTCATTTCCCATTTTGTGTTGGAAGGGGAACTTCCGGATTACTCTCAAGCCGTTAAATGGGAATAGGGCCTCTTCTCGAGTTGAGTCCATAAAGTGAATTCTTCTCTCCAAAGGGGCGGATGTTAGGGAACTTTCTGAGTCGCATAACGGGTGTCAAGTAACATTTTGCCTTTCAAGCCGGTTGTGGGATTTCTCTTGAAATTCTGCAGCACAAAATTTCCTTATCTCCCATTGAGGGGATAATTTTGTGGTGTTTTCGAGTTGCGAGTCGGACCTCAGGAACTTTCTCAGGTTGCTTCAAGGAAGTCACGTCCCCTTTTGTGATGTAAGGGGAACTTCGGGAATTCTCTAGAGCTATTAAATGGGAATAGGGCCTCTTCTCGTGTTGAGTCCAAAAGGTGTGTTCTCCTCTCCAATGGTGATGGCTGTGTGAGGGAAATTTCGGAGTCGCATAAAGGGTGTAAAGTACCCTTTTGACTATATACCGGGAATTTGGGATTTCTCTTGAGATTCTGCAGTGGAAAATTTCCTCATCTCGCATTGAGTGGATAATTTTGTGGTGTTTCACGAGTTGCGTCGGGAAGCTGGGGGTAATTCTCGAGTTGCGATGGGGGCCTCAGGAACTCGCCTGGGTTGCCTCAGGGAAGTCAGTTCCCCTTTTATGTTGGAACGGGAACTTCGGGATTACTGTCAAGATCTTAAATGGAATAGGGACTCTTCTCGATTTGAGTCCATAAGGTATGTTCCTCACTCCGATGGGGATGGCTGTTTGAGCGAACTGTTGAGTCGCATTAAGGGTGTCAAATACCATAGTGCCTTTGAAGCTAGAATGCGGGATTTCTCTTGAGATTCTACAGCGCAAAATTTCCTCATTTTGCATTGAGCAGATAATTTTGTGGTGTTTCTCGAGTTGCAGTGGGAATTGGGGGTACTTCTCGAGGTGCGATGGGGACCTCAGAAACTAGCTCGGGTTGCTTCAGGGAATTCGGGTCCCCTTTTGTGTTGGAAGGGGAACTTCAGGATTACTCTCAAACCTTTAAATTGGAATAGGGTTTCTTCTCGAGTTGAGTCCATAAAGTGTGTTCTCCTCTCCAATGGAGATTGCTGGGTTAGGGAAATTTTGGAGTCGCTTAAAGGTTTTCATGTACCCTTTTTCCTTTCAAGCGGGAATGTGGGATTTCACTTGAGATTTTGCAGCAAAAATTTCCTCATCTCGCATTGACTGGATAATTTTGTGTTTCTCGTGTTGAGGCGGGAAGATGGGAGTACATCTCGAGTTAAGACTGGGACCACAGGAGTTCTTTCGGGTTGCTTAGGTAAGTCAGTTCCCCTTTTGTGCCAGAAGGGGAAATTCCGGATTACTGTAGAGCCGTTCAATGAGAATAGGGACTGTTGAGTTGAGTCCAAAAGAGCGTTTTTCTCTCCAATGGGGACCGCTGTGTGAGGGAAATTTCTGTGTCGCATAATTGTGTCAAGTATCTTTTTGCCTTTTAAGCGGGAATGTTGGTTTTCTATTGAGATTCTGCAGCGCAAATATACCTAATCTCGCATTGAGGGGATAATTTAGTGGCGTTTCTCAAGTTGCGCCGGGAAGCTGGTGGTACTCCTCGAATTGCAAAGGGGACCTCAGGAACTGGCTCGGGTTGCTTCAGGGAAGTCAGGTCCCCTTTTTTGTTGGAAGTGGAACTTCTGGATTACTCTCGAGCCCTTAAATGGGAATAGGGCGTCTTCTCGAGTTGAGTCCATAAAATGTGTTCTCCTCTCCAATGGGGACGGCTGTGTGAGGGAATTTTCTCAGTCGCATAAAGGGTGTCAAGTACCCTTTTGCCTTTCAAGCGGGAATGCCGGATTTCTCTTGAGATTCTGCAGCGCAAAATTTCCTCATCTCGCATTGAAGAGATAATTTTGTGGTGTTTCTCTAGATTCGGCAGGAAACTGGGGGTACTTCTCAAGTTGCGACGGGACCTCACGAACTCTCTTGATTGATTCAGGAAAGTGAGGACACTATTGTGTTGGAAGGGGAACTTCGGGATTACTCTCGAGCCATTAAAAGGGAATAGGGCCTCTTCTCGAGTTGAGTCCATAAGGTGTATTCTCCTCTCCAATGGCGACGTCTGTGTGAGGGAACTTTCTGAGTCACATAAAGGGTGTCAATTACCCTTTTGTCTTTCAAGCAGGAATGTGTGTTTTCTCTTGAGATTCTGCAGTGCAAACTTTCCTCATCTCGCATTGAAAGGATAATTTTGTGGTGTTTCTCTAGTTTTCGCTGGATACTGGGGGAACTTCTCGAGTTTCGCAGGGGACCTCAGGAACTCGCTCGGGTTGCTTCAGGGAAGTCAGGTCCCCTTTTGTGTTGGAAGAGGAATTTCGGGATTACTCTCTAGCCATTAAATGGGAATTGGCCTCTTCTCGAGTTGAGTCCTTAAAGTGTGTTCTCCTCCTAAATGTGGATGGCTGTTTGAGGGAATTTTCTGAGTTGAATAATGGGTTTAAAGTAACTGTTTGCCTTTCAAGCGGTAATGTGGGATTATCATTGAGATTCTGTCTCGCAAAATTTCCTCATCTCGCATTGAGGTGATATTTTTGTGATGTATCTCCAGTTTCGACGGGAGGTTTGTGTACTTCTCGAGTTGCGACATGCAACTCAGGAGCTCGCTCCGGTTGTTTCAGGCTAGTCAGGTCCCCCTTCGTGTTGGAAGTGGAACTTCGTGTTTACTCTCGAGCGGTTAAATGGGAAGAGGGCTTCTTCTCAAGTTGAGTCCATAAAGTGTCTTCTCCTCTCCAATGGGGACGGCTGTGTAAGGGAACTCTCTGAGTAGCATATAGGGTGTCAAGTACCCTATTGCCTTTCAAGCGGGGATGTGGGATTAACCTTGAGACTCTGCCACTCAAATTTTCCTCATCTCGCATTGAGGGGATATTCTGTGGTGTTTCTCGTGTTGCGGCGCGAAGCTGGGGGTACTTCTTCAGTTGCGATGGGAACATCAGGAACTCGCTCGGGTTGCTTGAGGGAAGTCAGGTTCCCTTTTGTGTTGGAAGGATAACTTCGGGATTACTCTCCAGCCATTAAATCGGAATTGGTCTCTTCTCGGGTTGAGTGCATAAATTGTGTTCTCCTCTCCAATGGGGACGGCTGTGTGAGGGAACTTTCTGAGTCGCATAAAGAGTGTCCAGTACCCTTTTGCCTTTCGGCGGGATTGTGGGATTTCCCTTGAGATCTGCCACACAAAATTTCCTCATCTCGCATTGTGGGATAATTTTGTGGTGTTTCTCGAGTTGCAGCAGGAAACTGGGGGTACTACTCGAGTTGTGACGGTGACCTCAGGAACTCGCCCGGGTTGCTTCAGGGAAATCAGGTCCCCTTTTGTGTTGGAAGGGCAACATCGGGGTTACTCTTGACCTGTTAAATGAGAATAGGGCCTTTTCTCGAGTTCAGTCCATAAAGTGTGTTCTACTCTCCAATATGGACGGATGTTAGGGAACTTTCTGAATCGCATAAAGGGTGTCAAGTACAATTCTGCCTTCAAGCGGGAATTTGGGATTTCTCTTGAGATTCTGCAGCGTAAAATTTCCTCAACTACCATTGAGGGGATAATTTTGCTTTGTTTCTCCAGTTTCGGCGGGAACCTGGGGGTACTTCTCGAGTTGCGACAGGGACCTCAGGAAATCACTCAGGTTGCTTCAGGGAAGTCAGTTCCCCTTTTGTGAAGAAAGGGGAACTTGGGGATTACTCTCGTGCCATTCAATGGGGATAGGGCCTCTTCTCGAGTTGAGTCCATCAAGTTCGTTCTCTTCTGCAATGGGGACGGCTGTTAATGAACTTTCTTTTTCACATAAAGCGTGTTAAGTAGACTTTTGCCTTTCAAGTATTAATGCCTGATTTCTCTTGAGATTCTGCTGTGCAAAATTTCCTCATCTCGAATTGAGTGGATAATTTGGTGGTGTTTCTCAAATAGCGGTGGGAAGCTGGGGTACTTCTTGAGTTGAGACCATAAAGTGTGTTCTCCTCTGAAAAGGAAAGGCTATGTGAGGGACCTTTCTGAGTCGCATAAAGGGTGTCAAGTACCCTTTCGCCTTTCAAGCAGGAATGTGGGATTTCTCTTGAGAATCTGCAGTGCAAAATGTCCTCATCTCGCGTTAGGGGATAATTTCGTGGTGTTTCTCAAGTTGCAGCGGGAAGCTCTGGGTCCTTCCTGAGTTGCGACAGGGACTTCAGACACTCGCTCGGGTTGCTTCAGGGAAGTCAGATCCCATATTTTGTTGGAAGGGGAAGTTCCGGATTACTCTTGAGCCCGTAAATGGGAATAGGGCCTCTTCTCGTGTTGAGTCCAAAAAGTGTGTTTCTCTCCAATGTGGACTGCTGTGTGAGGGAACTTTCTGAGTCACATAAAGTGTGACAAGTACCCTTGTGCCTTTCAAGCAGGAATGTGGGATGTCTCTTGAGATTCTGCAGCACAAAATTTCCTCATCTCGCATTGAGGGGATAATTTTGTGGTGTTTCTCGTGTTGCGGCGGGAAGATGGGGGTACTTCTCGAGTTGCGACGGACACCACAGGAACTCACTCGTGTTGCTTCAGGGAAGTCAGGTTCACTTTTGTGCTGTAAGGGAAACTTCCGGATTTCTCTTGAGATTTTAAATGGGAATAAGGCCTATTCTCCAATTAGGACATAAAGTGTGTTCTCCTATCCAATGAGGATGGCTGTTAGGGAACTTTCTGTGTCGCATAAAGGGTGTCAAGTACCCTTTTGACGTTCAAGCAGGAATGTGGGATTTCTCTTGAGATTCTGCAGTGGAAAATTTCATCATCTCGCAGTGAGGGGATAATTTTGGGGTGTTTCTCGAGTTTCGGTGGGAAGCTGGGGGTACTACTACTGTTTCGATGGGGTCCTCAGTAACTCTCTCGGGCTGCTTCAAGGAAGTCAGGTCCCCTTTTGTGTTTGAAGGGGAATGTCGGGATTACTCTCAAGCCGTTAAATGGGAATAGGGACTCTTCTCGAGTTAAATCCATAAAGTGTGTTCTCCTCTCCAGTAGGGACCGCTCTGTGAGGGAACTTTCTGAGTTGCACAAAGGGTGTCAAGTACACTTTTGCCTTTCAAGAGGGAATGTGGAATTTCTCTTGACATTCTGCAGCACAAAATTTCCTCATCTCGCATTGAGGGGATAATTTTGTGTTGTTTTTCGAGTTGCAGCGGAAAGCTGGGGGTACTTCTCCAGTTGCGACTGGGACCTCAGGAACTAGCTCTGGTTGCTTCAGGGAAGTCAGTTCCCCTATTTTGAAGGAAGGGGAACTTCCGGATTACTCTCGCGCCATTAAATGGGAATAGGACCTCTTCTTGAGTTCAGTCCAAAATGTGTGTTCTCCCCTCCAATGGTGACGGCTGTGTGAGGGAATTTTCTGAGTCATATGAAGGGTGTCAAGTACCCTTTTGCCTTTCACAGGGAATGTGGGATTTCTCTTGAGATTCTGCAGCGCAAATTTTCCTCATCTAGCATTGAGGGGATAATTTTGTGGTGTTTCTCGAGTTTGGGCCGGAGGCTGGGGGTACTTCTCGAGTTGCGACCTGGAGTGAAGGAACTAGCTCGGGTTGCTTCAGGGATGTCAGGTCCCCTTTGTGTTGGAAGAGGAACTTCTGGATTACTCTCAAGCCGTTAAATGGGAATAGGTCCTCTTCTCGAGTTGAATCCATAAAATGTGTTCTCCTCTTCAATGGGGACATCTGTGTGAGGGAAATTTCTGAGTTGCATGAAGGATGTCAAGTACCCTTTTGCCTTTCAAGGGGGAATGTTGGATTTCTCTTGAGATTCTACAGCGCAGAATTTCCTCATCTCGCACTGAGGGAATAATTTTGTGGTTTTTCTCGAGTTGCGGCCGGAAGCTGGGGATACTTCTCAAGTTGCAATGGGAACTCAAGAACTCGCTCGGATTGCTATAGGGAAGTCAGGTCTCCTTTTGTGTTGCAAGGGGAACTTCCGGATTACTCTCGAGCCATTAAATGGGAGTAGGACCTCTTCTCCAATTGAGTCAAAAAAGTGTGTTCTCCTCTCCAATGGCGACGGCTGTGTGAGGGAATTTTCTGAGTCGCATGAAGCGTGTCAAGTACCCTTTTGCCTTTCACAGGGAATGTGGGATTTCTCTTGAGATTCTGCAGTGCAAAATTTCCTCACCTCGCACTGAGGGGTTAATTTTGTGGTGTTTCTCAAGTTGCGGCCGGAAGCTGGGGTTATTTCTTGAGTTGCGACAGGGACCTCATCAACTCGATCGGGTTGCTTCAGGGAATTCAGGTCCCCTTTTATGTTGGAAGGGGAACTTCTGGATTACCTCAAGCCGTTAAATGGGAATACGGCCTCTTCTCGAGTTGAGTCCATAAAGAGTGTTCTTCTCTCCAATGGGTTGGATGTTAGGGAACTTTCTGAGTCGCATAAAGCCTGTCAAGTATCATTTTGACTTTCAAGCGGGTGGTGAGATTTATCTTGAGATTCTGCAGTGCAAAACTTCCTCATCTCGCATTGAGGGGATAATTTTGTGGTGTTTCTCGAGTTGCGTTTGGAATGTGGGGCTACTTCTCGAGTTGCAACGGGGACTTTAGAAACTCACTCGGATTGCTTCAAGGAAGTCAGGTCCCCTTTTGTTTTGGAAGGGGAACTTCCGGATTTCTCTCGAGCCGTTAAATTGAAATAGGGCCTTTTCTCAAGTTGAGTCCATAAAGTGTGTTCTCCTCTCCAATGGGGACGGCTGTTTGTGGGAACTTTCTGAGTCGCCTAAAGGGTATCAAGTACACTTTTGCCTTTCAAGCTGGAATGTGGGATTTCTCTTGAGATTCTACAGCGCAAAATTTCCTCATCTTGCATTGAGAGGATAATTTTGTGCTGTTTCTCGAGTTGCGGCAGGAAGATGAGGGTACTTCTCGAGTTGCAACGGGGACCTCAGGAACTCGCTCGGGTTGCTTCAGGGAAGTCAGGTCCCCTTTTGTGTTGGAAGGGGAACTTCCGGATTACTCTCGATCCCTTAAATGGGAATAGGGCTTCTTCTCCAGTTGAGTCCATAAAGTGTGTTCTCCTGTTCAAAGTGGACGGCTGTGTGAGGGAAGTTTCTGAGACGCATAAAGCGTGTCACGAACACTTTGCCTTTCAAGCGGGAATGTGGGATTTCTCTTGAGATTCTGGATCGCAAAATTTCCTCATGTCACATTTAGGGGATAATTTTGCTGTGTTTCTCGAGTTTCAGCGGGAAGCTTGGGGTACTTCTCGAGTTGCAACGGGGACTACAGGAACATGCTCAGGTTTCTTCAGGGAATTCAGGTCCCCTTTTTGTGTTGGAAGGGTAACTTCAGGATTACTCTCGAGCCCTTAAATGGCAATAGGTCCTCTTATGGAGCAGAGTCCATAAAGTGTGTTCTCCTCTTCAATGGGGACGGCTCTAAGAGGGAAATTTTTGATTCGCATAAAGGATGTCAAGTATTCTTTTTCCTTTCAAGCGGGAATGTTGGATTTCTCTTGAGATTCTGCAGGGCATATTTTCCTCATCTCGCATTGAGGGGATAATTTTTGGTGTTTCTATACTTGCGGCGTGAAGCTGGGAGTACTTCTTGAGTTGCAACGGGGACCTCAGTCATTCGCTCGGGTTTCTAGAGGTTAGCCAGGTCCCCTTTTTTGTTGGAAGGGGAACTTTTGGATTTCTCTCGAGCCGTTAAATGGGAATAGGGCCTATTCTCGGGTTGAGTCCATAAATTGTGTTCTCCTCTCCAACTGAGACGGCTGTTAGTGAACTTTCTGATTCAGGTAAAGGGTGTCAAGTACTATTTTGCCTTTCAAGCGGGAATGAGGGATTTCTCTTGAGATTCTGCATCACAAAATTTCCTCATCTCGCATTGAGGGGATAATTTTGTGCTGTTTCTCGAGTTGCGGTGGGAAAGTGGGGGTACTTCTCGAGGTGCGCCGGGGACCTCAAGAACGTTCTCGGGTTGCTTCAGGGAATTCAGGTCCCATTTTGTGCTAGAAAAGGAACTTCCTTATTACTCTCGAGCCCTTAAATGGGAATAGAGTCTCTTCTACTTTTGAGTTCATAAAGTGTGTTCTCCTCTCCAATGGGGACTGCTGTTAGGGAACATTCTGATATTCATAAAGGGTGTCAAGTACCCTTTTGCTTTTCAAGCGGGAATGTGGGATTTCTCTTGAGATTCTGCAGTGCAAATTTTCCTCATCTCGCATTGAGATTATAATTTTGTGCTGTTTTTCGATTTGCGTCAGGAAGCTGATGGTACATCTCGAGTTTCTACGGGGACCTCAGGAACTCGCTCGGGTTGCTTCAGGGAAGTAGCTCCCCTTTGGTGAAGTAAAGGGAACTTCATGATTACTCTCCAGCCGTTAAATGGGAAAAGGGCCTATTCTCATCTTGAGGCCATAAAGTGTGTGCTCCTCTCCAATGGGGACGGCTGTGTGAGGAAACGTTCTGAGTCACATAAATGGTGTCAAGTACCTTTTGCCTTTCAAGCAGGAATTTGGGATGTCCCTTGAGATTCTGCAGGGCAAAATTTACTCATCTCGCATTGAGGGGATAATTTTGTGCTGTTTTCCGAGTTGCGGCAGGAAGCTGGGAGTACTTCTCTAGTTGCGACAGGGACCTAAGGAACTCTCTCGGGTTGCTTCAAGAATGTCAGTTCCCCTTTTGTGAAGGAAGGGGAATTTCGGGATTACTCTCGTGCCTTTAAATGGGAAAAGGGCCGCTTCTCGTGTTGAATCCATAAACTGTGTTCCCCTCTCCAATGGGGATGGCTCTGTGAGGGAACTTTCTGAGTCGCATAAAGGGTGCCAAGTACCCTTTTGCCTTTCAAGCGGGAATGTGGGATTTCTCTTCAGATTCTGCAGCGCAAAATTTCCTCATCTCACATTTAGGGGATGATTTTGTTGTGTTTCTCGAGTTTCACCGGGAAGCTGGGGGTACTTCTCGAGTTGCCATGGGGACTACAGGAACTTGCTTGGGTTGCTTCAAGGAGTTCAGGTCACCTTTTTGTGTTGGAAGGGTAACATCGGGATTACTCTAGAGCCCTTAAATGGGAATAGGGCCTCTTCTCGAGTTGAGTCCATAAAGTGTGTTCTCCTCTCCAATGGGAATGGCTCTTTGAGGGAACTTTCTGAGTCGCATAAATGGTGTCAAGGCCACTTTTGCCTTTCAAGCGGGAATGTGGGATTTCTCTTGAGATTCTACAGCGCAAAATTTCCTCATCTAGCATTGAGGGGATAATTTTGTGCTGTTTCTCGAGTTGTGGCAGGAAGCTGGGGTACGTCTCGAGTTGCGACAGGGACCTCAGGAACTCGCTCGGGTTGCTTCAGGGAAGTCAGGTCCCCTTTTTTGCTGGAAGAAGAATTTCCGGACTACTCTCCGTCAGTTAAATGGGAATAGGCCCTCTTCTCGAATTGAGTCCATAAATTGTGTTCTCCTCTCCAAAGGGGTCGGCTGCGTGAGGGAACTTTCTGAGGTGCATAAAGGGTGTTTAGTACCCTTTTTCCTTTCAAGCGTGTATATGGGATTTTTCCTGAGAGTCTGCAGCGCAAAATTACCTCATCTCGCATTGAGGGGATAATTTTGTGGTGTTTCTGGAGTTTCGGCTTGAAGCTGGGGGTACTTCTCGAGTTATGATGGGAACCTCAGGAACTGGCTTGGGTTGCTTCAAGGAAGTAAGTTCCTCTTTTGTGAAGGAAGGGGAACTTCGGGATTTTTCTCGAACCGTTAAATCGGAATAGGGCGTGTTCTCGAGTTGAGTCAAAAAGTGTATTCTCTTCCCCAAAGCCTACGGCTGTTTGAGGGAACTTTCTGAAGCGCATAAAGCGTGTCAAGTACCGTTTTTCCTTTCAAGCGGGAATGTGGGATTTCTCTTGAGATCCTGCAGGGCAAAATTTCCTCATCTGGCATTGAGGGGATAATTTTGCGGTGTTTCTCGAGTGTAAGCGGGAAGCTGGGTCTGCTTTCCGAATTGCGACGGGGACCTCAGGAACTCGCTCGGGTTGGTTCAGGGAAGTCAGTTCCCCTTTTGTGAAGTATGGGGAAATTCGGGATTACTGTCGAGCCGTAAAATGTGAATACGGCCTCTTCTCCATTTGAGTCCATATACTGTATTCCCCTCTCCAATGGGGACGGCTGTTTGAGGGAAATTTCTGAGTCACAAAAATGGTGTCAAGTACCCTTTTGCCTTTCAAGGGGAATTTGGGATTTCTCCCCTAATTCTGCAGCACATATTTTCCTCATCTCGCATTGAGGGGATAATTTTGTGGTGTTTCTCGAGTTGTGGGGGGAAGCTGGGGTACTTCTCGAGTTGCAACAGGGACCTCAGGAACTTGCTTGGGTTGCTTCCGGGAAGTCAAGTCCCCTTTTGTGTTGGAAAGGGAAACTCGGGATTACTTTTGAGCCATTAAATGGGAACAGGGCCTCTTTTCTGAATTGAGTCCGTAAAGTGTGTTCTTCTCTCCAATGTATGTGGACTGCTGTGTGAGGGAAACTTCTGAGTCGGGTAAAGGGTGTCAAGTACACTTTTGCCTTTCAAGCGGGAATGTGGAAATTCTCTTGAGGTACTGCAGTGCAGTATATCCTCATCTCGCATTGAGTGGATAATTTTGTGGCGTTTTTGGATTTGCGCCGGGAAGCTTGGGGTATTTCTCGAGTTGGGACTGTGACATCAGGAACTCCTTAAAGTTGCTTTAGGGAAGTCAGGTCCCCTTTTGTGTTGAAAGTGGAAGTACCGGATTAATCTCTAGCTGTTATATGGGAATAGGGCTTCTTCTCGAGTTGAGTCCATAAAGTGTATTCTCCTCTCCAATGGGGACGGCTGTGTGAGGGAACTTTGTGAGTCGCATAAAGGGTGTCAGTACCCTTTTGCCTTTCAAGCGGGAATGTGGGATTTCCCTTGAGTTACTGGAGTGCAGTATATCCTTATCTCGCATTGAGGGGATAATTTTGTGGTGTTTCTCAAGTTGCGGCGGGAAGCTCGGATACTTCTCGATTTTCGACGGGGACCTCAGGAACTCGCTCGGGTGCTTCAGGGTAGTCAGGTCCACTTTGGTGTTGGAAGGGGAAATTCGGGATTACTCTCGAGCTGTAAAATATGAATACTGCCTCTTTTAGACTTGAGTCCATAAACTGTGTTCCCTTCTCCAATGGGGACGGCTGTTTGAGGGAACTTTCTGAGTCACATAAATGGTGTCAAGTACCTTTTTGCCTTTCAAGGGGCATTTGGGATTTCTCTTGTAATTCTGCAGCGCCGATTTTCCTCATCTCTCATTGAGGGGATAATTTTCTGGTTTTTCTCGAGTTGCGGTGGGAAGCTGGTGGTTTTTGTTGAGTTACGACGGGGAACAGTGGAACTCGCTCGGGTTGCTTCAGGGAAGTCAGGTCCCCTTTAGTGTTGGATGCGGACCTTCGGAATTACTCTCGAAACTTTAAATAGGAATAAGGCCTCTTCCTGGGTTGTGTCCATAAAGTCTGTTCTCCTCTCCAATGGGGACTGCTGTGTGAGGGAACTTTCTAAGTCTGAAAATGGGTGTCAAGTACCCTTTGCCGTTCAGGCGGGAATGTGGGATTTCTCTTGAGATTCTGCAGCGCGCAATTTCCTCATCTCGCATTGAGGGGATAGTTTTGTGGTATTTCTCGAGTTGCAGCGGGAAGCTGGGGTTAATTCTCGAGTTGCAACTGGGACCTCAGAAACTCTCTGGTGTTGCTTCAGGTAGGTCAGGTCCCCTTTGTATTGGATGGGAAACTTCGGGATTACTCTCGAGCCGGTAAGTGGGAATTGAGCCTCTTCTAGGTTTGAGTCTGTACCTTGTGTTCTCCTCTCCAATAGGGACAGCTGTGTGAGGGAAATTTCTCAGTCGCATAAAGGGGGTCAAGTATCCTTTTGCCTTTCATGCGGGAATGTGGGATTTTTCTTGAGATTCAGCAGCGCACAGTTTCCTCATCTCGCATTGAGTGGATTTTTTTGTGGTGTTCCTCCAGTTGCGGCGGAAAGATTGGGGTCCTTCTCAAGTGGCAACAGGGACTTCAGGTACTCACTCGTGTAGTCCCTGTGAATTCAGGTCTCCTTTCGTTTTTGTTGGGGAACATCGAGATTACTCTCGAGGAGTGGAATGCAAAAAGGGCCTCATCTTAAGTTTAGTCCATCAATTGTTTTCTCCTCTCAAATGGGGATAGCTATGTCAGGGGATGTCTTGAGTCGCATAAAGTGTGTCAAGTACCTCTTCGCGTTTCAAGCGGGAATTTGGGATTTCTCTTGAGACTCTGCAGGGGAAATTTTCCTCATCTCACCTTGCGTGCACAATCTTGTGGTTTTTCTCGAGTTGCGGCTGGAAGATTGAGGTCCTTCTCAAGTGGCGACAGGGACTTCAGTTACTCGCTCGTGTAGTCCCTGGGAATTCAGGTCTCCTTTCATTTTGGTAGGGGAACATCGGATTACTCTCGATGCGTGGAATGGGAATAGGACCTCATCAAAACTTGAGTCCATAAATTGTGTTCTCCCCTCAAGTGGCGGCAGCAATGTCAGGGAATGTCTTGAGTCACATAAAGTGTGGCAAGTACCCGTTCGAGTTTCAAGAGGGAATGTGGGAATTTTCTTGAGACTCTGCAGGTAAAATTTTCCTCAACTCACCTTGAGTGCAAAATCTTGTGTTTTTTCTCGAGTTGAGGCGGGAAGCTTGGGTCCTTCTCGAGTTGCGACTGGGACCTCAGTAACTCGCTTGTGTAGTCCCTGGAATCAGGGCTCCTTTCGATTTGGTAAGGGAACATCTTTATTACTCTCGAGGTGTGGAATGGGAATAGGGCCTATTCTAAATTTGATTACATTAATAGTGTTCTCCTCTCAAGTGGGGACAGCTATGTCAGGGTATGTCTTGAGTTGCATAAAGGTTGTGAAGTACCCGTTCGAATTTCAAGTGGGAACGTGTGATTTCTCTTGGGAATCTGCGGTGGAAAATTTCCTCATTTCACCTTGAGTGCAGAAAATTGTGGTTTTTCTCGAGTTGCGGCAGGAAGCTTCGTGTCCTTCTCGAGTTGCAACATGGACCTCAGATACTCGCTCATGTAGTCCGTGGGAATTTAGGTCTCCTTTGTTTTAGTAGGGGAACATCAGGATTACTCTCGAGAAGTTTAATGCGAATAGGGCCTCATCTAATGTTGAGTCCATAAATTGTGATCTCCTCTGAAGTGGGGACAACATTGTCAGGGAATATCTTCAGTCGCATAAAGGGTGTCAAGTACCCGTTCGCGTTTCAAGCTGGAATGTGAGATTTCTATTGGGACTCTGTAGGGGAAATTTTCCTCATCTGACCTTGAGTGCAGAATCTTGTGGTTTTTCTCGAGATGTGGCAGGAAGATTCGGGTCCTTCTAGAGTTGCGACCAGGACCTCACGACCTCGCTTGTGTAGTCCCTGGGAAGTCAGGTCTCCTTTCGTTTTGGTAGGGGAACATTGGGATTACTCTCGAGGCTTGGATGGGAATAGGCCTTCATCTTAAGTTGAGTCCATAAATTTTGTTCTCCTCTCAAGTGGGGAGAGTTATGTCAGGGAATGTCTTGAATCGCATAAAGAGTGTGAAGTACCCGTCCGAGTTTCAAGGGTGAATGTGGGATTTCTCTTGAGACTCGGCAGGCGAAATTTTCCTCATCTTGCCTTGAGTGCAGAATCTTGTGGTTTTTCTAGAGTTGCTGCGGGAAGCATGGGGTCCTTCTCGAGTTGCGACAGGGACCTCGGGAATTCACTCATGTAGTCCCTGGGAAGTCAGTTCTCCTTTCGTTTTGGTAGGGGAACATTGGGATTACTCTCGAGGCTTGGATGGGAATAGGGCTTCATCTTAAGTTGAGTCCATAAATTGTGTTCTCTCAAGTGTTCAGAGCTATCTCAGGGAATGTTTTGAGTCGCATAAAGGGTGTGAGGTACACATTCGAGTTTCAAGCGGGAATGTGGAATTTCTCTTGACACTCTGCAGGGGAAATTTTCCTCATCTCACCTTGAGTGCAGAATCTTGTGGTTTTTTTCGATTTGCAGCCGGAAGCTTGGGGACCTTCTTGAGTTTCGACAGGGACTTCAGGAACTCCCGCGTGTAGTCCCAGGGATATCAGGTCTCCTTTCCTTTTGGTCGGGCAACATCGGGATTACTCTCGAGGCGATGAGTGGGAATAGGGTATCATCTAAAGTGAGTCCATAAATTGTGTTCTCCTCTCAAGTGTGGACAGCTATATCAGGGAATGTCTTCAGTTGCATAAAGGATGTCAAGTACCCGTTCGCGTTTCAAGCGGGAATATGGGATTTCTCTTCAGACTCTGCAGGAGAAATTTTCCTCATATCACCTTGAGTGCAGAATCTTGTGATTTTTGTCGAGATGCACTGGGAAGCGTGGGATCCTTCTCGAGTTGCGATAGGGACCTCAGGAACTCGTTCGTGTAGTGCCTGGGAATTAAGGTCTCCTTTCCTTTTGGCAGGGGAACATCGGGATTACTCTCAAGGCGTGGAATGGGAATAGGGTCTCATCTAAATTTGACTCAATAAATTGTGTTCTCTCAAGAGGGGACAGCTATGTTAGGGAACGTCCTGTGTCGCTTAAAGGTTTCAAGTACCCGTTCGCCTATCAAGCGGGAATGTGAGATTTCTCTTGGGACTCTGCAGGGCTAAGTTCCCTCATCTCACCTTGAGTGAAGAATCTTGTGGTTTTTCTCGTGTTGCGGCGGGAAGCTTGGGGTCCTTCTCGAGTTGCGACAGGGACCTCAGCAACTCGCTCGTGTAGTCCCTGGGAAGTCAGATCTCCTGTCGTTTTGGTAGGGGAACTTAGGGAATACTCTTGAAGCGTGGAATGGGAATAGGCCCTCATCTATAGTTTAGTCCAGAAATTGTGTTCTCCTCCAAATGGGGACAGCTATGGCAGGTTGTATCTTGAGTAGCATGAAGGGTCTCAAGTACCCGTTCACGTTTCATGGGGGAATGTGGGGTTTCTCTTGAGACTCTGCAGGGGAAATTTTCCTCATTTCACCTTCAGCGCAGAATCTTCTGGTTTTACTCGAGTTGCAGCGGGAAGATTGGGGTCCTTCTCGAGTTGCGACAGGGACGTTAGGACCTCTCTCTTGTAATCCCTGGGAAGTCAGGTGTCCTTTCATTTTGGTAGGTGAACATCGGGATTACTCTCGAGGCATGGAATGGGAGTAGGGCCTCATCGAATGTTGAGTCCATAAAGTATGTTCTCCTCTCAAGTGGGGACAGCTATGACAGGGAATGTCTTGAATCGCATAAAGGGTGTGAAGTACCCGTCTGAGTTTCACGGGTGAATCTGGGATTTGACTTGATTCTCGGCAGGGGAAATTTTCCTCCTCTGACCTTGAGTGCAGAATCTTGTGGTTTTTCTAGAGTTGTGGTGGGAAGCTTGGTGTCCTTCTCGAGTTGCGACAAGGACCTCGGGAACTCGTTCATGTATTCCCTGGGAAGTCAGGTCTTTTTTCGTTTTGGTAGGGGCATATCGGGATTACTCTCGATGCGTGGAATGGGAATAGGGTATCATCTAAATTTGAGTCCATAAATTGTGTTCTCCTCTCAAGTGGGGAGAGTTATGTCAGGGAATGTCTTGATTCGCATAAAGGGTGTGAAGTATGTGTTCGAGTTTCAAGTGGGAATGTGGGATTTCTCTTGAGACTGTGCAGCGAAAATTTTCCTCATCTCACCTTGAGTGAAGAATCTTGTGCTTTTTGTCGAGTTGCGGTGGGAAGCTTGGTATCTTTCTCGAGTTGCGACAGGACCTCAGGAACTCGCTTGTGTAGTCCCTTGGAAGTCAGGTCACCTTTCGTTTTGGTAGGGGAACATCAGGTTTACTCTCGAGGCGTGGAATGGGAATACGGAATCATCTAAAGTTAAGTCCATAAAGTGTGTTCTCCTCTCAAGTTGGGACAGCTATGCCAGGGAATGTCTTGAGTCACATAAAGGGTGTCAATTATCCGTTTGAGTTTGAAGCTGGAATGTGGGATTTCTCATGAGACTATGGAGGGTAAGTTTTCCTCATCTCACCTTGAGTGCAGAATCTTGTGGTTTTCCTCGAGTTGTGGCAGGAAGCATGGGGTCCTTCTCAAGTTGCTGCAGAGAACTCAGGAACTCGCTCAAGTAGTTCCTGGGAAGTCAGATCTCCTTTCGTTTTGGTAGGGGAACATCGGGATTACTCTCGAGGTGTGGAATGGGAATAGGTCCTCATTTAAAGTTGAGTCCATAAATTGTGATCCTCCTCTCAATGGGGGACAGCTATGTCAGTGAAAGTCTTGAGTCGCATAAAGGGTGTGATGTACCCGTTCAAGTTTCAAGCGGGAATGTGGGATTTCTCTTGCGACTCTGTAGGGGAAATATTCGTCATCTCACCTTGAGTCCAGAATCTTGTGATTTTTCTCGAGTTGCGGTTGGAAGCATGGGGTCCTTCACAAGTTGCGTCAGGGACCCCAGGAAATCGCTCCTGTATTCCCTGGGTAGTCAGGTCTCCTTTCGATTTGGTATGGGAACATCAGGATTATTCTCGAGGCGTGGAACGGGAATAGGCCTCTTCTAAATTTGAGTTCATAAATTGTGTTCTCCACTGAAGTGGGAACAGGTATGTCAGGGAATGTCTTGAGTTGCATAAAGGCTGTCAAGTACCCTTTCGAGTTTCAAGCGTGAATGTGGGATTTCTCTTGAGTCTCTGCAGGGGAAATTTTCCTCATCTCACCTTGAGTGCAGAATCCTGTGGTTTTTAACGAGTTGTGGAGGTAAGTTTGGGGTCCTTCTCGAGTTTCCATAGAGTCCTCAGGAACTCACTCGTGTAGTCCCTGGTAAGTCAGGTCTCCTTTCGTTTTGTTAGAGGAACATCGGGATTACTCTTGATGCGTGGAATGGGAATAGGTTTTCATCTTATGTTGAGCCCATAAAGTGTTTTCTCCTCTCCAGTGGGGTCCAGGAAGTGTGAAATGAGCATGGATATGAGTAAAGAAAATTGATTTTGAATGTTGTGGAAGCAATTGCTGCACCTGATAAAACAATTTATCAATATCTGTCTTAAGAGTTATAGGCAGGGAAACTTGAGGAAGTTGAAGACAAGAGAGAAAAGCATATCAAGAATTTGAAACAATGTTAACAGGAAGTTGAGGAAAATCTTGCAAAACTAAATAAATAGCCCACAATTCAGCAGGCTGTGCAGAGGAGACTGAATGGGGAAGAACTTTAGAACGTTCAAAAATAAAATGTCCAGCGGTGTTTTTATTTGCATCAGTTAAAACAGTGGGTCTTTTAACTGCAACATCTGAAATCGGAGATTTCCTGGCGTTGGCTCGAAGAAAATCAATCAATTTAGATGACGGATAATGATTCGAAAATGAACCAGGAAATGAAGCAAGGGAGATTTGCCAATTTTTATTAAATTGTAAACAAAGATATCTGAGCATTTGTTAATTGAATGAAAATTTGGTTTTTTTTTTTCTGATAATTGTAAAATACGATTGTGACCCTTTTGTATAAGAAAGGCTAATTTATCCATATATATATAGTTAATTTTTTAGAGAAACTATTAGGTAAAAAAAAAAAAAAACATTTTATTAATCCTTTTCCTTGAGCAATTGCACCAGATGGAGAATGAAGGGTATGAAATATTATGAATGAAATAGGTTGAGACGCAGAAATATATGTTAAAAAACCATCATTTAATCTTTGTTCAACAAACTGAAGCTCTTGCAAAGCCAAGGGGGTTAAGATTCGGGGACTTTCTAAAGCTATGTCTCCTTTTAAAGTGGAAAATAAGTGTTGTAATTGATAAGTAGGAATCCCAAGTACCGAGTGAAGCCAATTAATATCTCCTCATAATTTCTGGAAGTCATTTAAAGTTTTTAAATGGTATCTTTTAATTTGCAAATTTTGAGGCCAAATTTGGTGTTGTTCTAATATGGTCCTCAAATAAGAAATGGGAAAATCCTTTTGAATTTTCTCTGGCGCTATCAGCAAGTTATATTATTTGAAAGCCTCCTGTACTTTTCAGAAGAATTTATCACGTTCAGCGATACAGGGAACTGCCAATAAGTGATCATCCATAAGATGATAGAGAATATAATTAGGATATTCTTGACGGATAGATTTTAAGGAACGAGCTAAAAACTCTTGATATAAGGTAGGACTATATATCATTCCCTGTGGCAAGACTGTCCAATGGTAGTGCTTAACGGGCTGAGCGTGATTAAGAACAAGAACCGTGAAAGCAAATTTATCTCTATCTTGTAATTGTAAGGGAATAGTAAAAGAAAAAAAAAAACAATCTTTAAGATCTAATACCATTAAAGACCAATTTTGTGGAAAAAGAGCAGGAGAAGGAAGGCCCAACTGTAAGGCTTCCATGGGTTCAATACATTTATTAACTTCTCTTTAATCAGTCAACATTTTCCATTTTTCAGATTTCTTTTTTTATAACAAATACAGGAAACTTCCAAGGGGAAGTAGAAGGCTCTGTATGGCCAAGTTGAAGTTGTTTGTTATTAATTACTCTAAGGCCTCGAGCATCATTTTTGGTAATTGCCACTGCTCAACGCATTTAGGAGTATTAATTATCCATTTTAATGAGAGTGCTCGAGGAGTTTGAGCAGTGGCTATTAGTTTCCCGATGGAATGCTTACAGAGGCTCCCATGGGAGAGAGAATATCTCTTCCCCATATATTAATAGGTATACTAACAATATAAAAAGTGACAAAAACTGTTTTTCCATTATGGAACTGGCATTGTAAAGGACGAGTACTTTTTCAAACTTCTGCAATGGAGCGTATTCCGGTCAACATTAGAGGACTCTTTTCTTTGCTCCAGTCTTGGGGCCGTTGTTGGGAGGATATGACTGAAACATCTTCCCCGGTGTCTATTAGCCTTTCAAAGTTCTTTCCTTGTATGGTCAAGGAAAGGACAGGACGAGAATCCTTGATGAGCATCTCCCAAAATATGTGTTGCCCAGTACTTCTAAAACCTCCTGACCTTTCATAAGGAAGAACAGAAAATGGTAGATAAGATAAAAGAAGTACTTGTGCTATACATTCTCCAGCCAATAGTGAAATTGTAACAGAAGTAGAAACCAAAATTAAAATTTCTCCAACAAAATCAGAGTCTATTACTCAAGGAATTATGATTAGGCCTCTTAGAGCGGAACTACTGCGGCCCAATATTAAGCCAAAAGTGCCTTTAGACAATGGGCCAAATACGTTTGTTCTTAATTTATGAATGCCACAGCCCGGAGACAAAAGAATATTTTCAGCGAGAGGCAAATCAGCAGCAGCTCTTCTTGAAGTTGCAGAGCGTAAATCTGACACCATTAGAGGTTTGGTTTTTCCTGTTGTAGTGGTCATCTCTAAGGGTTGTTGGGAAACAAAGGAGTTACTTGCGGAGCAGGAGGCATGGTTAATTGCATCCCCGGCATTGATCCTGGGACCCAGGGACTGAGGCACGCTAAGTAGTTTCCGAATGTGGGTTACCAATAGGATTGCCATATTTATTAGTTTTCGACAGGCATTCATTGGTCCAATAAAGCCCTTTACCACATTGGCGGCAAAGCCCATGGGGCTTATTTTGTTTTGTATATCCTTGTTTTGCCTTTATTTTTTTGCTATCCTTTTTCATATGTCCAGGTTTCCCACAATGGTAACAATTTTTGCCCTTAGAGGGCTTCATAGCTTGAGCCAAGGCAGTAGCAAAAACAGTAGCACTATGTTCAGTTCCTCCCACTCCCGAACAAGCTCTAATATATTTAGCTACAGAAGCCCCCTGTCCCCTTAAAGGACCTAAAACACGTTTACATTCCGGGTTTGCATTTTCGAAAGCAAGTGTTTGTAAAAGTATCTCTGAAATTTCATCACGTGCAACAGCCCCTCAACAGCCACCCACAATCTAGCAAGAAAATCAGTATAAGGTTCATTGGGTCCTTGTAAAGATTTTGTGAAAGAAGGCTGAGCGTGGCCAGTAGGTACAATATGGCGCCAAGCCCTAAGAAATACTTGGCGCACCTGTTGTAAATCCTGGTCAGAATATTGAGCCTGATCTCTTAAGGCTCGAAATTGTCATTCTCCCATCAATGTATCTTCTAAAGGACCAGGAGGGTTCTGTCCCTCATTAATTTGAGCCTGTGTTTGGGCTTTTTCTTCTCACCAACTCTTTAATTGCAACCACTGGGATCCTTTAAGCAGAGCCTGGGCTATGGACTCCAAATCGAAGGGAAGAATCAATTTTGTCTTCTCTACAGAATCTAACATAGCTAATACAAAAGGGGATTGGGGACCATATTGAGCAACAGCAGCTTTAAGATCCTTGAAAAATTTATATTTAAAAGGCGAATATTGAACATTAATCATATTGTTGGGAGCTGCTTGCCATTGAATTGGAAATAACTGTGGAGGATCTGTAAAACCACCAGAGGGCACAGGGATATCATCATCATAAAACATGGACTCGGGAAATGAGAAAGAGGGCCCCTCTTGGCCTACATCTGGAGAAATATGCGATACCGGAAAAAGAGAGGCATAGGGAGGGGCTGTAGGAGTAGGAACCCTCTTTGTTCCTTCATTCTGTGTTTTCCACCATTCTTGAAAATTTCGGGTCACTTTATCAACATCGTCGTTCCCTTCGGACGACGAGGAGAAATCACTAGCACTATCAGATTTGGTGTCTGATTCCCCATCCCTGGAATGCAAAGCAGAGGCCACGGAAGTGTCATTTAAAGTGGCACCATTTGATTTTTTGTTTGTTTGTTTCTCAATAGGACTTCCTCATAAATTACCTCAGATTTTGTAGATTTAGTTTCACTATCGGTGGAAAGCAATGCAAGTGCTTGAGTGATAGCACTACATAGAGTCCACAATTTCAAAAGAATTATGTTACCCTTCTGATGCTGTTGCCGTAATTCTTTCTGTATTAATTTCCATTCCTTTAAGTTTAATTGTACTTTAGTTTGGCACTTAAACCAATAACAATGTTGTTCCACAAGGGGAAATAACTCCGATAAACGACGACTAAATGCATTTACCCCGATGGAGTGGAGAAGTCCTTTGAATAGCTCCATGTATTGTGCCTTTGCTGATGGGTAATTCCCCATAATTTTCCCGAAAGTTCCCCTGCCTTGGACCTACAATGCCCGAGGCGGTACTCACCCTTTCGGTTTCGCTTGGGCCCCACGTTGGGCGCCAGATGTTGTGGGCTAAATGACACAAAGACAAGACACACAAAAGACAGACAAAGACACAACTCCGGCCAGAGGTAAATTTCTGCGCAAGCCCCCTTGCGGTTTAATTTTATACCCCGGTAGCTGGGCACACACCAAAATCTAAGCAATGCATTCTTCTACCAAATAAGGACAAAAAACTAAGCACATTTCAAGGACAGGGGGAACAAAGGGAGGAAGTGACCACTTCATGTTTACTGCAAAGCCTGCCCAGAACTCCAGCCTCTTCCTTTTTTTTAAGGAGGGCATGTTCCCTCGTATGCGAGAGGAACATTAACCTTGGATATTGTGTGCAGGCTTCCTGGAAGAACATCCTGTTTTCAAGCATGCTCTGCCCAAGCAGAGAGTCTTGTTTGCAGGCACATCTCTGCTTCCTTAACCATTCTCTCTCGTGGTCACTGTCGGGCTCCTAAACGCGGTTGCTCTCAAAATTTTCCAGGGGATTCATCCCTTGTCTTTTGTTCATACATGGAACTGTGCTTTCTTCTCGAGTTTAAAACGGGTGTTAGGCCCCATGAGAGTTGATTTAGTAACTGAAGATTGTATCGAGTATGCTCAGGGAGTCAGGTCTCCACTCGTCTTCTGAGTTGATACTCAAGGCTACATTTGAATCTGTGCAGTAGAATCAGACAATATTTCCAGTGGGTGGTGACATCCGTACCTTTTCCATTTGTGTGTTGAAAACCTGGGGATCCTCCCGAGTTTCAAATTGGTACCCGCCTCCTCGTACTGTGCGACCAGAACATCCAGATTCCATTCCAGAGAAAGCAGAGGAATCGACTCTCTCATCTGGAAAAGAGGACTGGAAAACGGGGTGATTTGTCACTGTGGCAGGAAACTCGGTATTCCGCTGGATTGGGGCTGTGTATGTCGGTCTAATTTTTGAGTCGCATAAAGGATGTTCAGTAACCTGTCGAGTTTCAAGTGGGAATGTGGAATTTCTCTTGCGAAGCTGCAACGGAAATGTTCCTCATCTCGCCTTGAGGACAGAATCCTGTGGTTTTTCTTGAGATGCGACAGGAAGCTTGAGGTCCCTCTCGAGTTGGGCTGGGGACCTCAGGAACTCTCTTGTGTTTCTTCAGGAAAGTCTGGTCCCCTTTTGTGTTGGAAGGGGAACGTTGGGATTACTCTCGAGCCGTTAAATGGGCTTAAGTCCTCATCTTGAGTTGAGTTCGTAAACTGTGTGCTCCTCTCCAGTGGGGACGGCTATGTAAGGGAGATTTTTGAGTCGCATAAAGGGTGTCAAATACCTCTTCGAGTTTCAACTGGAAATGTGGGTTTTCTCTTGAGATTCTGCAGCAGAAAATTTCCTCATCTCGCATAGATGGGGGAACTTTGTCGTTTTTCACGAGTTGAGGCGGAAAGCTTCGGGTTCCTCGCGAGTTGCTATGGGAACGTCAGGAACTCACTCGCGTTGTCCCAGGGAAGTTGGGTCTCTTTGCTGGTGGAAGGGGAACCTCAGGATTCATCTAGAGGCGCGGGAGAAGAATAGGGTCGTTATCTAGTGTTGTGGAGGAAAATTGTGTGCTCCACATCAATGTTGATGGCTAAGTTGGGGAATGTTTTGAGTCGCATAAAGGGTTTCAAGTACCCGTTCGAATTTCAAGCGGGAATGTGGGATTTCTCTTGAGATTCTGCAGCGGAAAATTTCCTCATCTCGCATTGAGGGCATAATTTTTTGGTGTTTCAAGAGTGCGGTGGGAAGCATTGGGTTCTTCTCGAGTTGTGACAGGGACCTCAGGAAATCCTCGTGTTGCCCCAGGGAAGTCAGGTTTCCTATCGTGTTGGAAGGTGAACCTCCGGATTCCTCTCGAGGCGCAGCAGAGGAATAGGGCGGCATTTAGTGTTGATTCGTTCAACTGTGTGTTCTTTGCCAGTGGCAACAAGTATCTCGGGGTTGCTCTCAAAATTCACCTGGGGAATCAGGCCTCATCTATTGTTCAGACATCGAATTGCACTTTCTTCTCGAGTTGTAAAATCTGTGTTAGGACACATTAGAGTTGAATTTGTATCTGGAGATTGTATCGAGTATGCTCGGGGAGTCAGGTCTCCACTCGTCTTATGAGTTGATACTCGAGGATACATTTGAATCTGTGCAGTAGAATCAGACAATATCTCAAGGGGGTTTTGACATCCGTACCTTTTCCATTTGTGTTTTGAAAACCTGGGGATCCTTCTGAGTTTCAAGGCGGTACCCAACTCCTCGTACAGTGCGACCTGAAGGTCCGGATTCCATTCCAGAGAAAGCAGAGGAATCTATTCTCATCTGGAAAAGATGACTGGAAAACGGGACAGTTTGTCAATGTGGCACAAAACTTGGTGTTCCTCTCGACTGGGGCTGTGAATGTCAGTTTAATTTTTGAGTCGCATAAAGGATGTTCAGTAACCTGTCGAGTTTCAAGTGGGAATGTGGATTTCTCTGGTGAATCTGCTACGGAAATATTCCTAATCTTGCCTTGAGGGCAGAATCTTGGTTTTTCTCCAGTTGAGGTGGGAAGCTTGGGTTCCCTCTCGAGTTGCGCCGTGGACCTCAGGAACTCACTCGTATTGCTTCAGGGAAGTCTTGTCCCCTTTTGGGTTGGAAGGGGAATTTCGGGGTTACTCTTGAGCCGTTAAATGGGAATAGGCCCTCATCTCGTGTTGAGTCCATTAATTGAGTACTCCTCTCCATTGGGGACGGCTATGTTAGGGAACTTTTTGAGTTCCATAAATTGTTTCAAGTACCCTTTCGAATTTCAAGCAGGAATTTGGGATTTCTCTTGATATTCTGCAGAAGAAAATTTCCTCATCTCACATTGATGGGGGAACGTTGTCGTTTTTCTTGAGTTGCGGCAGAAAGCTAGGGGTTCCCTGCGAGTTGCGACGGGGAACTCAGGAACTCGTTCGCGTTGTCCCAGGGAAGTTAGTGCTCATTTGCTGTTGGAAGGGGAACCTCAGTATTCCTCTCGAGGCGCGTGGGAGGAAAAGGGCCGCCTCTAGTGTTGTGTACGTAAATTGTGTGTTTCGTTTCAATGTGGATGGCTATGTCCTGAAATTTTTGGGTCGCATAAAGGGTATCAACTACCCGTTCGAATTTCAAGCGGGAATGTGGGATTTTTCTTGAGACTCTGCAGTGGAAATATTCCTCATCTCTCCTTGAGGGCAGATTTTTATGGTTATTCTCTAGTTGTGGCAAGAAACTTGGGCTCCCTCTCGATTTGCGACAGGGACCTCTGGAACTCGATGGTGTTGCTTCAGGGAAGTCAGATATCCTTTCGTGTTGAAGGGGAACCTCGGGAATCCCCTCAAGGTACGGCAGAGAAATAGGGCCGCATCTAGCGTTGTGTAGCTAAACTGTGTGCTCCTCTTCAGTGGGGACAGCTCTGTCAGGGAAGTTTTGATTCGCATAAAGGGTGTCAAGTACTTGTTTGAATTTCAAGCGGGAATGTAGGATTTCTCTTGAGACCCTGCAGCGGAAAAATTTCTCATCTCACACTGAGGGGAAAATCTGATGGTTTTTCTCTAGTTGCAGCGGTAAGCTTGGGGTTCTTCTCCAGTTGTGACGGGGACCATATGAAATTGCTCGTGTTGCCCCAGGGAAGTCAGGTCTCCTTTCATGTTGAAAGGGGAACCTCGGGATTTCTCTCGAGGTGCAGCAGAGGAATAGGGCTGCATCTAGCGTTGAGTCTGTCAACTCTGTGTTCTTTTCCAGTGGCGACAGGGATCTCGGGGCTGCTATGAAGGTTATACTGGGGAGTCAGTCTTCATCTCGATTTGAAGCATGGAATTCTGCTTTCCTTTCTAGTTGTAAAAGGGGAATCATTCTTCGTGTCTTGATCAGGAGGTTCATTAGGGCTTTTTCTCTCGGCTGAGCATGGGTGTCAGGTTTCTCATCATGTTGTGAGGGGATAGTCGGTGTTCCATTGGATCTTTGCTAGATCATCAGGACTTACATCGATTGGAGGTGGAACTCAGAGTCCTCAGCAGCTTCTGCGGGAGGACACTTGAGTTTCAATAGGAGACAGAGTCCTCCTCTTGTGGTGGGAGAAGAAGAAAGGATACATCTAGAGTTGAAGCAGGGTTTGAATGTTCATGCCGTGAGGACGTGGGGAATACAGAGCTCTTCTAGAGCTGTGCACGGAAACTGGGCTTTTCTCTCAATTGAATATGGACATTCTGGGAGCCCCTTCAATTGTAAATAGGGATTCAATTCTCCTGTGGTATCTTGAGAGAGAACTCGGGATTGCTCTCCAGGCACTGTAGGAAAAAGGGCCTCAAGTGACATTGCCTGGGGCTTCTCGTGGTATATGGCGATTGCAAAGGGAAGTATGGCTTTCATTTCGAGTTATGCTAGGGAACTCAGGGAGACACTCATATTGCCTCAGGGAAGAAAAGTTGTGAGGGGAAGTTCGAGATTGATCTCGAGTCAATGCAGAGGAATCGGGCTTCAATTCACATTGAAAGTGGGTAATCCCAAAGTGTTTCTCGAATGTGGGCAGGAATCTTTCGGATCCCTCGAGTTGCAAAAGGGGCCTCACGGATCCTCTCAAGTTGTCTCTGGGAAGTCCAGAAATCTTTTGTGGTGTCCAGAGCCTTTGGGATGCCTTTCGAGACAGTGCAGGGGAATAGGGTCTCATCTGGAGTTGAGGCGCTAACCTCAGTGTGCCTCTCCAGTTCTTACATGGATCACAGTGTTCCTACGAAGTTTCAAAAGGGGAGTCATGCCAAGTCTCTTGTTGAGACATGGAACTCCACTAACTTTTCGAGTTGTAAGAGGGGTGGTCGGCCTCCTGTTGAGTTGATTTTCTGTCCTGGGGCTTTTTCTCTATGATGCACCTGGGAAATCAGCCCTCCCTGAGTGGTGTTACTTGATCCTGGGAGTTCCCTTTGAATTGGGACGGTGGAATCAGTCCTTATATTGAGCGGATGGTTAAATTGGTGTCTTTTTGAATTGTGGCAAGACTCCCTGGGGTCCTCTCGAGTTTTAAGAGGACATAGGCCTCCTCTTCAGATTTGACAGAAACATCGGGATTAATTTCCATACGAAGCGGGGCAATCGATCCTCACCTTGAGATGACGAGTGGAAAACGGGTCTCTTCTTGAGCTGTGGCAGGAACCTCGCTGCTCCTCTTGAGTTTAGCCGGGTATCTCGGGGAAACTCTTCAGGTGCATGTAGTGTGCCGAGTATCCTTTCGAGTTTGAAGAGGGAATGTGGGACTTCTTTTAAGATGATGCAGCAGAAAAGGGCGTCCTGTCGCGTGGAGTGGAGAATTTCATGGTTTATCTGGAGTTGTGGCTTGAAGCTTGGAGGTTTCTCGCATTATGACGGAAACCACTGGACTTGCTAGTTTTGCCTCAGGTAAGTCAGGTCTCCTTTCCTGTTGAAAGTGGAACTTTGCGATTCCGTTGGAGTCACTGCAGGGCATGAGGGCCACATTTAGACTTGAGTGGGTAAACTCAGTATTCCTTTCAAGTGACCACATGGATCTTGGTGTTGCTCTGATGGTTGCACTGGGGAATCAAGCCTAGTCTTTGTTGAGGAGGGAGCTCTACTTTACCCCCGAGTTGTAAAAGGACTATCAGGTCTGCTTTCTGTTTTAGCAGGAAATTTGCGCTTTTTCGAGAGTCTCAGCAGGGAATTCATGCCTCCGATCATGTTGCGAGTTGATACTCCGTGTTCCACTGAAGCTGCTGCAAACACAACACGACTCATCTCTAGTTGAGTGTGAACTCAGAGTCCTTTGAACATGCTGCAGTATCTACAGTGTTGCCCTCAAGTGTAAATAGATGTGACAGGACTCGTCCTGTGGTACGAGGTGAAATTGGGATTCCTCTTCAGTTGAACGTGGAACGCTCATTATCTTCAGCTGACCTATGATCACTGGCCTTTTCTTAAATTGTGGTGGGGAAAATCGGTTTTCTTTTCTCATTGGGACTGGTAGCTCTAGGAGACCTTTAAGTGGCATCAAGGAATTCAAGCCTAATCGAATTTGGAGAAGGAACTTGGGACTTTTGTCTACGTGCTGTAGGAAAAAAAAGGGGGGGCATCATCTTGCTTTGAAAGTGGAATTTCGAGGTTATTCTCGAGTTGCGGCGGGAAATGTGGATTTCCTCTCGAGTGACGATGGATATATCAGGGAGCCTCCTGTGTTGTTTCTGGGAAGTCAGAACGCCTTTCCATTTGCAAGGGGAACCTCGGGATTCTTTGGAGTCACTGCAGAGAAGTAGGTCTGCATCTAGATTTGAGTCTGTTTAACTCAGAATTCCTCTCCAGTAGCGAAAGGGTTGCTCTCAAAATTGTCTTGGGGAGTCAGGCCTCGTCTCGTGTTCAGACATGGTACTCCACTTTCTTCTCGAGTTGTAAAAGGAGTGTTAAGCCACAATTGAGTTAAATTTTACCTGGAGATTTTGTTGAAAATCCTCAGGAGACAGGTCTCCACTCGTCTTGTGAGTTGATATTCGAGGATATATTTGAATCTGTGCAGTGGAATCAGACAATATCTCGAGTGGGTGGGGACATTGGTACCTTTTCCAATTGTGTTTTGAAACCCGGAATTCTCCCGAGTTTCAAGGTGTTACCGGTCTCATCTTACTGTGCGACGAGAACGTCCGGATTCCATTCCAGACAAAGCGGGGGAATCGACTTTCATCTGGAAAAGAGGACTGGAAAATGGGACACTTTGTCAGTTGTGGCAGGAAATTCGGTGTTCCTCTCGGTTCAGTTCAGTTCAGTCTCTCAGTCCTCTCCCACTCTTTGCGACCCCATGATTCACAGCACGCCAGTCCTCTCTGTCCATCACCCTTTCCCACAGTTCATTCAATCTCATGTCCATCCAGTCGGTGATGCCATCCGGCCATCTCATTCTCCGTCGTCTACCTCTCCTCCCACCCCCAATCCCTCCCAGCATCAGACTCTTTTCCAGTGAGTCAACTCGTCACATGAGGTGGCCAAAGTATTGGAGTTTCAGCTTTAGCATCAGTCCTTCCAATGAACACCCAGGATTGATTTCCTTTAGAATGGACTGGATGGATCTCCCTGCAGTCCAAGGGACTCTCAAGAGTCTTCTCCAGCACCACAGTTCAAAAGCATCAGTTCTTCGGCGATCAGCTTTCTTCACAGTCCAACTCTCACATCCATACATGACCACGGGAAAAATCATAACCTTGACTAGACGGAACTTGGTTGCCAAAGTAATGTCTCTGCTTTTTAATATGCTATCTAGGTTGGTTATAAATTTCCTTCCAAGGAGTAAGCGTCTTTTAATTTCCTGGCTGCAATCAGCATCTGTAGTTTTTTTCGAGCCCTCCAAAAATGAAAGTCTGACGGTTTCCAAGGATTCCTCATCTATTTCCCATGAAGTGATGGGACAAGATGCCATGATCTTCGTTTTCTGAATGTTGAGCTTCAAGCCAAATTTTCACTCTCCTCTTTCACTTTCATCAAGAGGCCTTTGAATTCCTCTTTACTTTCTGCCATAAGGGTGGCGTCATCTGCATATCTGAGGTTATTGATATTTCTCCCAGCAATCTTGATTCCAGCTTGTGCTTCTTCCAGTCCAGCGTTGCTCATGAGGTCCTCTGCATATAAATTAAATAAGCAGGGTGACAATATACAACCTTGACGTACTCCTTTTCCTATTTGGAACCAGTCTTTTGTTCAATGTCCAGTTCTAACTGTTGCTTCCTGAGCTGCATAAAGGTTCCTCAAGAGGCAGGTCAGGTGGTCTGGTATTCCCATCTTTTCCAGAATGTTCCACAGTTTATTGTGATCCACACAGTCAAAGGCTTTGGAATAGTCAATGAAGCAGCAATAGATGTTTTCCTGGAACTCTCTTGGTTTCTCCATGATTCAGCGGATGTTGGCAATTTGATCTCTGGTACCTCTGCCTTTTCTAAAACCTTCTTGAACATCTGGGAGTTCACGGTTCACATATTGCTGAAGCTTGACTTGGAGAATTTTGAGCATGACTTAAGTAGCGTGTGAGATGAGTGCGATTGTGCGGTAGTTTGGGCATTCTTTGGCATTGCCTTTCTTTGGGATTGGAATGAAGACTGACCTTTTCCAGTCCTGTGGCCACTGCTGAGTTTTCCAAATTTGCTGGCATATTGAGTGAAACACTTTCACAGCATCATCTTTCAGGATTTGAAATAGCTCAATTGGAATTCCATCACCTCCACTAGCTTTGCTTGTAGTGATGCTCTCTAAGGCCCACTTGACTTCACATTTCAAGATGTCTGGTTCCAGGTGAGTGATCACACCATCGTGATTATCTTTGTCCTGAAGATCATTTTTGTACAGTTCCTCTGTGTATTCTTTACACCTCTTCTTAATATCTTCTGCTTCTGTTAGGTCCATACCATTTATGCCCTTTATCGAGCCCATCTTTTCATGAAATATTCCCTTGATATCTCTAATTTTCTGGAATGGTTATGTCAGTGTCACTTTTGAGTCGCCTAAGGGATGTTAAGTAACCTGTCGAGTTTTAAGCGGGAATGTGGGATTTCTCCTGAGAGTTGGCGACGGAAAAGTTGAACATCTCGCCTTGAGGGCAGAATCTTGTGATTTTTCTCGAGTTGTGGCGGGAAGCTTTGGGTTCCTCTTGAGCTGCGACGGGGAATTCAGGAACTCGCTCGTGTGGCTCCAGGGACGTCAGGTCTCATTTTGTGTTGGAAGGGGAACCTCGGGATTTCTCTCGAGGTGTGGCAGAGGAATAGGGCCGCATCTAGCGTTGTGTACATAAACTGTGTGCTCCTTTTCAGTGGGGACGACTATGTCGGGGAAGTTTTGAGTTGTATAAAGGGTGTCAAGTACCCATTCAAATTTCAAGCGGGAATTTGGGATTTCTCTTGAGACTCTGCAGTGGAAATGTTCCTCATCACGCATTGTGTGGAGAATCAGGTTGTTTTTCTCGGGTTGCGGCGGAAAGCTTGGTATTCTTCTCAAATTGTGACGGGGACCATATGAACTCGCTCGTGTTGCCCCAGGGAAGTCAAGATTCCTCTCGTGTTGAAAGAGGAACCTCGGGATTTCCCTCGAGGCACAGTAGAGCAATAGGGCCCCATCTTGCATTGAGTCGATCAACTGTGTTTTCCTATCCAGTGGCGACAGGGATCTCAGGGTTGCTATGAAGGTTCTGCTGGGGAGTCAGGTTTCGTCTCGATTTGAGGCATGGAATTCTGCTTTCCTTTCGAGTTGTAAAATGGGAACCAGTACTCTTGTCGTGATCAAGCTGTCCATTAGGGCTTTTTTTATAGGCTCAGTATGGTTGTCAGGATTCCCATCACATTGTGAGGGGATCGTCGGTTTTCCATTGGAACTTTGCTAGATCATCAGGACCTACTTTGATTGGAGGTGGAACACAGAGTCCTTTATCCTTGCATCAGGACCCTCGGGAGTGCCCTCGAGTTTCAATAGGAGACAGAGGCCTTATCTTGTGGTGGGAGAGGAAGAAAGGATTCCTCTAAATTTGAAACAGGGTTTTAACGATCATATCATGAGGAGGTGGGGAAAAAAGAGCTCTTCTTGAACAGTGGATGGAAACTCAGGGTTTCACTCGACTGAAGATGGGTATTCTGTGAGCCACTTGAATTTTAAATAGGGATTCAAGCCTCCTATGTTATCTTGATAGTCAACTCGGGATTGCTCTCCAGGCGCTGCAGGAAAAAAAGGGCCTCGTGTGAAGTTGCCTGGGGCTTCTCGTGGTTTTTGGCGAGTTGCGAAGGGAAGTTTGGATTTCCTTTCGAGTTATGCCAGGAACTCAGGGAGACACTTGTGTTGCCTCAAGGAAGTCAATTTGCAAGAGGAAGGTCGTGATTGTTCTCGAGTCAATGCAGAGGAATCGGGCTTCAATTCACATTGAAAGGGGTAATGCCAGAGTATTTCTAGGTTGGGGACAGGAAACTTTCGGATCCCTCGAGTTGCAAAAGAGGCCTCACGGAGCATCTCAAGTTGTCTCTGAGAAGTCCAGAATCCTTTTGAGCTGTGAGAAGCCTTTGGGATGTCTTTCGAGTCAGTGCAGGGGAATAGGGTCTGATCTGGAGTTGAGGCGCTAACCTCAGGGTGTCTCTCCAGTTCTGACATTGGTCTCAGTCTTCCTATGAAGTTTCAACAGGGGAGTCATGCCACGTCTCTTGTTGAGGCTTGAAACTCCGCTATCTTTTCGAGTTGTCCAAGGGGTGGGAGGCCTCCTGTTGAGTTCAATTTCTGTCCTGGGGCTTTTCCTCCATGATGCACCTGCAAAGTCAGGCCTCCCTTATTGGTGTTACTTGATCCCGGGAGTTCTCTTTGAATCAACACAGTGGAATCAGTCCTTATTCGAGCGGATGGCATAATCCGTGTTTTTTGAATTGCGACACGACTCCCCAGGGTCCTCTCGAGTTTCAAGGGGACATAGGCCTCCTCTTCACATTCAACAGGAACATCGGGATTAATTTCCAGACAAAGAAGGGGAATCGATCCTCACCTCGACATGACGAGTGGAAAACTGCTCTCTTCTTGAGTTGTGGCTGGAACCTCGCTGCTCCTCTCGAGGTTGGTCGTGTATCTCGGGGAACTCTTTGAGTTGCATATAGGGTGCTGAGTATTCTTTCGAGTTTGAAGAGGGAATGTGGGATTTCTCTTAAGAATTTAAGCAATTAGACTATTCCTGCTGCTAGAGCTGCTGCATCCATTCAACTGTGGAAATGCAGGCTAAAAAAACCCCGCATCTTTCCCAGAAGTTCTCCAAATGGGTTTAGGAACAACACGTTTGCAAACCAGAGTTGATGACATGCATGTCCATGGAAACTTGACACGTCTCAACAAATGCACTACAAATGATTCCTAGACATATGTTCCATGCAAAACGGATCACAAATCCAGAAGGAAATGGAGCAGACATTAGACATGAGCTCTGAGTCTTCACACACAATACAAAATGGCACTACACAAAGAGTAACAAGGGAACAGTGAACTTTGTCAAATCCAAGATTTGTACTCTGGGAAAGACCTTCTGAAAAATGCAAACGAGACATCCCACGTTGGGAGACAACTGTTTGCATACACAGAACTTAGGTAGGATTTGGCTCTTAATACACAAAACACATGATCACAAACGAGCCTGAAGGAGGGGTCTGAAAGGACAGCAGATGAAGGAAGGGACACGGAAAGTACACCGAATGATGCCCAGCATTGAAGGCCTGAGAAATACGATCTAGCTGCACTTCCCGAGACGCATGTTACCCTGGACTAGGCCTGTTCTACCTGGAGGCTCAGAGAGATGGACAGTGAGGAAGGGGAAGAGAAATCCTTGGCATTTCTATCACTCACAGCAAACAGAAGGAGAAGGCAAATATCAACCCCACTGACGGTGACATTCCCTGAAAGGCAATAGCTAGGAGTCCATCTAACCCGGGAGGGAAGCCCCTGTTCTCAGAGAACTGCAAGAGATGGATGAAAGAAGGTGAAGCCCACCAATCCAATGAAAAATAAGCTGTGCTCACGGATCAAAAGAATTCCACCTGGTAAGATGATGTCGGTTCCCCCTCCCCCCGACCCCCACCGTGGGGCAATCCAGAGTTTCCACGCTATTCCTCTCAAAATACCAACAGCTGTTCTCAGGGTAATATAACCAAAGAATTCCAAAATGTCTATGGAAATATTAGGAGTCAAAGGAGTCAATGCAATCTGCCGCAAAGTCATGAAATGGACATCACAGGCTGCCTGATAGCCAGTTAGACTATCACAGTAGGATCATCAGGATAGCATGGTACTGGGAAGAAATGAAACACGCAGAACCAGATCCATGGAATGGAATTGAGGGTCCAGAAATAAACCCAAGCTTCTATGGTCAATTCCTCGATGCCAAAGGAGGGTACACAATACGAACGGGAACAAGAGCCTCTACAATGAAAGACAATGGGAATTGGAGATGGTTCCATCTGAAAAATCACATTGGCTTTTGGTCTCATAACACCTCAGATTCAGTGAAACACATCAACGCAAAATTGAAGAGATGAAAGTCCTGGAAATAAACAAGGGACATTGGCTCCTTAATGTCAGGGACTTCTCAACATGTGTGGGGGGTGAAGCAAAATTGGGTGTCTTCAAGTCAAGGAAACAGGAAACCAAAGGACACCAATGGACTTGCATCCATTTGAACAGCTATGCAACAGAAAAGCTAAGCATTCACAAATCAAAATGGTAACAAACTGAACACAAAAGAATATTTCCAAGCAGAATATCGGCGAAGGGGTTCCTTCGTAAATGAGAGTGAGAAATCCCACCACTAATCTCCCAGAATTAACCACAGACGAATCCCTTCCCCTCACACAAACTCCAGTCCCAAATCATTACCTCACTCGAAAGGAAAAAACTATAGCCTCACCCTAGGTCAATATTATACATGTGTACATGCATTCACAGTTTGTGAGCATCCACAGGAGAGAAACAGAGAAGAAGAGACAGACTGAATTTGGACAGGTCATAAAAGAGACGGAAGGAGGGACAGAGACTGAACAATGGAGAGAGGAAATGAGTCAATTTCACAGAATTTGCATGAATCTCTCCTGAGGATGGAAACAATGACAGTGCCTATTCCCCCTCGATGATTAGACTCACAGACAAGGATGTGGGGAGCCACTGTTGGAACAGCCTCCTCCACCCCTCGAGACTGAGTGGGACACTTGAGTAGGACGAGGAACGTTGATATCAGAAGGGGCGATGTCTGAATATGACCTTTGGATCCTCCCAATGTGGGGGTCAAGAAATAGGCAGGAAGGGGACTGCCTACGCCCAGGTCCCAGAGCCCATCCAGGCCTAATTCTGCCCCACTCTGTGCTAGGTCAGCCCGGTGAGGAATCCTTCCTTTGGGAAGTCTGTATCCAAGCTCATTTTGATGGTGGCCCAAAGTTTGAACAGGCACTGGAGCTCTTCGTCGGCTGACAGACCTAGGCAGGAGATGGGAGAGGGACACCCACTCTGCACACGGAGAGACTGGGGAAACCCTGCGGGGCACATGGCTTGCCCAGGGCCACATCACTCCTGAGAAGAAGGAGCCTGGGTTGAAAGCAGCTTTGTTCTCAGGGCTCAGGCTCTGGCTGCACCAAGTTCTCCCCAAGGCTGTTGGATGGGGTGTGTAGGTGTCACTTTGGCTGCACGTGGACTAAGGGCGTTGGGGAACAGCCAGAAACCAGAGGTTCCCTTTGGGAGCTTGTGGAAGGGACCTCAGCCACGAACCCAGGAAATGATGTCACTTCCTGGAAACAGAACCCAACAGAACCCGCAACCCATGTATCCAGGCCTCCCCAGCGGAAAGAAGCCCCTAGCCAGATCACTTGCTGTCAAGATGTTCTGCTGCTTGCCCCTGCTAAGAGGCCGGGGCCTCAGGAGAGCTCACAGGCAGAGTGTGTGGGAATGCGGTCGATGCTGGCTCAGGCAACCCCCTCCTCGAGAGGCCTCTGGCCCTTTGCCCGAAGGAACAGTAAGGTACAAGGGGAGCCCCAGACCGGGTCCAGCCACATCTACAGTCCCACGCGGGGAAGAATGAGGCCTTTCCCTGTGTGTGGATGGGGGTTTCTCCGGGTGTGTCGAACTCAAGCAAACCCAGCCACATGAGGGTCAGGAGTCCATGGGCTGCTTGTGGCCACACCCCAGGGGAGAGCAGGCTGGGTGGCATGAGGAGAGTCCGGGCAGTGCCAGCTGCCCATGCAGGCTGCACACCCTCATGAGGTTCTCCGTCCTTCCGGGTGGATATCTGAGCAGACACTTGTGTCTCTGGTCTTTCTTGGAGCAGAAGGGAAGGCAGGCAGAAGCAGCAGCCATCCTGTCCAGGCACAGCTCAGAAATATCGATGCAGGGCTGGCTGATGGTCACTATCATTGCATATCGTCCCAACTGAGGTGCCCCTGAGGGCCACACCCTATCCACCTCCCAGAGGGAGGGCTCAGCGCACCAGCCCCCTGCCCTGGAGGCTAAGTACAGGCTCCAGGTGAGAGTGGCCTCGGAGGGCTCAGCCCAAATGGCGTTGAAGAGGAAGAGGGCAAGGCCTGCTGCTCAGACACCACCCAGCACACAACCCGGGGCCCAGTCTCAGGCTGCCACGGAACTCAGCACAGCTGGCTCTGACCCAGAGCTCTGAGAAGCCCTGCCTCGGAGGCAGCTGGAGGACCTGGAGCCCAGCAGGGCAGAGCACAGAGGTGAGGCGGCTGGGGCTGATCCATGTGAGTGTGGGCAGGCGGTGCTGAGTCACAGAGAGAGGAGTCTCCCAGAGCTGGGGCTGGGCCTGGACCAAAGGCTGGCCTCACACCACCCATGTTGGAGACTGCAGAGAAGACTCCGATGGTGGGCATTCTTAGCGAATCTCTAGGAAGCTTTCTGGCCCACTTAGGCACATGGCAAGGCTGGTCTGTGGCAAACTCTTCTTCTCCCCCAGCTCTAGCTCTGGCCATCAAACTCAGCCAGCCTCCAAGTCCAAGACCTGTCACTAAGGAGGAGGAGAGAGGTCCAAGTGCAGGACCCAGGGATCCAGTGAAGGGAGACCGAGACCTGAGACGTCTCCTACCAATGACACGGTACCAGCCGGGTACTGGCCAGCACCCTCAGCACATCGGATTTCTGTGCCAGGATGACCCCCAGCCCCAGGCCCCGATGTCCCACCCGGCCTTCCAGAAACTCCACCTCCACGTGCACTTGCTCCTACTCAGGCTTTGGCAGCAGAACCCCAGTCAAGGCGTGAGTGACCACATGTGCAGACGCAGCCTGCCCTGGCTCCTGCAAAGGACTCAGACGCCCACCATGCCTGTCCCACCCAACAGGGAGAACAGGCCCCTGCTCTGGACAGAGACCCAGAGCCCTTCGGCAACCAAATCATCCAGGGGTGCGGTTGGGGCTGCAGCCTCCATCCCTGTATGTTCTCCATGGATGCTGTCCATTCTCCCCCCCCCCCCCAAGGGGAGACTGACTTTCCTTAACTTGAGCTGATTTTCATCAGCGTCCTAGGCATTTTTCTCCTCCTCTTTATTTTCTTTTATAGCTTTCTGTATATTTTGCTCCTAAGTGTGTGTCAATAAAGCTTCCTTCGTTGATTCCAGTTGGGAATATGGAGGCTTTCAAAATGCTGTGTAAGCATCACCACTGTCTACATTGGGACGCCCTCATTCTATCCACCCTCACTTCAAAAAAAAAAAAAAAAAAAACCTCGATTCATGGCAAGCAGTCCCCATCCAACTCTCCTCCGCCTGACAACATTGAGTCGTCTTCTCTCTGCCTTTCTTCCCATCCTTTCGGTGTCCCCAGTCAATGCCAATCACTAAAATGAGAGGAAACTGGATTTTGCTCTGACTAAAGGTGAATGTTATAGTCTCTCAGTATTGTTAGTCTTGGCATTCCCGTGAATTCTACAGTCCATGGAATTCTCTAGGTCAGAATCCTGGAGTCGGTAGCTTATCCTTTCTCCAGGGGATTGTGCTGATTCCCCACATATTGGAAGACCAAACTGGAGAATTCTGGTTTCTACGTCATTTGAAGGATCCTTTGTGTATCTGATAGGACCAGGTAGATCTTTTCAAGATGTCATCTGCCAAACGAAGCCCTCTCGGCAAATGTGTTCAGAATCAACAGGTAGCATTGCTGTTTCAAGTGGGACACCTCAGGCACAAGAGAAAGGCTGAGTTCTTCCGCCGGCACAAACAAACTCACAGCAATAAACCAGGCAGGAGAAATGGAAAGATAAACCCACACCAACAAAGGGACAAATATTCCTCAGAACACAAGGCCAGAGAAAGACCCAGCATTCTTGTGGTCCCCACACGCTGGAGAAAATCAGTGATCGGGAAGGAAACAGAAGAAACTTGTGCAGGTCCAATGAGAGGCAATGAACATGGCTAGTGTAGCTCAGAGACAGCCTGACGCTTCGCATGGACATGCGGGCAAAGGGAAACACAGTGCAAGTGGTGCTGGTCATCATCTCAGAGCTAGGTGCTCATGATGGTGACAACCAAGCTTCAGGACTACGAGAGGGAGTGGAGGGCCTAGCAGAGCCCATAGACATTTCTCTCGCTCTCTGGCAGAAGAGTGTGACAGGCCCATCAAAGTCCCACAGGAGCATCTCTTGACGATAAGTGCCCACCCTCAGGGTGGATCCCACTCCACTTCTGGCACGGTTGTTCCTCTCCTCTGAAATGCTCACCTCTGGCGGTCTGAAACCGCAGGCCTGCTGGACGCCTGTGGAGTCGAAACTCACTTCAACTACTCAAAAAGCCAAGGACACTCAAGGATGCTTGTGGACTCTGGCTCAAAGATGGAAGATCAGCACCCTGTCAACCCGACCTGGGAATCGGTGCTGAAAGGGAGGCTGCACCCGACTCCCTTTTCACTGGACACAGCGTCACTGCTGCTAGAGCTGCTGAATCCATTCATCTGCAGAAATGCAAGCTGAAAAACCCCCATCTTTCCAAGAAGGTCTACAAAAGAGTTTATGAGCAACGCATTTGGAAACCAGAGGGGATGACATGCATGTCCATGGAAACTTGACACCTCTCAACAAATGCACTTCAAATGATTCCTAGACATACGTTCCATGCAAAACGTTTCACAAATCCAGAAGAAAATGGAGCAGACATTAGACATGAGCTCTTAGTCTCCACACACAATACAGAAAGGCACTACACAAAGATTAACCAGGGAACACAGTGAACGTTGTCTAACCAAGATTTGGACTCTGGGAAATACGGTCTGTAAAACACAAACAACACCTCCCAAGCTGGGAGACAACTGTTTACAGAAACAGAACTTAGGCAGGATTTGGCTCCTAATACACAAATGACATGAACACAAACGAGCCTGAAGGAGAGGACTGTGAAGGGACACCAGGCGAAGGAAAGGACACAGAGAGTACACCGAGTGATGCCCAGCATTGAGGGCCTGAGAAACACGGTCTAGCTGCACTCCCCGAGACTCGTGGGACCCTGGACTTGACCTGTTCTACAAAGAGGCTCAGAGAGATGGACAGTGAGGATGGGGAAGAGAAATCCTTGGCATTTCTAATACTCGCTGCAAATGCTTAGAAGGACAAGGCAAGGATCAACCCCACTGACAGTGACATTCCCTGAAAGACAATAGCTAGGAGTCCATCTAACCCAGGAGGGAAGTCCCTCTTCTCAGAGAACTGAAAGAGATGAATGAAAGAAGGTGAAGCCCACAAATCAAATGGAAAATAATCTGTGCTCACGGAGCAGAAAAATTCCTCCTGGTAAGATGATGTCAGTTCCTCATCCCCCTGATCCCCACAGTGGGGCATTACAGAAGTTCCAAGCTATTTCTCTCAAAACGCCAACTGCTGCTCTCAGGGCATTATAACGAAAGAATTCCAAAATGTCTATGGAAACACAAAGGAGACAAAAAGGTCAATGCGATCTGCCGCAAAGCACTGACATGGACATAGCAGTCTGCCTGATAGCCAATTTAATTATCACACCAGGATAACAGGACAGCATGGTACTGGGAAGAAACGAAACACGCAGAACCAGATCCATGGAATGGAATTGAGGGTCCAGAACTAAACCCAAGCTTCTATGGTGAATTCATTGATGCCAAAGGAGGGGAGGCGATAAGAATGGGAACAAGAGCCTCTGCAACGAAAGGACGTGGGAAATGGAGACGGTTCCATCTAAACAATCACATTGGTTTTTGGTCTCAGAAAACGTCAGATTCAGTGAAACACATCAACGCAAAGCCTGAAGTGATGAAACTCCTGGAAATAAGCAGGGGCCATAGGGTCCTCCTTGTCAGGGGTTTCTCATCATGTGTGTTGGGGGGAAGCAAAATTGGGTCTCTTCAATTCAAGGAAACAGGAAACCAAGGGACACCCACCAGCTTCCATCCACCTGAACAGCTTTGCAACAGAAAAGCTAAGCATTCACAAATGAAAATGGTAACAAAGTGAACACACAACCATATTTGCAAGCAGAATATCGGAGAAGGGGTTATTATGTAAGAGAAGGAGAACTCACACCACTAAGTCTCCTAGAACAAACCCCAGACCTAACCCTTCCCCTAACACCAACTCCAACTCCAAACCTTTACCTCACTCAAAATGAAACCCTAAAGCCTCAGCCTAGGCCAAAAATAGACATGCGTACATGCCTTCACAGGCATGCGAGCATCCACAGGAGAGACACAGATTGGAAGAGACAGACTGAATTTGGAAAGGTCAGGAAAGAGAGGAAACGAGGGAGAGAGACTGAACAATGCAGAGAGGAAATGAGTCGATTTCACAGAATTTGAATGAATCTCTCTTGAATTTGGAAAAAATGACTGTGCCTATTCTCTTGCAAGTGGTAAAATGACCCACGATGATTGGACTCAAAGACAAGGATGCGGGGAGCCACTGTTGGGGAGGCCTCCCCTCCCCTCGAGGCTGAATGGGATACTTGAGTAGGACGAGGAAGGTTGATATCAGAGGGGGCGATGTCTGAATATGACTTTCTGGTCCTCCCAATCCGGAGGTAAAGAAATAGGCAGGAAGGGAACTGCCTTTTCCCAGGTAACATAGCCCATCCAGGCCTAATTCTGCCCTTTTCTGTGTTAGGTCAGCCCTGTGTTGAATCCATCCTTTGGGAAGTCTCAATGTCCAAGCTCCATGTGAGAGCGGCCCAAAGTTTGAACAGGCACTGGAGCTGTTCGTAGGTTGACAGACCTAGGCAGGAAATGGGAGAGTGAGCCCCACTCTGCAGATGGAGAGACATGAAACCCTGCAGGGCACATGGCTGGCCCAGGGCCACATCCCTTCTGAGAAGAAGAAGCCTGGGCTGAAAGCAGCTGTGTCCTCAGAGCTCAGGCCCTGGCTGCAACCAGGTCTCCCCAAGGCTGTGGGGTGGGCTGTGTGAGTGTCACTGTGCCTGCACGTGGCCTAAGGAAGTGGGGGAACAGCCAGAAACACAGAGGTTCCCTTGGGGAGCTTTGTGGAAGGGACCTCAGCCACGAACCAGGAAATGATGTCATTTCCTGGCAACAGAACCCAACAGAACCCGCAACCCGTGTATCCAGGCCTGGCCAGCGGAAAGGAGCCCCTGGCCAGATCGCTTGCTGTCAAGATGTTTTACTGTTTGCCCCTGCCCAGAGGCCAGGTCCTCAGGCAAGCTCACAGGCCGAGTGTGTGGGAATGCAGTCGACGCTGGCTCAGCGGTCCCCCAAGAGGACTCTGGCCCTTTGCCCGAAGGTACAGAAAGGTACCAGGGGAGGCCGAGGCCGGGTCCGGCCACGTCTCCCATCCCGCCCGGGGAAGCCTGAGGCCTTTCTCTGTGTGTGGATGGGGGTTTCTTGGGGTGTGTCTGCCTCAAGCACACCCAGCCGCATGTGGGTCAGGAGCCCATGGGATGATTGTGTCCACACCCCAGGGGAGAGCAGGCTGGGTGGCATGGGCAGAGTCCGGGCAGAGCTGAATGCCCAGGCTGACCTCACGCCCTCATGGGGGTCTCTGACTTTCCGGGTGGGTATCTGAGACACACGTCTCTCTGGTCTTTCTGGGAGTAGACGGAAGGCGGGCAAAAGCAGCAGCCATCCTGGCCAGGCTCAGCTCAGAAATATTGAAGCGGGGCTGGCTGATGGTTACTGTAATTGCAGATGGTCCGAGGGGCACACCACATCCACCTCCCAGAGGGAGGGCTCAGAGCACCAGCCCCCTGCCTGGGAGGCCCAGTGCAGGCTCCAGGTGAGTGTGGTCACGGAGGGCTCAGCCCACCTGGCGATTAGGAGGAGGCGGGCAAATCTTGCTGCCCAGACGCCACCCAGCACACACCCCGGGGCCCAGTCTCAGGCTGCCATGGAGCTCAGCACAGCCGGCTGTGACCCAGAGTTCCGAGATGCCCTGCCTCGGATGCAGCAGGAAGACCTGGAACTCAGTACGGCAGAGCATGGAGGTGAGTTGGCTGGGGCTAATGCCTGTGAGCGTGGGGACGCGGTGCTGAGCCACACTGGGAGGAGTCCCACAGAGCTGGGGCTGGGCCTGGATCAAAGGCTGGTCTCACACTACCCATCTTGGAGACTTCAGAGAAGACTCCGATGCTGTGACTTCTTTGCGAATCTCTAGGAAGCTTTCGTGCCCACTTAGACACATGGCAAGGTTGGCCTGTGGCAAATTTTTCTTCTCCCACAGCTCTAGATATGGACATCAAACTCAGCCAGCCTCCACGTCCAAGACCTGTCCCTGAGGAAGTGGGAGCTCAAGGAGCAGGACCCAGGGATCCATTGAGGGGAGATCGAAACCTGAGACGTCCCCTCCCAATGTCATGGGGCCAGTCGGGTACTGGCAAGCACCCTCAGTACATCCGAAATCTGTGCCTGCATGACCACCAACCCCAGGCACCGATGTCCCACCCCACCTTCCAGAAACTCCACCTCCATGTGCACTTGCACCTGCTCGGGCTTTGGTGGCAGAACCCGAGTCAGGGCCTGAGTAACTACTTTCGCAGCGGCAGCCTGACCTGCCTCCTACCAAGGACTGAGACGCCCACCTTGACTGTCCCAACCTTGCAATGAGAACAGGACCCTGCTCTGGACAGAAGCACAGAGCCCTTTGGCAACCACATCATCCAGGGGCGAGGTTGGCTCTGCAGGCTCCATCCCTGTGTGTTCCCCATGGACGCCGTCCACTCCCTCCCCACCCAGGGGAGATTGACATTCCTTACCCTGAGCTGATTTTCATCCTGGTCGTAGGCATTTTTCTCCTCATCAGAAATGCAATACTTGGATGCAGTCCTAAAAAAGACAGAATGATTTCTGTTTGTTTCCAAGGCAAACCATTCAACATTACAGTAATCCAGGCCTATGCCCCAACCAGTAACACTGAACAAGCCGAAGTTGAATGGTTCTATGAAGACCTACAAGACCTTTTAGAACTAACACCCAAAAAAGATGTCCGTTTCATTATAGGGGACTGGAATGCAAAAGTAGGAAGTCAAGAAACACCTGGAGTAACAGGTAAATTTGGCCTTGGAACATGGAATGAAGCAGGGCCAAGGCTAGTAGAGTTTTGTCAAGAGAACGCACTGGTCATAGCAAACACCCTCTTCCAACAACACAAGAGAAGACTCTACACGTGGACATCACCAGATGGTCAACACCGAAATCAGATTGATTATATTCTTTGCAGCCAAAGTTGGAGAAGCTGTATACAGTTAGCAAAAACAAGACCAGGAGCTGACTGGGGCTCAGATCATGAACTCCTTATTGCCAAATTAAGACTTAAATTGAAGAAAGTAGGGAAAACCCCTAGAGCATTTAGATATGACCTAAATCAAATCCCTTATGATTATACAGTGGAAGTGAGAAATAGATTTAAGGGACTAGATCTGATAGATAGAGTGCCTGATGAATTCTGGACGGAGGTTGGTGACATTGTAGAGGAGACAGGGACCAAGAGCATCCCCACGGAAAAGAAATGCAGAAAAGCCAAATGGCTGTCTGAGGAGGCCTTACAAATAGCTGTGAAAAGAAGAGAAACAAAAAGCAAAGGAGAAAAGGAAAGATATAAGCATCTGAATGCAGAGTTCCAAAGAATAGCAAGGAGAGATAAGAAAGCCTTCCTCAGTGATTAATGGAAAGAAAAAGAGGAAAACAACAGAATAAGAAAAACAAGAGATCTCTTCAAGAAAATTAGAGATTTCAAGGGAACATTTCATGCAAAGATGGGCTCGATAAAGGACAGAAATGGTAGGGACCTAGCAGAAGCAGAAGATATAAAGAAGAGGTTACAAGAATACACAGAAGAACTGTACAAAAAAGATCTTCACGAGCAGGATAGTCACAATAACGTGATCACTGACCTAGAGTCAGACATCTTGGAATGTGAAGTCAAGTGGGCCTAAGAAAGCATCACTACGAACAAAGCTAGTGGTGGTGATGGAATTCCAGTTGAGCTATTTCAAATCTTGAAAGATGATGCTGTGAAAGTTCTGCACTCAATATGGCAGAACATTTGGAAAACTCAGCAGTGGCCACAGGACTGGAAGAGGTCAGTCTTCATTCCAATCCCAAAGAAAGGCAATGCAAAAGAATTCTCAAACTACCGCATAATTGCACTCATCTCACTCGCTACTAAAGTCATGCTCAAAAATCTCCAAGCCAGGCTTCAGCAATATGTGAACTGTGAACTCCCAGATGTTCAAGCGGGTTTTAGAAAAGGCAGAGGCACCAGAGATCAAATTGCCAACATCCGCTGGATTATGGAGAAAGCGAGAGAGTTCCAGAAAAACATCTATTTCTGCTTCATTGACTATGCCAAAGCCTTTGACTGTGTGGATCATAATAAACTGTGGAAAATTCTGAAAGAGATGTGGATACTAGACCACCTGACCTGCCTCTTGAGAAACCTGTATGCAGGTCAGGAAGCAACAGTCAGAACTGGACATGGAACAACAGACTGGTTCCAAATAGGAAAAGGAGTACATCAAGGCTGTATATTGTCACCTTGTTTATTTAACTTATATGCAGAGTACATCATGAGGAACGCTGGGCTGGAAGAAGCACAAGCTGGAATCAAGATTGCTGGGAGAAATATCAGTAATCTCAGATATGCAGATGACACTACCCTTATGGCAGAAAGTGAAGTGGAACTCAAAAGCCTCTTGATGAAAGTGAAAGAGGAGAGTGAAAAGGTTGGCTTGAAGCTCAACATTCAGAGAACAAAGATCATGGCATCTGGTCCCATCACTTCATGGGAAATTGATGGAAAAACGGTGGAAACAGTGTCAGACTTTATTTTGGGGGGCTCCAAAATCACTGCAGATGCTGATTGCAGCCATGAATTTAAAAGACGCTTACTAATTTGAAGGAAAGTTATGACCAACCTTGATAGTATATTGAAAAGCAGAGACATTACTTTGTCAACAAAGGTCTATCTAGTCAAGACAATGGTTTTTCCCGTGGTCATGTATGGATGTGGGAGTTGGACTGTGAAGAAAGCTGATCGCCGAAGAATTGATGCTTTTGAACTGTGGTGTTGGAGAAGACTCTTGAGAGTCCCTTGTACCACACGGAGATGCAACAAGTCCATTCTAAGGGAGATCGATCCTGGGTGTTCATTGGAAGGACTGATGCTAAAGCTGAAACTGCAATACTTTGGCCACCTCATGCGACGAGTTGACTCACTGGAAAAGACTCTGATGCTGGGAAAGTTTGGGGGCGGGAGGAGAAGGGGACGACCGAGAATGAGATGGCTGGATGGCATCACCGACTCTGTGGACATGAGTTTGAGTGTACTCTGGGAGTTGCTGATGGATAGGGAGGCCTGGCGTGCTGTGATTCATGAGGTCACGGGGAGTCGGACAGGACTGAGCGACTGAACTGAACTGAACTGACTGATAGCTTTCTGTATATTTTGCGCGTAAGTGTGTGTCAATAAAATTTTCTTCCTTGATCCCAGTTGGGAATATTAAGGCCTTCACAATGCTGTGTAAGCATCAACACTGTCTACATTTGGACACTCTCATTCTATCCGCCCCCTACTTCCAGCAAAGCCTGTATTCATTGCAAGCAGTCCCCGTTCCACTCTCCCCCGCCTGACAACATTGAGTCTTCTTCTCTCTGCATTTCTTCCCATTTTGGGGGGTTCAACAATCAATGCCAATCACTAAAATGAGAGGAAACTGGATTTTGCTCTGACTGAAGGTGAACGTTATAGTCTCTCAGTATTGTTAGTCTTGGCATCCCCATGAATTTTACCATTCATGGAATTCTCTACGCCAGAATCCGTGAGTTGGTAGCTTTTCCCTCCTCCAGGGGATTGTGCTGATTCCCCACATATTGGAAGACCAAACTTGAGAATTCTGGTTTCTATGTCATTTGAAGGATACTTTGGGTATCTGAAAGGACCGTGTAGGTCCTTTCAAAATGTCATCGGCCAAACGAAGCCCTCTCAGCAAATATGTTCAGAATCTCCAGGTAGGCATTGCTGTTGTAAGTGGGACACCTCAGGCACAAGAGAAAGGCTGAGTTCTTCCACCGGCACAAACAAACTCACAGCAATAAACCAGGCACGAGAAATGGAAATATAAGCCCACATCAACAAAGGGACAAGTGTTCCTCAGAACACAAGGCCAGAGAAAGACCCACCATCCTTGTGGCCCCCACATGCTCAAGAAAATCACTGCTTGGGAAGGAAACAGAAGAAACATGCACAAGTCCAATGAGAGGCAATGCACGTGGTTAGTGTAGCTCAGAGACAGCCTGACGCTTCGCATGTATACGCGGGCAAAGGGAAACACAGTGCAGGTGGCGGTGGTCATCATCTCAGAGTTAGGTGCTCAGGATGGTGATAACCAGCCTTTGGGACCCAAAGAGGGAGCGGAGGGCCTAGCAGAGCCCACAGACATCTCTCTCACTCTCTAGCAGAAGAGTGTGCCAGACCCATCAAAGTCCCACAGAAGCATCTCTTGATGATCAGTGCCCAACCTCAGGGTGGATCCCACTCCACTTCTGGCACGGTTGTTCCTCTCCTTTGAGATGCTCACCTCTGTCGTTCCGAAGCTGCAGGCAAGCTGGGCGCCTGTGGAGACGAAACTCCCTTCAGCTGCTCACACAGTCAAGGGCAAACAAGGATGCCTGTGGCCTCTGGCTCACGGATGGAAGATCAGTGCCCTGTCAACCGGAAATGGGGATCAGTGCTGAAAGGGAGGCCGCACCTGACTCCCCTTTCACTGGACACAGCGTCCCTGCTGCTAGAGCTGCTGAATCCAATCATCTGTGGAAATGCAAGCTGAAAAACACCCATCTTTCCGAGAAGGTCTCCAAAAGAGTTTAGGAACAATGCATTTGGAAACCAGAGGGGATGACATGCATGTCCATGAAAACTTGACACCTCTCAACAAATGCACTTCAAATGATTCCTAGACATATGTTCCATTCCAAACGGTTCACAAATCCAGAAGGGAATGGAGCAGACATTAGACATGAGCTCTTAGTTTTCACACACAATACAGAAAGGCACTACACAAAGAGTAACCGGGGAACAGAGTGAAAATTTTAAAATCCAAGATTTGGCCCATTTTTTGATTGGGTCACTTATTTTTCTGGAATTGAGCTGCAGGAGATGCTTGTATATTTTGGAGATTAATCCTTTATCAGTTGCTTCATTTGCTATTATTTTCTCCCATTTTGAAGGCTGTCTTTTCACCTTGCTTATAGTTTCCTTTGCTGTACAGAAACTTTTGATTTTATTTAAGTCCCATTTGTTTATTTTTGCTTTTATTTCCAATATTCTGGGAGGTGGGTCATGGAGGATCCTGCTGTGATTTATGTCGGAGAGTGTTTTGCCTACGTTCTCCTCTAAGAGTTTTATAGAATCTGGTCTTACATTTAGCTCTCTAATCTATTTTGAGTTTATTTTGTTGTGTGTTGTTAGGAAGTGTTTTAGTTTAATTCTTTTACAAATGGCTGACCTGTTTTCCCAGCACCACTTGTTAAAGAGACTGTCTTTTCTCCATTTTATATTCTTGCCTCCTTTGTCAAAGATAAGGTGTCCATAGGTGTGTGGATTTATCTCTGGGCTTTCTATTTTATTCCATTGATCAATGTTTCTGTCTTTATGCCAGTACCATACTGTCTTGATGACTGTGGCTTTATAGTAGAGCCTGAAGTCCAGCAGGCTAATTCCTCCAGTTCCATTCTTCTTCTTCAAGATTGCTTTGGCTATTCGAGGTTTTTTGTATTTCCATACAAATTGTGATATTTTTTGTTCTAGTTCTATGAAAAATATCATTGGTAGCATGATAGGGATTGCATTGAAAGTATAAATTACTTTGGATATTATACTTGTTTTCACAATATTTATTCTTCCAATCCAGGAACATGGTATATTTCTCCATCTATTAGTGTCCTCTTTGGTTACTTTCACTAGTGTTTTGTAGTTTTCTATATACAAGTCTTTTGTATCCTTAGGTAGATATATACCTAAGTATTTAATTCTTTTCTTTGCAAGAGTGAATGGAATAGTTTCCTTAATTTCTCTTTCTATTTTCTCATTATTAGTGTATAGGAATGCAATGGATTTCTGTGTGTTGATTTTATATCCTGCAATGTTACTGTATTCATTGATTAGCTCTAGTATTTTTCTGGTAGAGTCTTTAGGGTTTTCTGTGTAGAGGATCATGTCATCAGCGAACAGTGAAAGTTTTACTTCTTCTTTACCAATTTGTATTTCTTTTATTTCTTTTTCTGCTCTGATTGCTGGAGCCAAAACTTCCAGAACTATGTTGAATAGTAGTGGTGAGAGTGGGCACCCTTGTCTTGTTCCTGACTTTAGGGGAAATGTTTTCAGGTTTTCACCGTTGAAGATAATGTCTGTTGTACGTTTGTCATACATAGCTTTTATTATGTTGAGATATGTACATTCTATTCCCACTTTCTGGGGTGTTTTTATCATAAATGGATGTTGTATTTTGTTAAAGGCTATCTCTGCATCTATTGAGATAATCATATGATTTTTATTTTTCAGTTTGCTAATGTGGTGTATTACGTTGATTGATTTGTGGATATTTAAGAATCCTTGCATTCCTGGGATAAAGCCCACTAGGTCATGATGTATGATCTTCTTAATGTGTTGTTGGATTCTGATTGTTAGAATTTTGTTAAGGATTTTTGCATCTATGTTCATCAGTGATATTGGCCTGTAGTTTTCTTTTTTTGTGGGATCTTTAGCAGGTTTTGGGATTAGGGTGATGGTGGCCTCATAGAATGAGTTTGGAAGTTTCCCTTCCTCAGCAATTTTCTGGAAGAGTTTGAGTAGAATAGGTGTTAGCTCTTCTTTAAATTTATGGTAGAATTCAGCTGTGAAGCCGTCTGGACCTGGGCTTTTGTTTGCTGGAAGATTTCCGATTACTTCCTCTAGATCCGTGCTTGTGATGGGTCTGTTCAGATTTGCTATTTCTTCCTGGTTCAGTTTTGGCAAGGTGTACTTTTCTAGGAATTTGTCCGTTACTTACAGGTTATTCATTTTATTGCCATATAATTGCTAATAGTATTCTCTAATAATCCTTTGTATTTCTGTGTTGTCGGTTGTGATCTCTTCATTTTCATTTCTAATTTTATTGATTTGGTTCTTCCTCCTTTGTTTCTTGATGAGTCTGGCTAGTGGTTTGTCAATTTTATTTACCTTCTCAAAGAAACAGCTTTTGGCTTTGTTGATTTTTGCTATGGTCTCTTTTGTTTCTTTTGCATTTATCTCTGCCCTAATATTTACGATTTCTTTTCTTGTACTAACCCTGGGGTTCTTCATTTCTTCCTTTTCTAGTTGCTTTAGATGTAGAGTTAGGTTATTTAGTTCTCTTTTTCCTTGTTTCTTGACGTGTGCCTCTATTACTGTGAACTTCCCCCAGGCACTGCTTTTGCAGTGTCCCAGAGGTTTGGAGTTGTTGTGTTTTCATTTTCATTCATTTCTATGCATATTTTGATTTCTCTTTTGATTTCTTCTATTAATTGTTCATTATTCAGCAGCGTGTTGTTCAGCCTCCATATGCTTGCATTTTTAATAGTTTTTCTCCCGTAATTGAGATCTAATCTTACTGCATTGTGGTCAGAAAAGATGCTTGGAATGATTTCAATTTTTTTTCAATTTACCAAGGCTAGATTTATGGTCCAGGATGTGATCTATCCTGGAAAAGTTTCCGTGTGTGCTTGAGAAAAAGATGAAATTCATTGTTTTGGAGTGAAATGTCCTATAGAGACCTATTAGGTCTAACTGGTCTATTGTATCATTTAAAGTTTGTGTTTCCTTGTTAATTTTCTCTTTAGTTGATCTATCCATAGATGTAAGTGGGGTATTAAAGTCTCCCACTATTATTGTGTTATTGTTAATTTCCCCTTTCATTCTTGTTAGTAATTGTCTTACATATTGTGGTGCTCCTATGTTGGGTGCATAAATATTTATAATTGTTATATCTTCTTCTTGGATGGATCCTTTGATCATTATGTAGTTTCCTTCTTTGTCTCTTTTCACAGTCTTTGTTTTAAAATCTATTTTATCTGATGTGAGATTTGCAGCTCCTGCTTTCTTTTGGTCTCTATTTGTATGGAATATCTTCCTCCAGCCCTTCACTTTCAGTCTGTATGTGTCCCTCGTTTTGAGGTGGGTCTCTTGTAGACAACATATATGGGGGTCTTGTTTTTGTATCAATTCAGCCAAACTTTGTCTTTTGGTTGGGGCATTCAACCCATTTATGTTTAAGGTGATTATTGATAAGTATGATCCTGTTGCCATTTTCTTTATTATTTTAGATTCTAGTTCGTATACCCTTTCTTTGTTTCCTGTCTAGAGAAGATCCTTTAGTATTTGTTGGAGAGCTGGTTTGGTGATGCTGAATTCTCTCAGCTTTTGCTTGTCTGTAAAGCTTTTGATTTCTCCTTCATATTTGAATGAGATCCTTGCTGGGTATAGTAATCTGGGCTGTAAGTTACTTTCTTTCATCACTTTAAGTATGTCTTGCCATTCCCTCCTGGCCTGAAGGGTTTCTGCTGAGAAATCAGCGGTTATCCTTATGGGGATCAACTTGTGCGTTATGTGTTGTTTTTCCATTGCTGCTTTTAATATTTGTTCAAAGACATAAAGATGGCTAACAAACACATGAAAAGATGCTCAACATCCCTCATAATCAGAGAAATGCAAATCAAAACCACAATGAGATACCGTTTCACACCAGTCAGAATGGCTGCTTTCCAAAAGTCTACATGCAATAAATGCTGGTGAGGGTGTGGAGAAAAGGGAACCCTCTTACACTGTTGGTTGGAATGCAAACTAGTACAGCCACTATGGAGAACAGTGTGGAGATTCCTCAAAAAACTGGAAATAGAACTACCATATGATCCAGCAATTGCACTCCTGGGCATACACATGGAGGAAACCAGAATTGAAAGAAACACATGTACTCCAATTTTCATCGCTGCACTCTTTATAATAGCCAGGACATGGAAGCAACCTAGATGTCCATCTGCAGATGAATGGATAAGAAAGCTTTGGTACATATACACAATGGAATATTTTTCAGCCATCAAAAAGAATGCATTTGAATCAGTTTTAATGAGGTGGATGAAATTGGAGCCTATTATACAGAGTGAAGTAAGCCAGAAAGAACAACACCAATACAGTATACTAACACATATATATGGAAATTAGAAAGATAGTAACATTAACCCTGTATACGACATTGGAAAAGCGACATAGGTATATAAAACAGTCTTTGGGACTCTATGGGAGATGGTGAGGTGGGATGATTGGAAAGAACAACAATGCAGCACATATATTATCATATGTGAAATGAATCACCAGTCCAGATTCGACACATGATACAGGATGCTTGGGGCTGGTGCATGGGGATGACCTGGAGGGAGGATATGGGGAAGAGGGAAGTGGGAGGGGCTTTCAAGAAAAGGAACACATGTACACCCGGAGCAGATTCGTCTCAATATATGGTGAAACCAACCAATATATTAATGTAAGGTAATTTGCCTCCAATAAAATAAATTAGAAAAAAAAATCCAAGATTTGGACTCTGGGAAGGACCTTCTGAAAAACGCAAATGACACATCCCAAGCTGGGAGACAACAGTTTACAGACACAGAGCTTTGACAGGATTTGGCTCCTAATACACAAACACATGAACAGAAACTAGCCTGAAGGAGAGGTCTGAATGGACACCAAGCGAAGGTAGGGACACGGAGAGTACACTGAATGATGCCAAGCACTGAGGGCCTTAGAAACACAGTCTAGCTGCATTCCCTGAGCCCCATGCGTCCCTGAACTAGGCCTCTTCTACCTGGAGGCTCAGAGAGATGGACAGTGAGGAAGGGGAAGAGAAATCTTTGGCATTTCTAACACTCAGAACAAATGCTTTGAAGGAAAATTCAAGGAACAACCCCACCGACAGTGACATACCCAGAAAGACAATAGCTAGAAGTCCATCTAACCCAGGAAGGAAGTCCCTCGTCTCAGAGTACCGCAAGAGATGGATGAAAGAAAGTGAAGCCCACAAATCCAATGGAAAATAAGCTGTGCTCACGGAGCATAAGAATTCCTCCTGGTAAGATGATGTCAGTTCCCCATCCCCCTTATCACCACTGTGGGTCAATCCAGAGGTTCCACGCTATTCCTCTCAAAATACCAACTGCTGCTCTCAGGACATTATAACCAAAGAAATCCAAAATGTCTATGGAAACACAAAGGAGACAAAAGGGTCAATGCGATCTGCCACAAAGCCCTGAAATGGACATAGCAGGCTGCCTGATAGCCAATTTGATTATCACACCAGGATAACAGGACAGCATGGTACTGGGAAGAAATCAAACATGCAGAACCAGATCCATGGAATGGAATTGAGGGTCCAGAACTTAACCCAAGCTTCTATGGTCAATTCATTGACGCCAAAGGAGGGGAGGCGATAAGAATGGGAACAAGAGCCTCTGCAACAAAAGGACGTGGGAAATGGAGACGGTTCCATCTAAACAATCACATTGGGTTTGGTCTCAGAACACATCAGATTCAGTGAAACACATCAACGCAAAGCCTGAAGTGATGAAACTCCTGGAAATAAGCAGGGGCCATAGGGTCCTCCTTGTCAGGGATTTCTCAACATGTGTGTGTGGGGGAAGCAAAATTGGGTCTCTTCAATTCAAGGAAACAGGAAACCAAGGGACACCCACCAGCTTCCATCCACTTGAACAGCTTTGCAACAGAAAAGCTAAGCATTCACAAATCAAAATGGTAACAAAGTGAACACACAAGCATATTTGCAAGCAAAATATCGGAGAAGGGGTTATTATGTAAGAGAATGAGAATTCACACCACTAAGTCTCCCAGAACAAACCCCAGACTTAACCCTTCCCCTAACACCAACTCCAACCCCAAACCTTTACCTCACTCAAAATGAAACCCTAAAGCCTCAGCCTAGGCCAAAAATAGATATGCGTACATGCCTTCACAGGCATGCGAGCATCCACAGGAGAGACACAGAGTGGAAGAGACAGACTGAATTTGGAAAGGTCAAGAAAGAGAGGAAACGAGGGAGAGAGACTGAACAATGCAGAGAGGAAATGAGTCGATTTCACAGAATTTGGATGAATCTCTCTTGAGGTTGGAAACAGTGAATATTCCCCTGCCAGGGGGAAAATGACCCACGATGATGAGACTCAAAGACAAGATTGCGGAGAGCCACTGTTGGGGCAGACTCCCCCAACCCTCAAGGCTGAGTGGGACATTTGAGTAGGACAGGGAAGGTTGATATCAGAGGGGGGGATGTGTGAATATGACCTTCCGGTCCTCCCAAATCAGGGGCCATAAATAGGCAGGAAGGGGACTGCCTTTTCCCAGGTCCCAGAGCAAATCCAGGCCTGATTCTGCCCATTGTGTGCTAGGTCAGCCCTGTGTGGGATCCATCCTTTGGGAAGTCTGTGTCCAAGCTCCAAGTGAAAGCGGCCCAAAGTTTGAACAGGCACTGGAGCTCCTCGTAGGCTGACAGACCTAGTCAGGAGACGGGAGATGGTGACCCACTCTGCAGATGGAGAGACGGGAAACCCTGTGGGGCACATGGCTTGCCCAGGGCCACAACACTTCTGAGAAGAAGGAGCCTGTTCTGAAAGGAGCTGTGTCCTCAGAACTCAGGCACTGGCTGCACCCAAATCTCCCCAAGGCTGTGGGATGGGTTCTGTGGGTGTCACTGTGCCTGCACGTGGCCTAAGGGCATGGGGAAACAGCCAGAAAACCAGAAGTTCCGTTTTGGAGATTTGTGGAAGTGACCTCAGCCACGAACCAGGAAATGATATCACTTCCTGGCAACAGAACCCAACAGAACACGCAACCTCTGTATCCAGGCCTGGCCAGCAGAGAGGAGACCCTGGCCAGATTGCTAGCTGTGAAGATATTCCGCTGTTTGCCCCTGCCCAGAGGACGGGTTCTCAGGCTAACTAACAAGCAGAATGCGTGGGTACGCGGTCGACACTGGCTCAGGATCCCCGCCGAGAGGCCTCTGGCCCTTTGCTGAAGGAAAAGAAAGGTAACAGGGGAGCCCCAGACTGGGTCCGGCCACCTCTTCTGTCCCACACGGGGAAGCCTGAGGCCTTTCCCTGTGTGTGGATGGGGGTTTCTTGGGGTGTGTCTGCCTCAAGCAAGCCCAGCCGCATTTCAGTCAGGAGCCCATGTGCTTCTTGTGTCTACACCCCAAGGGAGAGCAGGCTGTGTGGCATGGGGAGTGTCCGGGCAGCTCCAGATGCCCAGGCTGACCTCATGCCCTCAGGGGATTCTCCATTCTCCCGGTGGGTATCTGAGCAGACACTCGTGTCTCTGGTCTTTCTTGGAGCAGAAGGGCAGGCAGGCAGAAGCAGCAGCCATCCTTGCCAAGCTAACCTCAGAAATATCAAGGCAGGGCTGGCTGATGGTCACTGACATTGCAGACCGTCCCACCCGAGGTGGCCTCTGAGGGGCACACCCCATACACCTCCTAAAGGGAGGGTTCAGAGCACCAGCCCCCTGCTCGGGAGTCCCAGTGCAGGCTCCAGGTGAGGGTGGCCACGGAGGGCTCAGCCCAACTGGCGATGAAGAGGAAGTGGGCAAGGTCTGCTGTCCAGACTCCACCCAGCACACACCCTGGGACCCAGTCTCAGGGTGCCACGGGAGCTCAGCACAGCCGGCTCTAATGCAGAACTCCGAGAAGCCCTGCCTCGGAGGCAGCAGGAAGACCTGGAGCCCAACACGGAAGAGCACAGAGGTGAGCTGGCTGGGGCTACTGCCTGTGAGTGTGGGGAGGCGGTGCTGAGCCACACAGGGAGGTGTCCCGCAGAGCTGGGGCTGGGCCTGGAAAAATGGCTAGCCTCACACCCCCCATCTTGGAGACTGCAGAGAAGACTCTGATGCTGGGCCTTCTTAACAAATCTCTAGGAAGCTTTCGTGCCCACTTAGGCACATGGCAAGGCTGGCCTTTGGCAAACTTTTCTTCTCACACAGCTCTAGCTCTGGCCGTCAAACTCAGCCAGCCTCCATGTCTAAGACCTGTTCCCTACGGAGGTGGGAGCTCCTGGTGCAGGACTCAAGGATCCACTGAGGGGAGATCGAGACATGAGACGTCCCCTCCCAATGACACGGGGCCAGCCGGGTATTGGCCACCACCCTCAGCACATCAGATCTCTGTGCCTGCACAACACCTAGCTCCAGGCCAAGATGTCCCACCCCGCCTTCGAGAAACTCCACCTCCATGTGCACTTGCACCTGCTCAGGCTTTGGCGGCAGAACCCGAGTCAGGGCCTGAGTGACCAACTTTGGAGCAGCAGCCTGCCCTGCCTCCTACCAAGGACTCAGACTCCCACCATGACTATTCAACACTTGAAGGGAGAACAGGACCCTGCTCTGGATACAAGCCCAGAACCCTTTGGCAACCACATCATCCAGGGGCGCAGTTGGCTCTGCAGCCTCCATCTCTGTGTGTTCCCCGTGGACGCCGTCTACTCCCTCCACACCGAGGGGAGATTGACTTTCCTTCCCCAGAGCTCATTTTCATCAGGCTCCTAGGCATCTTTCTTCTCATCTTTTATGTCTTTTATTGCTTTCTGTATATTTTGCTCTCAAGTGTGTGTCAATAAATTTTCCTTCCTTGGGCATATGGAGGCCTTTACAATGCTGTGTAAGGGTCACCTCTGTCTACATTCAGAAACCCTCATTCTATCCCCCCGCCTACTTCGCAGCAAAGCCTGGATTCATGGCAAGCATTCCCCGTTCCTCTCTCCCCCGCCTCTCAACGTTGAGTCCACTTCTCTCTGCATTTCTTCCCATCCTTTCGGGGTTCCCAATCAACGCTATTCACTGAAATGATAGGAAACTGGATTTTGCTCTTACTGAAGGCGAAAGTTATAGTCTCTAAGTATCGTTAGAGTCTTGGCATCCCTATGAATTCTACAGTCCATGGAATTCTCTAGGCCAGAATCTTGGGTGGGTAGCTTTTCCCTTCTCCAGAGGATTGTTCTGACTTCCCACATATTGGAAGACCAAAGTGTGAAGTAGCCTTTGGGGATCTGAAAGGACTTGTAGGTCATTTTATAATGTTATCTTCCAAATGAAGCCCTCTTGGCTAATATGCTCAGAATCTCCAGGTAGGCAGTACTGTTTTAAGTGGGACACCTCAGTCACAAGGGAAAGTCTGAGTTCTTCCACCAGCACAAACAAACTCACAAGAATAAACCATGCAGGAGAAATGGAAAGATATACCCACACCAACAAAGGAACAAGTGTTCCTCAGAACACAAGGCCAGAGAAAGACCCACCATCCTTGTGGCCCCCACATGCTTGAGAAAATCAGTGATCAGAAATTAAAAAGAAGAAACATGTGCAGGTCCAATGAGAGGCAATGCACATGGCTAGTGTAGCTCAGAGATGTCCTGACTCTTCGTATGGTCACATGGGCAAAGGGAAACACAGTGCAGGTGGCGGTGGTCATCATCTCACAGCTACGTGTACAGGATGATGACAACCAGCCTTCGGGATCCAAAGAGGGAGCAGAGGGCCTAGCAGAGCCCACAGACATCTCTCTCGCTCTTTGGCAGAAGAGATTGCCGACCAATCAAAGTCCCACAGTAGAATCACTTAATGATCAATGCCAACCCTCAAGGTGAATTCCACTTACTTCTGGCACGGTTGATCCTGTCCTCTTAGATGTTCACCTGTAGCGATCCAAAGCTGCAGACCTGCTGGGTGCCTGTGGAGTAGAATCTCACTTCAGCTGCTCACACAGACAAGGACACACGAGGATGCCTGTGGCCTCTGGTTCACAGATGGAAGATCAAAGCCCTGTCAACCTGAACTGGGGACCAGTGTTAAAAGGGAGGATGCACCCGACTCCCCTTTCACTGGACACAGCGTCCCTGATCTAGAGCTGCTGAATCCATTCAACTGTGGAAATTCATGCTGAAAAACACCCATCTTTCCGACAAGGTCTCTAAAAGGGTTTACAAGCAACGCATTTGGAAACCAGAGGGGATGACATGCATGTCCATGAAAACTGACACCTCACAACAAATGCACTTCAAATGATTCCTAGACATATGTACCATGCAAAACGGTTCATAAATCCAGAAGTAAATGGAGCATACATTAGACATGAACTCTGAGTCTTTACACACAAAACAGAAAGTCACTACACAAAGAGTAACCAGAGAACACAGTGAACTTTGTCAAATCAAAGATTAGGACTCTGGGAAAGACCGTCTGAAAAACGCATAAGATACCTCCCACGCTGGGAGACAACTCTTTGCATACACAGAGTTTAGGCAAGATTTAGCTCCTAATATGCAAACGACATGAACACAAACTAGCCTGAAGGAGAAGTCTGAAGGGACACCAGGCGAAGGAAGGGACACAGAGAGTATACCGAATGATGCCCAGCACTGAGGTCCTGAGAAACATGGTCTAGCTGCACTCCCCGAGCCCCTTGGGACCCTGGACTAGGCCTCTTCCACCTGGAGGCTCAGAGAGATGGACAGTGAGGAAGGGGAAGAGAAATCCTCGGCATTTCTAACACTCACAGCAAACGCTTAGAAGGAGAAGGCAAGTATCAAACCCACCGACAGTAAATTCCCTGAAAGGCAATAGCTAAGAATCCATCTAACCCAGGAGGGGTGCCCCTCTTCTCAGAGAACGGCAAGAGATGGATGAAAGAAGGTGAAGCCCACCAATCCAATGGAAAATAAGCTGTGCTCATGGATCAGAAGAATTACTCATGATAAGATGATGTTACCTCCCCCTCCCACGGACCCACACCGTGGGGCAATCCAGAGGTTCCATGCTATTCCTCTAAAAATAAAAACGGCTGCTCTCAGGGCATAAAAACCAAAAAATTCCTAAATGTCTATGGAAACACTACGGTGTCAAAAGAGTCAATGCAATCGGCCGCAAAAACCTGAAATGCATATAGCAGGCTGCTGATAGCTAATTAGATTTTCACACTAGGATCATCAGGACAGCATGGTACTGGGAAGAAATCAAACATGCAGAACCAGATCCATGGAATGGAATTGAGGATCCAGACATAAACCCAAGCTTCTACGGTCAATTCCTCGACGCCAAAGGAGGGAAGGCGATAAGAATGGGAACAAGAGTCTGTGCAACGAAAGACCGTGGGAATTGCAGATGGTTCCACCTGAACAATCACATTGGCTTTTGGTCTCAGAACACGTCAGATTCAGTGAAACACATCAAAGCAAAGCCTGAAGTGAAGAAACTCCTGGAAAAAAGCACAGGACATAGGCTTTTAATGTCAGGGACATCTCAACATATGTGGGTCGAAAAGCAAAGTAGGTCTCTTCAAATCAAGGAAACAGGAAACGAAAGGACACCCACGAGTTTCCGTCCACTTGAACAGCTTTGCAACAGAAAACCTAAGCATTCACAAATCAAAATTGTAAAAAACTGAACACAAAAGGATATTTGCAAACAGAATATAGGAGAAGGGGTTCCTACGTAAAAGAGACTGAGAACTCACACAACTAAGTCTCACAGAAAAAAGCCCAGACCTATCCCTTCCCCTAACAGCAAATCCAACCCGATACCATTATCTCACTCGACACGAAACCATAAAGCCTCACCCTAGGTCAACACTATACATGTTTACATGCATTCACAGACATGCAAGCATCCACAGGAGAGACACAGAAAGGAAGGTACAGAATGAATTTGGAAACATCAAGAAAGAGACGGAACGAGGGAGAGAGACTGAACAATAGAGAGAGGAAATGAGTCAATTTCACAGAACTTGCATGAATCTCTCTTGAGGATGGAAACAATGACAGTGCCTATTCCCCCTGCAAGGGGGAAAATGACCCAAGTTGATGAGTCTCAAAGACAAGGATTCGGGGAACCACTGTTGGGGCAGCCTCCGCCAGGCCTCGAGGCTGAGTGGGACACTTGAATAGGAAGAGGAAGGTTGATATCAGAGGTCGCGATGTGTGAATATGATTTTCCGGTCCTCCCAATGCAGGAGTCAAGAAATAGCCAGAAAGGGGACTGACTTTTCCCACGTCCCAGAGCCCATCCAGGCCTGATTCTGCCCATTCTGTGCTAGGTCAGCCCTGTGTTGAATCCGTCCTTTGGGAAGTCTCAGTGTCTAAGTTCCATGTGATAGCAGCCGAAAGTCTGAACAGGCACTGGAGCTGTTTGTAGGGTGACAGACGTAGGGAGGAGATGGAAGAGTGACCCCCACTCTGCAGATGGAGAGACTGGGGAAACCAAGGGGGGCCCATGTCTTGCCCAGGACCACATCACTTCTGAGAAGAGGGAACCTGGGCTGAAAGCAGCTGTGTCCTCAGAGCTCAGGCCCTGGCTGCACCCAGGTCTCCCAAAGGCTCTGGGGTGGGCTGAATGTGTGTCACTGTGCCTGCACGTGGCATAAGGGCATGGGAGAACAGCCAGACCCCAGAGGTTTCCTTGGGGAACTTTGTGGAAGGGACTTAGGCCACGAACGAGGAAATGATGTCATTTCCTGGCAACAGAACCCAACAGAACCCACAACCCGTGTATCTAGGCCTCCCCAGCGGAGAGGAGCCCCCAGCCAGATCACTTGCTGTCAAGATGTTCTTCTGTTTGCCCCTGCACAGAGGCCGGGTCCTCAGGCGAACTCACAGGCAGAGAGTGTGGGAAGGCCATTGACGCTGGCCCAGGGCCCCTCCGACAGTCCTCTGGCCCTTTGCCCGAAGGAACAGAAAGGTAACAGGCGAGCCCCAAGCCTGGTCCGCCCACCTCTCCCGTCCCACTCGTGGAAGCCTGAGGCCTTTCGCTGTGTGTGGATGGGGATTTCTCAGGCTGTGTCTGCCTCAATCAAGCCCAGCCACAGGTGAGTCAGGAGCCCGTGGACCGCTTGTGTCCACACCCCAGGGGAGAGCACGCTTGGTGGCATGGTGAGCGTCCAGGCAGAGCCGTGTGCCCAGGCTGATCTCAAGCCCTTGGCGGGTGGGTCTCCATCCTCCCTGGTGGGTATCTGAGCAGGCATTCATCTCTGTTCTTTCTGGGAGCAGAAGGGCAGACGGGCAGAAACATTAGACATCCTGGTCAGGCTCAGCTCAGAAATATTGAAGCAGGGCTGGCTGATGGTCACTGTCATTGCATAGCGTCCCACCCGAGGTGGCCTCTTAGGGGCACACCCCATGCACCTCCCAGAGGTAGGGTTCAGAGAACCACCCTGTGACCAGGAGGCCCAGGGCAGATTCCAAGTGAGCATGGCCACGGAGGGCTCAGCCCAACTGGCAATGAAGAGGAGGCGGGCAAGCCCTGCTGTGAGACACCACCCAGCACACAAACCGGGCCCAGTCTAAGGCTGTCACGGAGCTCAGCACAGCTGGCTCTGACACAGAGCTCCAAGAAGCTCTGCCTCAGAGGCAACAGTAGGACCTGGAGCCCAGAACGGCAGAACTCAGAGGTGAGGCGGCTGGGCTTCTGCATGTGAGTGTGGGGAGGCGGTGCTGAGCCACACAGGGAAGAGTCCTACAGAGCTGGGGCTGGACCTGGAAAAAAGGCTGGCCTCAAACTACCCATCTTGGAGACTGCAGAGAAGACTCCAATGCTGGGCCTTCTTAGCGAATCTCTAGGAAGCTTTCGTGCCCACTTAGGCACATGGCAAGGCTGGCCTGTGGCAAACTTTTCTTCTCCCCCAGCTCTAGCTCTGGCCGTCAAACTCAGCCAACCTCCATGTCTAATACTTGTCCCTACAGAGGTGGGAACTCCAAGTGCAGGACCCAGGGATCCACTGAGGGGAGATCGAGACCTGAGAGGTCCCCACCCAAAGATCAGGGGCCAGCCATGTACTAGCCAGCACCCTCAGCACATGGGATCTCTGCATGCATGACGCCCAGCCCCAGGCCCTGATGTCGCACCACGCCTTCCAGAGCCTCTACCTCCACCGGCACTTGCACCTGTTCGGGCTTTGGCGGCAGGACTAAAGTCAGGGCCTGATTGACCACCTGCACAGAGGGAGCCTGTCCTGGCTCCTCCCCAGGACTCAGATGCCAACCATGACTGTCCAACCCCTGCAGGGTGAACAGGCCCCTGCTCTAGACAGAGGCCCAGAGCCCGTTCGGCAAATACCTTATCCAGGGGTGCAGTTGGCTGTGCAGGCTCCATTCCTGTGTGTTCCCTGTGGATGCCGTCCACTCCCTCCCCACCCAGGGGAGATTGACTTCCCTTCCCCTGAGCTCATTTTCATCAGGCTTCTAGGAATCTTTCTTCTCATCTTTTATGTCTTTTATGGCTTTGTGTATATTTTGCTCACAAGTGTGTGTCAATAAATTTTCCTTCCTTGATGCCATTGGGAATATGGAGGCCTTCAATGCTGTGTAAGGATCACCACTGTCTACATTCGGACACCCTCATTCTCCCCCCTCCCCAACTTCACAGCAAAGCCTGGATTCAAAGCAAGCACTGCCCGTTCCTCTCTCCCCCGCCTGACAACATTGAGTCTATTTCTTTCTGCATTTCTTCCCATTCTTTCGGGGTCCCCAATCAATGCCAATCACTGAAAAGATAGGAAACTTTATTTTGGTCTGACTGAAGGTGAAAGTTATAGTCTCTCAGTATCGTTCGAATCTTGGCAGTCCCATGAATTCTACAGTCCATGGAATTCTCTAGGCCAGAATCCTGGAGTGGGTAGCTTTTCCCTTCTCCAGGCAATTGTTCTGACTCCCCATATGTTGGAAGACCAAACTGGATTATTCTGGTTTCTATTTCATTTGAAGTAGCCTTTGGGTATCTGAAAGGACCGTGTAGGTCCTTTCAAGAAGTCATCTGCCAAACGAAGCCCTCTCAGCAAATGTGCTCAGAATCTCCAGGTAGGCAGTGCTGTTTCAGTGGGAAACTGCAGGCATAAGGGAAAGTCTGAGTTCCTCCGCCGGCACAAACAAGGGCTTACTTAGCACAGAATGGGGCAGAATCAGGCCTAGATGGGCTCTGGGACCTGGGAAAAGGCAGTCCCCTTCCTGCCTATTTCTTGACCCCCTCATTGGGAGGACCGGAAGGTCACATTCAGCCATCGCTCCCTCTGATATCAGCATTCATCCTCCTGCTCAAGTGTCCCACTCATCTTCGAGGAATTGGGGAGGCTGCTGCAAAAGTGGCTCCCCGCGTCCTTGTCTTTGAGCCTCATCAACTTGGGTCATTTTCCCCTTTGCAGGGGGAATAGGCATTGTCATTGTTTCAAAACTCAAGAGAGATTCATGTACATTTTGTTGAATCGACTCATTTCCTCTCTCCATTGTTCAGTCTCTCTCCCTCCTTCTGTCTTTCTTGAACTTTCCAAATTCAGTCTGTCTCTTCCTTTCTGTGTCTCTGCTGTGGATGCTCGCGTGCCTGTGAATGAATGTAAGCATGTATATTGTTGACCTAGAGTGAGGCTTAAAGGTTTCCTTTCCAGTGAGGTAAAGGTTTGGGGATGGAGTTGAGGTTAGGGGAAGGGATAGGTCTGGGGTTTGTTCTGTGAGACTTAGTCGTGTGAGTTCTTCTCTTTTTTACTTAGGAAACCTTTCTTCTATATTCTGCTTGCAAATATTCCTTTGTGTTCAGTTTGTTACCATTTTGATTTGTGAATGCTAAGCTTTTCTGTTTCAAAGCTGTTCAAGTGGATGGAAGCTAGTTGATGTTGTTTGGTTTCCTGTTTCCTTGACTAGAAGAGACGCAATTTTGCTTCCGCCACCACACACATGTCGTGAAGTCCCTGACATTAAGGAACCTATGGCCCGTGCTTATTTCCAGGAGTTTCATCGCTTCAGTCTTTGCATTGATGTGTTTCACTGAATCTGAGGTGTTATGAGACCAAAAGCCAATGTGATTGTTCAGATGCAACCATCTCCAATACCCACAGCTTTTCGTTGCAGAGGCTCTTGTTCCCATTCATATCGCCTCCCCTCCTTTGGCATCAATGAAGTGACTATAGAAACTTGGGGTTATTTCTGGACCCTCAATTCCATTCCATGGATCTGGTTCTTCATGTTTGTACCATGCTGTCCTGATGATCCTAGTGTGATAGTCTAATTGGCTATCAGGCAGCCTGCTATGTACATTTCAGGGCTTTGTGGCAGATTGCATTGACTATTTTGACTCCTTTCTGTTTCCATAGACATTTTGGAATTCTTTGGTTATAATGCCCTGAGAACAGCCTTTGGTATTTTGAGAGAAATAGCATGCAACCTCTGGATTGCCCCACGGTGGGGGTTGGGGGGAGGGGGAAGTGACATCATCTTACCAGGAGGAATTCTTCTGATCCGGGAGCACAGCTTATTTTCCATTGGATTGGTGGGCTTCACCTTCTTTCATCCATCTCTTGCAGTTCTCTGAGAAGAGGGGCTTCCCTCCTGGGTTAGATGGACTCCAAGCTATTGCCTTTCAGGAAATGTCACTGTCGGTGGGGTGGATCCTTGCCTTCTCCTTCTAAGCGTTTGCTGTGAATGTTAGAAATGCCAAGGATTTCTCTTCCCCTTCCTCGCTGTCCATCTCTCTGAGCCTCCAGGTAGAACAGGCCTAGTCCAGGGTCCCCAGGGGCTCGGGGAGTGCAGTTAGATCATGTTTCTCAGGTGCTCAATGCTGGGCATCATTCCGTGTACTCTCCAGGTCCCTTCCTTCGCCTGGTGTCCCTTCAGACCTCTCCCTCAAGCTCCTTTGTGTTCATCTCACTTGTGTATTAGAAGCTAAATCTGCCTAAGTTCTGTGTATGCAAACAGTTGTCTCTCAGCTTGGGATGTGTCGTTTGCGTTTTACAGACCATTTTTCCCAGAGTCCAATTTTGGTTAGACAAGTTCACTTTGTTCCCTTGTTACTCTTTGTGTAGTGTTTTTCTGTATTGTGTGTGAAGACACAGAGCTCATGTCTAATGTCTGCTTCATTTCCTTCTGGTTTTGTGAACCATTTTCCATGGAACGTATGTCTAGAAATCATTTGAAGTGCATTTGTTGAGAGGTGTCAAGTTTCCATGGACATGCATGTCATCCCCTCTGGTTTCCAAATGCGTTGCTCCTAAACTTTTTAGGAGAACTTCTTGGAAAGATGGGTGTTTTTCAGCTTGCGATTTCACAGTTGAATGGATTCAGCAGCTCTAGCAGAAGGGGTGCTGACTCCAATGAAGGGAGTCGGGTGCGGCCTCCCTTTCAGCACAAATACCCAGGTCGGATTGTCAGGGGGCAGATCTTCCATCTGTGAGCCACAGGCCACTGGCATCCTTGTGTGCCCTTGGCTGTGTGAGCAGCTGAAGGGAGTTTCGTCTCAGCAGGTGCCCAGCAGGCCTGTGGCTTTGGACCGCCAAAGGTAAGCATCTCAGAAGACAGGAGCCACTGTGCCAGAAGTGGAGTGGGATCCACCCTGAGGGTGGGCACTGATCGTCAATAGATGCTCCTATGGGACTTTGATGGGTCCGGCACACTCTTCTCCCAGATAGCGAGAGAGAGGTCTATGGGCTCTGTTAGGCCCTCCACTCCCTCTTGTGGTCCCAAAGGCTGGTTGTCACCATGATGAGCACCTAGCTCTAGATGATGACCACTGCCACCTGCCCTGTGTTTCCTTTTGACTGCATGTCCACGCAAAGCGTCAGGCTGTCTCTGAGCTTTCCTAGCCATGTCCATTGCCTTTCATTGGACCTGCATATGTTTCTTCTGTTTCCTTCCCGATCATACATTTTCTCGAGCATGTGGGGACCACAAGGATGGTGGGTCTTTTTCTGGCCTTGTGTTCTGAGGAAGAGTTTTCCCTTTGTTGGTGTGGATTTGTCTTTCCATTTCTCCTGCCTGGTTTATTGTTGTGAGTTTGTTTGAGCCGGGAGAAGAACTCAGCATTTCCTTGTGTCTGAGGTGTCCCACTTACAACAGCACTGCCTACCTGGAGATTCTGAGCAGTTATCGGGAGGGCTTCGATGGGCAGGTGACATCTTGAAAGGACCTACACTGTCCTTTCATATACCCAAAGGCTCCTTCAAATGACATAGGAAGCAGAATTCTCCAGTTTGGTCTTCCAATATGTGGGGACTCAGAATAATCCCCCGGAGAAGGGAAAAGCTACCCACTCCAGGATTCTGGCCTAGAGAATTCCATGCACTGTAGAATTCATTGGCATGACAAGACTCTAACAATACTGAGAAACTATAATGTTCACCTTCAGTCACAGGAAAATCCAGATTCCTTTCATTTCAGTGATTGCATTGATTGGGGACCCCGAAAGGATGGGAAGAAATGCATAAAGAAATAGACTCAATGTTGTCAGGCGGGGGAGAGAGGAATGGGCAGTGCTTGCCATGAATCCAGGCTTTGCTGGGAAGTGGGTGGGGGGATAGAGTGAGGATGTCCGAATGTAGACAGTAGTGATGCTTACACAGCATTGTGAAGGCCTATATATTCCCAAATGGCATCAAGGAAGGAAAATTTATTGACACACACTTGTGAGCAAAATATACAGAAAGACATAAAAGACATAAAAGATGAGAAGAAAGATGCCTAGGAGCCTGATGAAAATCAGCTCAGGGGAAAGGAAGTCAGTCTCCCCTGGGTTGCGAGGGAGTGGACGCCATCCACAGGGAACACACAGGGATGGAGCCTGCAGAGCCAAACGTGCTCCTGGACGAGGTGTTTGCTGAAAGGGCTCTGGGTCTCTGTCCAGAGCAGCGGCCTTTTCTCCCTGCAGGGTTGGGACCGTCATGGTGGGTGTCTGAGTCCTTGGCAGGAGCCAGGGCAGGCTGCCCTTGTGCAGGTGGTCACTCAGACCCTGACTCAGGTTCTGCCACCAACGCCCGAGCAAGTGTAAGTGCATGCTGAGGTGGAGGATCTGGAAACGGGGTGGGACATCGGGTCCTGGGGCTGTGGGTCGTGCAGGCACAGAGATCCGATGTGCTGAGTGTGCCTGCCAATACCCGGTTGGCCACATGTCTTTGGGAGGGTACGTCTCAGGTCTCGAACCCCCCTCAGTGGATCCCTGGGTCCTGCACCTGGAGCTCCCACCTCCTTAGGGACAGGTGTTGGAGGTGGAGGCTCGCTGAGTTTGACGGCCAGAGCTAGAGCTGGGGGAGAAGAAAAGTTTGCCACAGGCCACCCTTGCCATGTGCCTAAGTGGGCACGAAAGCTTCCTAGAGATTCGCTAAGAAGGCCCAGCATCGGAGTCTTCTCTGCAGTCTCCAAGATGGGTGGTGTGAGGCTAGCCTTTGGTCCAGGCCCAGCCCCAGCTCTGGGGGACTCCTACCTGTGTGGCTCAGCACTGAATCCCTACACTCATGTTCAGCAGTCCCAGCCGCCTCACGTCTGTGCTATGCCGTTCTGGGTTTCAGGTCCTCCTGCTACCTCAGGTGCAGGGTTTCTCAGAGCTCTGGGTCAGGGCCGGCTCTGCGGAGCTCTGTGGCAGCCTGAGACTGGGCTCCGGGGTGCATGCTGGGTGGTGTCTGGGTAGCAGGCCTTGCCCGCTCCGTCTTCATCTTCAGTTGGGCTGAGCCCTCCTTGGCCACGCTCACTTGGAGCCTGCACTGGGCCTCCCGGGCAGGGGGCTAGTGCTCTGAGCCTTCCTTCTGGGAGGTGGATGGGGTGTGCCCCTCAGGGGCCAACTCGGGTGGGACGCTCTGCAAAGATAGTGACCATCAGCCAGCCCTGCTTCGGTATTTCTGGGCTGAGGCTGGCCAGGATGGCTGCTGCCTCTGCCTGTCTGCCCTTCTGCTCACAGAAAGAGCAAAGACAAAGATCTGCTCAGCTACCCACCCGGGAGGACAGAGACACCCCTGAGGGTATGAGGTCAGCCTGGGAAAGCGGCTCTGCCTGGACACTCCCCATGCCACCCAGCCTTCTCTCCCCTGGGGTGTGAACACAAGCGACCCATGGTCTCCTGACACACATGCGGTTGGGCTTGCTTGAGGCAGACACACCCCGAAAAACCCCCATCCACACACAGCGAAAGGCCTCAGGCTTCCCCGGGTGGGACAGGAGAGGTGGCCGGACCTGGCCTGGGTCTCCCTTGTTACCTTTCTGTTCCTTCAGGCAAAGGGTCAGAGGACTCTCGGCGGGGGGGGGGGGGCGCTGAGCCATTGTCAACCACGTGCCCACACAGTCTGCCTGTGAGCTCGCCTGAGGTCCCGGCATCATCTGGGCAAGGGCAAGCAGCAGAAAATCTTGACAGCAAACGATCTGGCTGGGGGCTCCTCTCTGCTGGGGAGGACTGGATACACGGTTGGTGGGTTCTGTTGGGTTCTGTTGCCAGGAAGTGACATCATTTCCTGGTTCGTGGCCGAGGTCCCTTCCACAAAGCTCCCCAAGGGAACCTCTGGGTTTCTGGCTGTCCCCCCACGTCCTTAGACCACATGCAGGCACAGTGAAACAACACAGCCCACCCCACAGCATTGGGGAGACCTGGGTGCATCCAGGGCCTGAGCTCTGAGGACACAGATGTTTTCAGCCCAGGATCCTTCTTCTCAGAAATGATGTGGCCCTGGGCAAGGCATGTGCTCTGCAGGGTAACCCAGTCTCTTGATCTTCAGAGTGGGGAACACTCTCCCATCTGCTGCCTAGGTTTGTCAGCCTACGAACCACTCCAGTTCCTGTTCATACTTTGCGCCTCTATCACATGGAGCTTGGACACTGAGACTTCCGAAAGGACAGATTTCACACAAGGGTGACCTAGCACAGAATGGGGCAGAATCAGGCCTGGATGGGCTCTGGGACCTGGGAAAAGGCAGTCCGCTTCCTGCCTATTTCTTGACCCCCGCATTAGGAGGACCGGAAGATTATATTCAGACATCGCCCCCTCTGATATCACTTTCCTTGTCCTACTCAAGTGTCCCACTCTGCCTCGAGGAGTGGGGGAATCTGCCAAAACAGTGGCTCCCCGCATCCTTGTCTTTAAATCTCATCATCTTGTGTAATTTTACCACTTGCAGGGGGAATACGCAGTGTCAATGTTTCCAACCTCAAGAGAGATTCATGCAAATTCTGTGAAATCGACTCATTTCCTCTCTCCCTGGTTCAGTCTCTCTTCCGCGTTCCGTTTCTTTCTTGACCTTTCCAAATTCAGTCTGTCTTCCTCTCTGTGTCTCTCCTGTGGATGCTTGAATGCATATGAATGTATGTAAGCATGTAAACTGTTGACCTAGGGTGAGGCTTTAGTGTTTCGTGTAGAGTGAGTTAAAGGTTTGGGGTTGGAATTGGTGTTACGGGAAGGGCTAGATCTGGGGTTTGTTCTGGGAGACTTAGTGGTGTGAGTTCTCAGTCTCTTACATAATAACCCCTTCTCTGATATTCTGCTTGCAAATATGCTTGTGTGTTCAGTTTGTTACCATTTTGATTAGCAAATTCTTAGCTTTTCTGTTGCAAAGCTGTTCAAGTGGATGGAAGCTGGTGGGTGTCCTTTGGTTTACTGTTTCCTTGACTTGAAGAGACCCAATTTTCTTCCAGCCCCACACACATGTTGAGAAGTCCCTGACATTAAGGCGCCTATGGCCCGTGCTTATTTCCAAGAGTTTCATCACTTCAGGCTTTGCATTGATGCGTTTCACTGAATCTGACGTGTTATGAGACCAAAAGCCAATATGATTGTTCAGATGGAACCATCTCCAATTCCCACGGCCTTTCCTTGCAGAGGTTCTTTTTCCCATTCGAATCACCTCTCCTCCTTTGGCGTCGAGGAATTGACCGTAGAAGCTTGGGTTTACGTCTGGAACCTCAAATCCATTCCATGGATCTGGTTCTGCATGTTTGATTTCTTCCCAGTACTATGCTGTCCTGATGATCCTAGTCTGAGAGTCTAATTGGTTATCAGTCAGCCTGCTATGTCCATTTCAGAGCTTTACGGCAGATTGCATTGACTCTTTTGACTCCTTTGTGTTTCCATAGACATTTTGGATTCTTTGGTTATAATGCCCTGAGAAAAGCCGTTGGTTATTTTGAGAGAAATAGAGTGGATCCTCTGGATTGCCCCACGGTGGGGGTCTGGGGGAGGGGGAATTGATATCATCTTACCAGGAGGAATTCTTCTGATCCTTGAGCACAGCTATTTTCCATTGGATTTGTGGGATTCACCTTCTTTTATCCATCTCTTGCAGTTCTCAGAGAAGAGGGGCTCCCCTCCTGGTTTAGATGGACTCCTAGCTATTGCCTTTCAGGGAATGTAACCTTCGGTGGGGTTGATAATTGCCATCTTCTAAGCGTTTGCTGTGAGTGTTAGAAATGCCAAGTATTTCTCTTCCCCTGCCTCACTGTCCATCTCTCTGAGCCTCCAGGTAGAACAGACCGAGTCCAGGGTCCCCCGGGCCTCGGGGAATGCACCTAGACCCTGTGGATCAGACCCTCAACTCTGGGCATCATTTGGTGTACTCTCCGCGTCCCTTTCTTCGCCTGGTGTCCCTTCAGACCTCTCCTTCAGGCTCCTTTGTGTTCATGTCATTTGTGTATTAACAACCAAATCCTGCCTAAGCTCAGTGTATGCATACAGGGTCCTGCCACCTCTCCCATCCCACCCGGGGAAGCCTGAGGCCTTTCCCTGTGTGTGGAAGGGTTTTTCTCGGGGTGTGTCTGACTCAAGCAAGCCCAGCTGCATGTGGGTTTGGAGCCCTTTGACTACTTGTGTCCACACCCCAGCGGAGAGCAGGCTGCCTGTCATGGGGAGCGTGCAGTCAGAGCTGGTGGACCAGGCTGACCTCACGCCCTCTGGTGTGTCTCCATCCTCCTGGGTGGGTATCTCAGGATATGTTTGTCGCTGCTCCTTCTGGGAGCAGAAGGGCAGACGGGCAAAAGCAGCAGCCATACTGGGCAGTCTCAGCTCACAAATATCAAAGCAGGGATGGCTGATGGTCTCTATCATTGCAGAGCATCCCACCCGAGGTGGCACCTGAGGGGCACACCCCATCCACCTCCCAGAGGGAGGGCTCAGAGCACCAGCCCTCTGCCCGGGAGGCACAGTCCAGGCTCCAGGTGAGCATGGCCACGGAGGGCTCAGCCCAACTGGCAATGAAGACGGAGCAGGCCAGGCCTGCTACACAGACACCACCCAGCACGCACCCCGGGGCCCAGTCTCAGGCTGCCACGGAACTCAGCAGAGCCTGCCCTGACCCAGAGCTCTGAGAAGCCCTGCCTTGGAGGTAGCAGTAGGACCTGGAACCCAGGAAGGCAGAGCAAATAGATGAGGCGTTTGTGGCTGCTGCATGTGAGTGTGGGGAGGTAGTGCTGAGCCACACAGGGAAGTGTCCCCCAGAGCTGGGGCTGGTCCAGGACCAATGGATGGCCTCACACCACACATTTTGGAGACTGCAGAGAAGACTCCGATGCTAGGCCTTCTTATAGAATCTCTAGGAAGCTTTCGTACCCACTTAGGCACATGGCAAGGCTGTCCTGTGGCAAACTCTTCTTCTCCACCAGTTCTAGCTCTGACCGTCAAACTCAGCCAGCCTCCACGTCCAAAACGAGTCCCTACAGAGGTTGGAGCTCCAGGTGCAGCACCCAGGGATCCACTGAGGGGAGATTGAGACCTGAGATGTCCCCTCCCAAAGAAATGGGGCGAGCCGGGTACTGGCTAGCACCGTCATCACATCTGAACTCTGTGCCTGCACGAACCAGAGTCCCAGGCTCTGATGTCCCACCCCATTTTCCAGAACCTCCACCTCCGTGTGAACTTACACCTGCTTGGGCTTTGGCGGCAGAACCCGAGTTAGGGCCTGAGTGACCACCTGCAGAGGGACAGCCTGCTGTGTCTCCTGCCAAGGACTCAGACGCCCAACATGCCTGTCCCACCCCTGCAGGGAGAACAGGCCCATGCTCTGGACAGAGACCAAGAGCCCTTTCAACAAAAACCTCGTCCAGGGACGCGGTTGACTCTGCAGGCTCCATCCCTGCGTGTTGTCCGTGGCAGCCGTCCACTCGCTCCCCACCCAGGGGAGATTGACTTCCATTCCCCTGAGCTGATTTTCATCAGGCTACTAGGCATCTTTCTTTTCATCTTTTATGTCTTTTATGGCTTTCTGTATATTTTGCTCGCAACTGTGTGTCAATAAATTTTCCTTCCTTGATGCCATGTGGGTATATGGAGGCCTTCACAATGCTGTGTAAACATCACCACAGTCTACATTTGGACACCCTCATTCTATCCTCCCCACTTCCCAGCAAAGCCTGGATTTATGGCAAGCACTCCCTGTTCTTCTCTCCCCGCCTGACAACATTGAGCCTACTTCTCTCTGCATTTCTTCCCATCCTTTCGAGGTCCCCAATCAATGCCAATCACTGAAATAAAAGGAAACTGGATTTTGCTCTGACTGAAGGCGAAAGTTATAGTCTCTCGGCATTGTTAGAGTCTTTGCATCCCCATGAATTCTACAATCCATGCAATTCTCTAGGTCAGAATCCTGGAGTCGGTAGCTTTTCCCTTCTCAGTGGGTTGATCTGACTCCCCACATATTGGAAGATCAAACTGGAGAATTCTGGTCCCTATGTCATTTGACGTAGCCTTTGGGTATCTGAAAGGACCATGTAGGTCTTTTCAAAATGTTATCTGCCAAAAGAAGCCCTCTCGGCAAATGTGCTCAGAATATGCAGGTAGGCAATGCTGTTGTAAGTGGGACACCTCAGGCACAAGGGAAATGCTGAGTTCTTCCGCTGGCACAAACAAACTCACAACAATAAACCAGGCAGGAGAAATGGAATGATAAACCCAAACCAACAAACGGAGAAGTGTTCCACAGAACACAAGGCCAGATCCACCATTCTCGTAGCCCCCACATGCTCGAGAAAGTCAGTGATCGGGAAAGAAACAGAAGAAACATGTGCAAGTCCAATGTGAGGCAATGCACATGGCTAGTGTAGCTCAGAGATGGCCTGATGCTTCGCATGGACACGCGGGCAAAGGGAAACACAGTGCAGGTGGCGGTTCTCATAATCTCAGAGCTAGGTGTTCAGGTTGGTGTCAACCAGCCTTCAGGACCACAAGAGGGAATGGAGGGCCAGCAGAGCCCATAGACATCTGTCTCGCTCTCTGCCAGAAGAATGTGCTGGACCCATCAAAGTCCCGCTGGAACATCTCTTGGCGATCAGTGCCCACCCTCAAGGTGGATCCCATTCCACTTCTTGCACGGTTGATACTGTCTTCTGAGATGCTCACCTCTGGTGGTCCAAAGCCGCAGGCTTGCTTGGTGCCTGCGCAGAAGAAACTCCCTTAAGCCGCTCACACGTCCAAGGGCACACAAGGATGCCTGTGGCTTCTGGCTCAATGATGGAAGATCAGAGTCCTCTCAACCAGACTTGGGGATCGCTGCAGAAAGGGAGGCCGCACCTGACTCCCCCTTTCACTGGACAAAGTTTCCTTGCTTCTAGAGCTGCTGAATCCATTCAACTGTGGAAATGCAAGCTGAAAAACACTCATCTTTCCGAGAAGGTCTCCAAAAGAGTTTAGGAGTGACACATTGGAAACCAGAGGGGATGACATGCATGTCCATGTAAAATTAACACCTCTCAACAAATGCCCTTCAAATGATTCCTAGACATACGTTCCATGTAAAATGGTTCACAAATCCAGAAGGAAATGGAGCAGACATTAGACATGAGCTCTGAGTTTTCACACACAATACCAAAAGGCACTACACAAAGAGTAACCAGGAACACAGTGAACTTTGTCAAATCCAAGATTTGGGCTCTGGGAAAGACCGTCTGAAAAACACAAACAACATATCCCAAGCGGGAAGACAACTGTTTGCATACAGGGAACGTAGGCAGAATTTGGCTCCTAATACACAAACGACATGAACACAAGCTTGCAGGAGAGGTTTGCAGGGAAACCAGGCAAAGGAAGGGACATGGAGAGTATACCGAATGATATCCAACAATGAAGGCTTGAGAAACATGGTCTAGCTGCACTCCCCAATAGCCGTGGGACCCTGGACTAGGCCTGTTCAACCTGGAGGCTCAGAGAGATGGACAGTGAGGAAGGGGAAGAGAAATCGTTGGCATTTCTAATACTAACAGCAAATGCTTAGAAGGAGACGGCAAGTGTCAACCCCATCGACAGTGACATTTCCTGAAAGGCAATAGCTAGGGGTCCATCTAACCCAGGAGGGAAGACCCTCTTCTAAGAGAACTGCAAGAGATGAATGAAAGAAGGTGAAGCCCACCAATCCAATGGAAAATAAACTGTGCTCCAGTATCAGAAGAATTTCTTCTAGTAAGAAAATGTCACTTCCCCCTCCCCCCAACCCCCAACTTGGGGCAGTCCAGAGGTCGCACGCTATTCCACTCAAAATACTAACGGCTACACAAATACAAAGGATTATTAGAGAATACTATCAGCAATTATATGGCAATAAAATGAATAACCTGGAAGAAATTGACAAATTCCAAGAAAAGTACAACTTTACAAAACTGAACCAGGAAGAAATAGCAAATCTGAACAGACCCATCACAAGCTCAGAACTAGAGGCTATAATAAAAAATCTTCCAGCAAACAAAAGCCCTGGTCCAGACGGCTTCACGGCTGAGTTCTACCAAAAATTTAGAGAAGAGCTAACACCTATTCTACACAAACTCTTCCAGAAAATTGCTGAGGAAGGGAAACTTCCAAATTCATTCTAGGAGTCCACCATCACCCTAATTCCAAAACTTCGTAAAGATCCCACAAAAAAAGAAAACTACAGGCCAATATCACTGATGAACATAGATGCAAAAATCCTTAACAAAATTCTAGCAATCAGAATCCAACAACACATTCAGAAGATCATACATCATGACCAAGTGGGCTTATCCCAGGAATGCAAGGATTCTTCAATATCCACAAATCAATCAACTTAATACACCACATTAACAAACTGAAACCTAAAAATCATATGATTATTTCAATAGATGCAGAGAAAGCCTTTGACAAAATACAGCATCCATTTATGATAAAAACCCTCCAGAATGTGGGAATAGAAGGGACATATCTCAATATAATAAAAGCTATGTATGACAAACCTACAGCAAACGTTATCCTCAACGGTGAAAAACTGAAAGCATTTGCCCTAATGTCAGGAATAAGACAAGGGTGCCCATTCACACCACTACTATTCAACATAGTTCTGGAAGTTTTGGCTACAGCAATCAGAGCAGAAAAAGACATAAAAGGAATACAAATTGGAAAAGAAGAAGTAAAACTTTCACTGTTCACTGATGATGTGATCCTCTACACAGAAAACTTTAAAGAATCTACCAGGAAACTACTAGAGCTAATCAATGAATACAGTAAAGTGGCAGGATATAAAGTCAAAACACAGAAATCACTTGCATTCCATTACACTAATAATGAGAAAATAGAATGAGAAATTAAGGAAACTATTCCATTCTCTGTTGCAACGAAAAGATTTAAATACTTAAGAATGTATTTACCTAAGGAAACAAAAGACTTGTACACAGAAAACTATAAAACACTAGTGAACATAATCAAAGAGTACACTAATAGATGGAGAAATGTACCATGTTCGTGTATTGGAAGAATAAATATTGTTAAAATGAGTATAATATCTAAAGTAACTTATACATTCAATGCAATCCCTGTCCAGCTACCAACGATATTTTTCATAGAACTAGAACAAATAATCTCACAATTTGTATGGAAATACAAAAAAACCTCGAATAGCCAAAGCAATTTTGAGGAAGAAAAATGTAACTGGGGTAATTAGCCTGCCGGACTTCAGGCTCTACTACAAAGCCACAGTCATCAAGACAGTACGGTACAGGCATAAATACAGAAACATCATGCACCTATGGATACCTTATCTTTGACAAAGAAGGCAAGAATATAAAATGGAGAAAAGACAGATTCTTTAACAAGTGGTTCTGGGAAAACTGATCAGCCACTTGTAAAAGAATAAAACTAGAATACTTCCTAATACCATATACCAAAATAAACTCAAAATAAACTAGAGAGATAAACGTAAAACCAAAAACTATAAAACTCCTAGAGGAGAATGTAGGCGAAACACTCTCTGACATAAATCACAGCAGGATCCTCCAAGACCCACCTCCCAGAATATAGGAAATAATAGCAAAAATAAACAAATGGGGCCTAATTAAAATCAAAAGCTTCTGCACAGCAAAGGAAACTATGAGCAAGGTGAAAAGACAGCCTTCAGAATGGGGCAAAATAATAGCAAATGAAACAACTGATAAAGGATTAATCTCCAAAATATACAAGCAGCTCCTGCAGCTCAATTCCAGAAAAATAAATCAGCCAATCAAAAAATGGGCCAAAGAACTAAACAGACATTTCTCTAAAGAATTCATAAAGATGGCTCACAAACACATGAAAAAATGCTCAACATCTCTCATAATCAGAGAAATGAAAATCAAAACCACAATGAGATACCATTTCACACCAGTCAGAATGGCTGCTATCCAAAAGTCTACATGCAATAAATGCTAGAGAGGTTGTGGAAAAAAGGGAACCTTCTTACACTGTTGGTGGGAATGCAAACTAGTACAACCACTATGGAGAACAGTATGGAGATTCCTCAAAAAACTGGAAATAGAAATGCCATATGATCCAGCAATCACACTCCTCGGCATACACACCGAGGAAACCAGAATTGAAAGAGACACATGTACTCCAATGTTCATCGCAGCACTGTTTACAATAGCCAGGACATGGAAGCAACCTACATGTCCATTTGCAGACGAATGGATAATAAAGCTTTGGTACATATACACAATGGAGTATTACTTAGCCGTTAAAAAGAATGTATTTGAATCAGTTCTAATGAGGTGGATGAAATTGGAGCCTATTATACAGAGTGAAGTAAGCCAGAAAGAAAAACACCAATACAATATACTAATGCATATATATGGAATTTAGAAAGATGCAAATGATAACCCTGTATACGAGACAGCAAAAGAGAAACAGATGTATAAAACAGTCGTAGGGATTCTGTGGGAGAGGGTGAGGATGGGATGGTTTTGGAGAATGGCATTGAAACATGTATATTATCATATGTGAAACGAATCACCAGTTCAGGGTCGAGGCATGTTACAGGATGTTCAGGGTTGGTATGACCCAGAGGGAAAATAAAGGAAGGAGGGAGGTGGGAGGGGGTTCGGGAAAGGGACCTCATGTACATCCGAGGCGGATTCATGTCAATGTATGGCAAAACCAACCAATATAATATTGTAAAATAATTAGGTTCTAATAAAAATAAAAAAAAAAAAAACCAACGGCTATTCTCAGGGCATTATAACCAATGAATTCCAAAATGTCTATGGAAACACAAAGGAGTCAAAAGAGTCAATGCAATCTGCCACAAAGCCCTGAAATGGACATAGCAGGCTGCTTGATAGCCAATTAGACTATCATACTAGGATCATCAGGACAGCATGGTACTGGGAAAAAATCAAACACGCAGAACCAGATCCGTGGAATGGAATTGAGGGTCCAGACATAAACCCAAGCTTCTACGGTCAATTCCTCGACGCCAAAAGAGGGGAGGTTATACGAATGAGAACAAGAGCCTCTGCAATGAAAGGCCGTGGGAATTGGAGATGGTTCCATCTGAACAATCACATTGGCTTTTGGTCTCAGAACATGTCAGATTCAGTGAAACACATCAAAGCAAAGCCTGAAGTGATGAAACTCCTGGAAATAAGCACGGGCCATAGGCTCCTTCATGTCATGGACTTCTCAACATGTGTGTGTGGGGGGGAAAGAAAATTGGGTCCCTTCAAGTCAAGGAAACAGTAAACCAAAGGACACCCACGGGCTTCCATCCACCTGAACAGATTTGCATCAGAAAAGCTGAGCATTCACAAATCAAAATGGTAAGAAACTGAACAAAAAAGAATATTAGCAAGCAGAATATCGGAGAAGGGCTTCCTACGCGTCTCCCAGAACAAACCCCAGACCGACCCCTTCCCCTAACACCAAATCCAACGACAAACCTTTAACTCACTCGACGCGAAACCCTAAAGCCTCAAACAATCTCAACAACATACATGCGTCCATGCATTCACATGTATGCGAGCATCCAGAGGAGAGACACAGAGAGGAAGAGACAGACTGAATTTGGAAAGGTCAAGAAAGAGAGGGAACGAGGGAGAGAGACTGAACAATGGAGAGAGGAAATGATTCGATTTCATAGAATTTGCATGAATCTCTCTTGTGTTTGGAAAGAATAACTGTGCTTTTCCCCCAAGCGGGTAAATGACTCAAGATGATGAGACTCAAGGACAAGGATGCGGGGAGCCACTGTTGGGGCAGACTCCCCCAGCCTTCGAGGCCAAGTGTGGCAATTGAGGAGGATGGGGAAGGTTGATATCAGAGGGGGTGATTTCTGATCATTTCCGGTCCTCCAAATGCAAGGGTCAAGAAATAGGAAGAAAGGAGACTGCCTTTTCCCAGGTCCCAAATCCCATCCAGGCCTGATTCTGCCCCATTCTGTGCTAGGTCAGCCCTGTGTCAAATCCATCCTTTGGGAAGTCTCAGTGTCCAAGCTCCGTGTGATAGCGGCCCAATGTTTGAACAGGCACTGGAACTGTTCGTAGGCTGACAGACCTAGGCAGGAAATGGGAGAGTGAGCCCCACTCTGCAGATGGAGAGAGTGGGGAAAACCTGCAGGGCACATGCCTTGCCCAGGGCCACTTCACTTCTGAGAAGGAGCCTGGGCTGAAAGCAGCTGTGTCCTCAGAGCTCAGGCCCTGGATGCACCCAGGTCTCCCCAATGCTGTGGTGTGGGCTGTGTGTGTCACTGTGCCTGCACGTGGCCTAAGGGCATGGGGAACAGCCAGAAACGCAGAGGTTACCTTGGGGAGCTTTGTGGAAGTGACCTCGGCCATGAACCAGGAAATGATGTCACTTCCTGGCAACAGAACCCAACAGAACCGGCAATACTGGTATCAAGGCCTCTTCAGTGGAGAGGAGTCCCCAGCCAGATCACTTGCTTTCAAGATGTTCTGTTGTTTGCCCCTGCCCAGAGGCCGGGGCCTCAGGCGAACTCACAGGCAGAGAATGTGGGAACGTGGATGACGCTGGATCAGGGACCCCGGAGAGGCCTCTGGCCCTTTGCCCTAAGGAAGAGAAAGGTAACAGGGAGGCCCAGGCCGGGTCCGGCCACCTCTCCCGTCCCACATGGGGAAGCCTGAGGCCTTTGTCTGGGTGTTGATGGGGGTTTCTCGGGGTGTGTCTGCCTTAAGCAAGCCCAGCCGCATATTGGTCAGGAGCTCGTGGGTCGCTTTTGTCCACACCACAGGGGAGAGCAGGCTGGTGGCATGGATAGCATCCGGGCAGAACTGGCTGCCCAGGCTGACCTCACTCCCTCAGGGGTATCTCTGTCCTCCCAATTGCGTATCTGAGCAGACACTCGTCTCTGCGCTTTCTGGGAGCAGAAGGGCAGATGGGCAGAGGCAGCAGCCATCCTGGCCAGGCACAGCACAGCTCAGAAATATCGAAGGAGTGCTTCTGATGGTCACTGTCATTGTAGAGTGTCCAACCCGAAGCGGCCCCTGCGGGGAACATCCCTACCACCACCGTGAGGGAGGGTTCAGAGCACCAGCCCCCTGCCCAGGAAGCCCAGTACAGGCTCCAGGTGAGCGTGGCCACGGAGGGCTCAGCCAAACTGGCGAAGAAGAGGAAACAGGCAAGGCCTGCTGCACAGACCACCAAGCACACACTCCGGGGCCCAGTCTCAGGCTGCCACGGAGCTCAGCACATCCGGCTCTGACCCAGAGCTCCGAGAAGCCCTTCCTTGGAGGCAGCAGGAGAGCCTGGAGCCCAGCAGTGCAGAGCACAGAGTTGAGGCTCCTGGGGCTGCTGCATGTGAGTGTGGGGAGGCGGTGCTTAGTCACACAGGGAGGAGTCCCCCAGAGTGGGGCTGGGCCTGGACCAAAGGCTGGCCTCACACCACCCATCTTGGAGACTGCAGAGAAGACTCCGAACCAGGGCCTTCTTAGCGAATCTCTAGGAAGCCTTCATGTCCCCTTAGGCTAATGGCAAGGCTGGCATTTGGCAAACTCTTCTTCTCTCCCAGCTCTAGCTCTGGCCATGAAACTCACCCAGCCTCCACGTACAAGACCCGTCCCTACAGAGGTGGGAGCTCCAGGTGCAGGACACAGGGTTCCAATGAGGGGAGATCGAGACCTAAGACAACCCTCCCAAAGCTACGGGGCAAACCGTGTACTTGACAGTCCCTTGAGCACTTCGAAACCCTGTACCTGCACGACTCAGCCCCAGGCCCCGATGTCAACCATGCCTTCCAGAACATCCACCTTCATGTGTACATGCACCTGCTTGGGCTTTGGCGGCAGAACCCGAGTCAGGGGCTGAGTGACCACCTGTACAAGGGCAGCCTGCCCTGGCTGCTGCCAAAGACTCAGACGCCCACCATGACAGTCCCACCCCTGCAGGGAGAACAGGTCCCTGCTCTGGACAGACTTCCAGAGCACTTTCAGCAAACACATCATCCAGGGGCGCGGTTGGCTCTGCAGCCTCCATCCCTGTATGTTCCCCATGGACGCCATCCACTCCCTCCCCGCCCAGGGGAGATTGACTTCCCTTCCCCTGAGCCGAATTTCATCAGGCTTCTAGGAATCTTTCTTCTCATCTTTTATGTCTTTTATGTCTTTCTGTATATTTTGCTCACAAGTGTGTGCCAATAAATTTTCCTTCTTTGATGCCATTTGGGAAGAGGGAGGCCTTCACAATGCTGTGTAAGCATCACAACTGCCTACATTCTGAAACACTCATTCTATCCCCTTCCCACTTCCCAGCAAAGCCTAGATTCATGGCAAGCACTCCCCGTTTCTCTCTCCCCCACCTGAAAACACTGAGTCTACTTCTCTCTGCATTTCTTCCCATCGTTTCAGGATCCCCAATCAATGACAATCACTAAAATGAGAGGAAACTGGATTTTGGTCTGACTGAAGGTGAAAGTTATAGTCTCTCAGTATTGTTAGAGTCTTGGCATCCCCATGAATTCTACAGTCCATGGAATTATCTAGGCCAGAATCCTGGAGTTGGTAGCTTTTCCCTTCTCCAGGGGATTGTTCTGACTCCCCACATATTGGAAGACCAAACTGGAGAATTCTGGTTTCTTTGTCATTTGAAGGAGCCTTTGGATATCTGAATGGACTGTGTAGATCCTTTCAAGATATCATCTGCCAAATGAAGTCATCACGGCAAATGTGCTCAGAATCTCCAGGTAGGTCGTCCTGTTGTAAGTGGGACGCATCAGGCACAAGTGAAAGGCTGAGTTCTTCCGCCGATACAAACAAACTCACAACAATAAACCATGCAGGATAAATGGAAAAATAAACCCACACCAACAAAGGGAGAAGTGTTCCTCAGAACACAAGGCCAGAGAAAGACAAACCATCCTTGTGGCACCCACATGCTCGAGAAAATCAGTTATCAGGAAGGAAACAGAAGAAACATGTGCAGGTCCAATGACAGGCAAAGCACATGGCTAGTGTAGCTCAGAGATGGCCTGACAATTTGCATGGACACGTGGGTAAAGGAACATACATTTTAGGTGGAGGTGGCCATCGTCTCAGGGCTAGGTGCTCAGGATGGTGACAACCAGCCTTCGGGACCACAAGAGGGAGTGGAGGGCCTAGTAGATCCCATAGACATCTCTCTCGCTATGTGGGAGAAGAGTGTGTCAAACCCATCATAGTCCCAGTGGAACATCACTTGACGATCAGTGCCCAACCTCAGGGTGGATCGCACTCCACTTCTGGCACGGTGGCTCCTGTCCTCTGAGATGCTCACCTCTGGCGGTCTGAAGCTGCAGACCTGCTGGGCGCCTTCGGAGACGAAACTCCCTTCAGCTGCTCACACAGCCAAGGGCACACAAGGATGCCTGTGGAATCTGGATCACAGATGGAAGTTCAGAGCCCTGTCAACCTGAACTTGGGATTGGTGCTGAAAGGGAGGCCGCACCCAACTCCCTTTTCACTGGACACAGCGTCCCTGAGCTAGAACTGCTGAATCCATTCTTCTGTGGAAATGCAAGCTGAAAAACACCCATCTTTCCAAGAAGATATCCAAAAGAGTTTAGGAGCAACACATTTGGAAACCAGAGGGGATGACATGCATGTCCATGGAAACTTGACACCTCTCAACAAATGCACTTGAAATGATTCCTAGACATATGCTCCATGCAAAACGGTTCACAAATCCAGAAGGAAATGGAGCAGAGATTAGCATGAGTTCTGTGTCTTCACACACAATACAGAAAGGCACTACACAAAGAGTAACAAGGGAACACAGTGAACTTTGTCAAATCCAAGATTTGGACTCTGGGAAAAACCTTCTGAAAAGTGCAAATGACACATGCCAAGCTGGGAGACAACTGTTTGAATACACAGAGCTTAGGCAGGATTTGGCTCTTAATACACAAATGACACGAACACAAATGGGCCTGAAGGAGACACCAGGAGCAGGAAGGGACAGGGAGAGTACACCGGATGATGCCCAGCACTGAGGTCTGAGAAATACGGTCTAGCTGCATTCCCTGAGCCCCGTGGGACCCTGGAATAGGACTGTTCTATCTGGAGGCTCAGAGAAATGGACAGTGAGGAAGGGGAAGAAAAATCCTTGGCATTTCTAACATTCAGAGCAAACGCTTAGAAGAAGGCAATTATCAACCCCACCGACAGTGACATTTCCTGAAAGGCGATAGCTAGGAGTCCATCTAACCAAGGAGGGAAGCCCTTCTTCTCAGAGTACTGCAAGAGATGGATGAAAGAAGGTGAAGCCAAACAATCCAATGGAAAATAAGCTGAGCTCACGGATCAGAGGAATTCCTCCTGGTAAGATGATATCACTTCCCCCTCCCCCCAACCTCCACCGTGGGGCAATCCAGAGTTTCCACGCTATTCCTCTCAAAACACCAACGGGTGTTCTCAGGTCATTATAACCAAAGAATTCCAGAATATCTATGGAAAAACAAAGGAGTCAAAATAATCAATGCAATCTGCCACAAAGCCCTGAAATGTACATATCAGACTGACTGATAGCCAATTAGAGTATCACACTAGGATCATCAGGACAGCATGATACTGGGAAGAAATCAAACACGCAGAACCAGATACATGGAATGGAATTGAGGGTCCAGAAATAAACCCAAGCATCAACGGTCAATTCCTCAATGCCAAAGGAGGGGAGGCGATACGAATGGGAACTAGAGCCTCTGCAACGAAAGGTCGTGGGAATTGCAGATGATTCCATCTGAACAATCACATTAGCTATTGTTCTCATAACATTTCAGATTTAGGGAAACACGTCAATACAAACCTGAAGTGATGAAACTCCTGGAAAGAAACAAGGGCCATTGGCTCCTTAATGTCAGGGACTTCTCAACACGTGTGTGGGAGGGGGAAGAAAATTGGGTCTCTTCAAGTCAAGGAAACAGGAAACCAAAAGACACCAACTTGCTTCCATCCACTGAACAGCTTTGCATCAGAAAAGCTAAGCATTCACTTATCAAAATGGTAACAATCTGAACACAAAAGAATATTTGCAAGGAGAATAACGGAGAAGGGGTTCCTTCATAAAAGAGACTGAGAACTCACACCACTAAGTCTCCCACAACAAAGCCCAGACATATCCTTTCCCGTAACACGAACTCCCACCCAAAACCTTTACCTCACTTGAAATGAAACCCTAAAGCCTCAACCTAGGTCAACAATTCCCCAGCGATCAATGCAAAGAAATAGAGGAAAACAACAGAATAGGAAAAACAAGAGACTTTTCAAGAAAATTAGAGATATCAAGGGAACATTTCATGCAAAGATGGGCTCGATAAAGGACAGAAATATTATGGACCTAACAGAAGCAGAAGATATTAAGAAGAGGTGGCAAGAATACACAGAAGAACTGTACAAAAAAGATCTTCAAGACCAAATTAATCACAATGGCGTGATCACTCACCTGGAGCCAGACATCTTGGAATGTGAAGTCAAGTGGGCCTTAGAGAGCATCACTATAAACAAAGCTAGTGGAGGTGATGGAATTCCAATTGAGCTATTTCAAATCCTAAAAGATGATGCTGAAAAAGTGCTGCACTCAATATGCCAGCAAATTTGGAAAACTCAGCAATGGCCACAGGACTGGAAAAGATCAGTCTTCATTCCAATCACAAAGAAAGGCAATGCCAAAGAATGCTCAAACTAAAGCACCATTGCACTCATCTCACACACTAGTAAAGTCATGCTCAAAATTCTCCAAGTTAGGTTTCAGAAATATGTGAATCAAGAATTTCCAGATGTTCAAGCAGGTTTTAGAAAAGGCAGAGGCACCAGAGATCAAATTACCAACATCCGCTGGATTATGGAGAAAGCAAGAGAGTTCCAGGAAAACGTCTATTTCTGCTTCATTGACTATGCCAAGTCCTTTGACTGTGGATCACAATAAACTGTGGAACATTCTGAAAGAGATGGGAATCCCAGACCACCTGACCTGCCTCTTGAGAAACCTGTATGCAGGTCAGGAAGCATCAGTTAGAACTGGACATGGAACAACAGACTGGTTCCAAATAGGAAAAGGAGTACGTCAATGTTGTATATTGTCACCCTGCTTATTTAACTTCTATGCAGAGTACATCATGAGGAAATCTGGGCTGGAAGAAGCACAAGCTGGAATCAAGATTGCCAGAAGAAATATCAATAACCTCAGATATGCAGAGGACACCACCCTTATGGCAGAAAGTGAAGAGGAACTCAAAGGCCTATTGATGAATGTGAAAGAGGAGAGTGAAAAGGTTGTCTTGAAGATTATCATTCAGAAAACGTAGATCATGGCGTCTGATCCCATCACTTCTTGGGAAATAGATGGAGAAACAGTCGAAATAGTGTCAGACTTTATTTTTTTGGGCTCCAAAATCACTGCGGATGCTGATTGCAGCCATGAAATTAAAAGACACTTACTCCTTGGAAGGAAAGTTATGACTAGCCTAGATAGCATATTAAAAAGCAGAGACATTATTTTGCCAACCAAGTTCCGTCTAGTTAAAGTTATGGTTTTTCCCGTGGTCATGTATGGATGTGAGAGTTGGACTGTGAAGAAAGCTGATCGCCGAAGAATTGATGCTTTTGAACTGTGGTGCTGGAGAAGACTCTTGAGAGTCTCTTGGACTGCACGGAGATCCAACCAGTCCATTCTAGTGGAGATCAATCCTGGGTGTTCATTGGAAGGACTTATGCTAAAACTGAAACTGCAATACTTTGGCCACCTCATGTGACGAGTTGACTCACTGGAAAAGACTCTGATGCTGGGAGAGATTGGGGGTAGGAGGAGACGGGGTCGACAGAGAATGAGGTGGCTGGATGGCATTACCGATTCGATGGACATGAGTTTGAGTGAACTCCGTGAGTTGGTGATGGACAGGGAGGCCTGGCGTGCTGTGGTTCATGGGGTTGCTAAGAGTCGGACAAGACTAAGCGACTGAACTAAACTGAACTGAACTGAAGGTCAACAATATACATGTGTACATGCATTTCTCAGGCATGCAAGCATCCAGAGGAGAAACACAGAGAGGAAGAGACGGACTGAATTTGTAAAGGTCAAGAAAGAGAGGGAACGAGGGAGAGAGACTGAACAATGGAGAGAGTAAATGAATCGATTTCACAGTATTTGCATGAATCTCTCTTGAGTTTGGGAAAAGTAACAGTGCCAATTCTCCCTGAAAGGGGGAAAATGACCCGAGATGATGAGACTCAAAAACAAATATGCGGGGAGCCACTTTTGGGGCAGGCTCCACCACCCCTCGAGGCAGAGTTCGACATTTGAGTAGAACGAGGAATGTTGATATCAGAGGCGGCGATGTCTGAATATTACCTTCCGGTCCTCCCAATGCTGGGGTCAAGAAATAGGCAGGAAGTGGACTTCATCTTCGAAGGTCCCAGAGCCCATCTAGGCCTGATTCTGCCCCATTATGTGTTAGGTCACCCTGTGTGGAATCCGTCCATTGGGAAGTCTCAGTGTCCTAGCTCCATGTGAGAGCGGCCCAAAGTTTGAACAGGAACTGGAACTGTTCGTAGGTTGACAGACCTAGGCAGGAAATGGGAAAGTGATCCCCACTCTGCAGATGGAGAGACTGTGGAAACCCTGCGGGGCACATGGCTTTCCCAGGGCCACATCACTTCTGAGAAGAAGGAGCCTGGGCTGAAAGCAGCTGTGTCCTTAGAGCTCAGGCCCTGGGTGCACCCTGGTCTCCTCAAGGCTGTGGGTTGTGCTGTGTGGGTGACAATTTGCCTGCACGTGTCCTGAGGGCATGGGGGAACAACCAGAAACACAGAGGTTCCCTTGGGGAACTTTGTGGAATGAACCTTGGCCACGAAAGCAGGAAATGATATCACTTCCTGGAAACAGAACCCAACAGAACCCGAAACCCGGGTTTCCAGGCCTCCCCAGCAGAGAGGAGCCCCCAGCCAGATCGCTTGCTTTCAAGATGTTCTGCTGTTTGCCCCTGCCCAGAGGCCAGGGCCTCAGGCAAGCTCAAAGGCAGAGTGTGTGGGAACGCGGTCGATGCTGGCTCAGGGCCCCCAGAGAGTCCTCTGATCCTTTGCCCGAAGGAACCGAAAGGTAACAGGGGAGACCCAGGCCAGGTCAGGCCACCTCTCCCGTCCCATATGGGGAAGCCTGAGGCCTTTCCTTGTGTGTGGATGGGGGTTTCTTGGGGTGAGTCTGCCTCAGGCAAGACCAGCCGCATATGGGTCAGGAGCCCGTGGGTCGCTTGTGTCCACACCCCAGGGGAGAGCATGCTGGATGGCATGGGGAGCGTCCGGGCTGAGCCGTGTGCCCAGGCTGACCTCACACCCTCATGGGGGGTCTCCGTCCTACCCGGTTGGTACTGAGGAGACACCCGTATCTGTACTTTTTGGGAGCAGAAAGGCAGACGGGCAGAAACTTTAGACATCTTGTCGAGGCTCAGCTCAGAAATATTGAAGCAGGGCTGGCTGGTGGTCACTATCATTGCATAGCGTCCCACCCGAGGTGGCCCCTGAGGTGCACACCCCATCAACCTCCAAGAGGGAGGTTTCAGAGCACCACCCCCTGCCCTGGAGGCCCAGTGCAGGCTCCAGGTGAGCGTGACCACGGACGACTCAGGCAAACTGGCGATGAAGAGGAAGTGGGCAAGTCCTGCTGCTCAGATACCACCCAGCATACACCCGGGTACCCAGTCTCAGGTTGCCACTGAGCTCAGCACAGCCAGCTCTAAACCAGAGCGCTGAGAAGCCCTGCCTCGGAGGCAGCAGGAGGACCTGGAACCCAACACAGCAGAGCACAGAGGTGAGGCGGCTGGGGATGCTGCATATGAGTGTGGGGAGGCCGTGCTGATCCACACAGGGATAAGTCCTCAAGAGCTGAGGCTGGGCCTGGACCAAAGGCTGGACTCAAACCACCCATCTTGGAGACTGCAGAGAAGACACCAATGCTGGGCCTTCTTAGTGCATCTCTAGGAAGCTTTCATGCCCACTTAGGCACATGGCAAGGCTGGCCTGTGGCAAACTCTTCTTTTCCCCAAGCTCTAGCTCTGGCCATCAAACTCATCCAGCCTCCACAAACGAGACCTGTCCCTACAGAGGTGGGATCTCCAGGTGCAGGACCCAGGGATCCAATGCGGGGAGATTGAGGCCTGAGACGTCCTCACACAAAGACACGGGGCAAGCCGGGTACTGGCCAGCACCCTCAGCACATTGGATCTCTGTGCCTGCAGGAACCCCAGCCCCAGGCCCTGATGTCCTACCCCACCTTCCAGAACCTCCACCTCCACGTGCACTTGCACCTGCTTGGGCTTTGGCGGCAGAACCATAGTCAGGGCCTGAGTGACCACCTGGGCAGGGCAGCCTGCCCTGGCTCCTGCCAAGGACTCAGACGCACACCATTTCTGTCCCTCCCCTGCAGGGAGAACAGGCCCCAGTTCTGGACATAGACTCAGAGCCCTTTTGGCAAATACCTGGTCCAAGGGTGCGGTTGGCTCTGCAGCCTCCATCACTGTGTGTTCCCTGTGGACGCCGTCCACTCTCTCCCCACCCAGGGGAGATTGAATTACTTTCCCCTGAGCTGATTTTCATCAAGATCCTAGGCATCTTTCTTCTCATCTTTTATGCTTTTTGTGGCTTTATGTATATTTTGCTCATAAGTGTGTATCAATAAATTTTCTTCCCTTGAAGCCAACTGGGAATATGGAGGTCTTCACAATGCTCTGTAATCATCACCACTGTCTACATTCAGACACTCACATTCTATTCCCCCCACTTCCTAGCAAAGCCTAGATTCATGGCAAGCAGTCCCCGTTCCTCTCTCCCCCTCCTGACAACATTGAGTCTACTTTTCTCTGCATTTCTTCCCAACCTTTTGAGGCCACAATCAATGCCAATCACTGAAATGAAAGGAAACTGGATTTTCCTCTGACTGAAGTTGAAAGTTGCAGTCTCTCAGTATTTTTAGAATCTTGGCATCCCTATGAATTCTACAGTCCGTGGAATTCTCTAGAGCAGAATCCTGGAGTGGGTAGCTTTTCCCTTCTCCAGGGGAGTTTCTGACTCCCCACCTATTGGAAGACCAAACTTTAGAATTCTCGTTTCTATGTCATTTGAAGTAGCCTTTGGGTATCTGAAAGGACAGTGTAGGTCCTTTCAAGATGTCATCTGCCAAACGAAGCCTCTTGGCAAATGTGCTCAAAATCTCCAGGTAGGCAGTGCTGTGGTAATTGGGACTCCTCAGGCACAAGGGAAATGCTGAGTTCTTCTGCCGGAACAAACAAACTCACAACAATAAACCAGGCAGGAGAAATGGAAAGATAAACCCACACCAACAAAGGGAGAAGTGTTCCTCAGAGCAAAAAGCCAGAGAAAGACCCACGATCCTTTTGGCACCCATATCCTCGAGAAAATCAGTGATCGGGTAGGAAAGAGAAGAAACATATGCAGGTCCAATGAGAGGAAATGCACATGTCTCGTGTAGGTCAGAGATGGCCTGACACTTCGCATGGACACGCGGGCAAAGGGAAACACAGTACAGGTGGCAGTGGTCATCATCTCAGAGCTAGGTGCTCCAGATGGTGACAACCAGCCTTCGGGACCACAAGAGGGAGCCGAGGGCCTAGCAGAGCCCATAGACATCTCTCTCGCTCTCTGGGAGAAGAGCTTGCAGGACCCATCAAAGTCCCACAGGAGCATCTCTTGGCGATCAGTGCCCACCCTCAGGGTGGATCCCACTCCACTTCCGGCACGGTTGTTTCTGTCTGCTGAGATGCTCACCTCTGGCGGTCCGAAGCCACAGGCCTGCTGGGCGCCTGCCGAGACTAAACTCCCTTCAGCTGCTCACACAGCCAAGGCCAAACGATGATTCTTGTGGCCTGCGGCTCACAGATGGAAGATCAGAACCCTGTCAACCCGACCTGGGGATCGGTGCTGAAAGGGAGGCTGCACCCGAGTCCCTTTTCACTGGAAACAGAGAAAGTCTGATTGGCTATTGTTCGTCGGGAATATCCAGAAAGTTTAATTAGCGGATAGGGGCGACCTGCACGTGGAGTGCAGAATTTCATGGTTTTTCTCGAAGTGCGGTTTGAAGCTTGGAGGTCTTCTCGAGTTACGACGGGAACCACTGTGACTCACTAATTTTGCCTCATGGAAGTCAGGTCTCCTGTCGTGTTGTAAGTGGAACTTCGTGATTCCTTTCGAGTCATTGCAGGGCATGAGGGCCACATTTAGACTTGAGAGGGTAAACTCAGTTTTCCTCTCCAGTGGCCACAGGGATCTTGGGGTTGCTATGAAAGTTCCCCTGGGGAGTCAGACCTAGTCTTCGTTGAGGAGGGAACTAAGATTTCCCCCCAAGTTGTAAAAGGATTATCAGGCCCGCTATCTGTTTGAGCGGGAAATTTGGGCTTTTTCGAGAGGCTCAGCGGGGGATTAATGCTTCCGATCACGTTAGGAGTTGATACTCCCTGTTCCACTGGAGCTGCTGCAAACACAACTTGACTCATCTCTAGTTGAGTGTGAACTCGGAGTCCTTTGACCTTGCTGCAGTATCTACTGAGTTCCCCTCGAGTGTCAATAGATGTGACAGGACTCATCAAGTGGTGTGAGAGGAAGTTGGGATTCCTCTTCATTTGAAAGTGGAATGTCCCATTACTTCAGCTGAGGTGTGATCACAGGCCTTCTCTTAAATTGTGGTGGGGAAATTCAGTTTTCTTCTCTCATCGGGATGGGTATCTCTGGGCGACCCTTAAGTTACATCAAGGAAGTCAAGCCTCATATCGAATTTGGAAAATGAACTTGGGACTTCTGTCTATGTGTTTCAGGAAAAAAAGATTACCTCATCTTGCTTTGAAAGAGGAATCTCGAGGTTTTGCTCGAGTTGCTATGGGAAGTTTGGTGATCCACTCGAGTAACGACAGGAATATCAGGGATCCTCCCGTGTTGTCTCTGGGAAGTCAGAACTCCTTTCCATTTGCAAGAGGAAACTTAGGATTCCTTGGCGTTGCTGCAAAGAGGTCTGCATCTAGATTCGCGTCGGTTTAACTCAGTATTACTCTCCAGTAGCAACAGAGTTCTTAGGATTGCTTTCAAATTTCACCTGGGGAGTCAGGCCTCCTCTTGTTTTCAGACTCGGAACTCCGCTTCCTTCTCGATTTGTAAAAGGGGTGTTAGGCCACAGTCGAGTTGAATTTGTACCTGGAGATTGTATTGAGAATGCTTGTGGAGTCAGGTCTCCACTCGTCTTTTGAGTTAATCCTCGAGGATACATTTGAATCTGTTCAGTTGAATCAGACAATATCTCGAGTGGGTGGGGACACCGGTACCTTTTCCAATTGTGTTTTGAAACCCTGTGGATATTCCCAGGTTTCTAGGTGGTACTGGCCTCCTTGTACTGTGCCACGGGAATGTCCGGATTCCATTCCAGACATAGCAGTGGGATCGACTGTCATCTGGAAAAGAGAACTGGAAACAGGGCACTTTGTCAGTTGTGGCAGGAAACTCGGTGTTCTTCTTGATTGGGATGGGGTAGATCGGTGTAATTTTTCAGTCACATAAAGGATGTTAAGAACCTTCTGGAGTTTCCAACGGGAACGTGGGACTGCCCTTGAGAATCTGCAATGGAAATGCTCCTTATATCGCCTTTAGGGCAAAATCTTGTTGTTTCTCTCAAGTTGCGGAGGGAAGCTTCGTATCTCTCTCCAGTTGCAAAGGGAACCTAGGAAATCACTCGTGTTGCTTCAGGGAATTCAGGTCTCCTGTCATCTTGGAAGGGGTACTTCGGGATTACTCTTGAGACGTGGAATGGGAATAGGGCCTCCTCTGCTGTTGAGTTGGAAAAATGTGTGCTCCTCTCCAGTGGGGACAGCTATGTCGGGTAGTTTTTGAGTCGCATAAAGGGTGTCAAATACCCATTCGAATTTCAAGCGGGAATGAGGGATTTCTCTTGAGACTCTGCAATGAAAAATTTCCTCATCTGGCAATGAAGGGATAATCTTGTGGTTTTTCTCGAGTTGCGGCTGGAAGGTTGGGGTTCTTCTCGAGTTGTGACGGAGACCTCAGGAACTCTCTCGTGTTGTCCCATGGAAGTCAGGTCTGCTATCATGTTGGAAGGGAAACCTTGGGATTCCTCTCTAGGCACAGCAGAGGAATAGGGCCGCATCTAGCGTTGAGTCGGTCAACTGTGTGTTCCTCTCCAGTGGCGACGGGGATCTTGGAGTTGCTACGAAGATTTTACTGGGGGGTCTGTTTCGTTTCGATTTGAGGCATGGAATTCTGCTTTCCTTTCGAGTTATAAAAGAGGAATCTGTCCTCCTGTCGTGATCAGGCCATTCATTCGGGCTTTTTCTATAGCCTTATCATGGGTGTCAGGTATCCTATCCTGTTGTGATATCATAGTCGGTTTTACCTTGGAGCTTTGTTAGATCCTCAGGACCTACCTCGCTTGGAGGGGGAACTCATAGCAGCGGGAAGCTTGTAGTCTCTCTCGAGTTATGACAGGGACCTCAGGAACTCGCTCGTTTTGCTTCTTAGAAGTCAGGTCTCCTTTCGTGTTGCAAGGAAAGCTTCGGGATTACCCTCGAGGTGTGGAATGGGAATAGGGCCTCATCTAAAAATGAGTCTGTATATTGTGTTCTCCTCTCCTGTGGGGACTGCTATGTCAGAGAATTTTTGTGTCACATAAAGGGTGTCAAGTACCCCTACGAGTTTCAAGCAGGAATGTGGGATTTCTCTTGAGACTCTGCAGCAGAAAATTTCCTCATCTCGCATTTATGGGCAAATTTTTTGGTTTTTGTCCAGCTCAGGCTGGAAGCTTGTAGTTTCTCTTGAGTTGCGACGGGGATCTCAGGATATTGCCGCTGTTGTCCCAGGAAAGTCTGGCCTGCTTTCGTGTTGGAACGGAAACCGCAGTATTCTTCCCGTGGCGCACCAGAGGAATAGGGCCGAATCTAGCGTTGTGTAGGTTAATTCTGTGCTCTTCCTCAGTGGGGCCGGTTATGTTGGGGAAGTTTTGAGTCGCATAAAGGGTGTCAAGTACCCTTTCGAGTTTCCAGCGGGAATGTGGAATTTTAATGAGACTCTGCATTGGAAAAGTTCCTCATCTCGCCTTGAGGGCTGAATCTTTTGGTTTCTCTCGAGTTGTGGCGGGAAGACTGTGGTCCCACTCAAGTTTCGACAGGGACCTCAGGAACTCACTCGTGGTCTTCAGGGACATCAGTTCTCCTTTCGTGTTGCAAGGACAGCTTCGGGATTACTGTCGAGGAGTGGAATGGGAACAGGGCATGACCTAAGTTTGAGTCCGGAAATTGTGTGCTCCTCAGTACTGGGGACAGCTATGTCAGGGAACGTTTTGGGTCGCAAAAAGAGTGTCAAGTACCCGTAGGAGTTTCAAGCGGAAATGTGGGATATCTCTTGAGACTCTGCAGCAGAAAAGTCCCTCATCATGCCTTGAGGGCAGAATGTTGTGGTTTTCCTTCAGTTGCGGCGGGAACCTTGGAGTCCCTCTAGAATTGGGACTGGGACCTCAGGAACTCGCTCCCATGGACCCTGGAAAGTCAGGTCTCCTTTCGTGTTGGAATGGCAACTTAGAGATTCCTGTCGAGGTGTGGAATGGGAATTGGGCCTCATCTAGAAATGAGTCTGTTAATTGTGTGCTCCTCTCCTGTGGGGACGGCTTAATCAGGGAGCTTTTTGTGTCGCAGAAAGGGTGTCAACTATCCGTTCGAATATAAACCGGGAATGTTGGGTTTCTCTTGAGACTCTGCAGCAGAAATAGTCCTCATCTCGCATTAATGGGGAATCTTTTGATTTTTCTCGCTTTGCAGCGGGAAGCATGTGGTCTCTCTCGAGTTACGTCGGGGACCTCAGGAACTCGCTCGTGTTGCTTCAGGGAGGTCAGGTCTTCTTTTGTGTTGCAAGAGAGATTCTGCATTACTCTGGAGGCGTGGAATGAGCATAGGGCCTCATCTAAGACTGAGTCTGTAAATTATGTTCTCCTCTCCATGCGGGCAGCTTTATCATGGAATATTTTGAGTCACATAAACGGTGTCAAGTACCCGTAAGAGTTTCAAGCCCAAATGTACGATTTCTCTTGAGACTCTGCAGCGGAAATTTTTCTCATCTCACATTGAGGGTAGAATCTTGTGGGTTTTCTCGAGTTGTGCCAGGAAGCTTGCGGTGCCTCTCTAGTTGCGCCGGGGACCTCAGGAATTCGCTTTTGTTGCTTCAGCGAAGTCAGGTCTCCTTTCTTTTTGCAAGAAAAGCTTCGGGATTACTCTCGAAGCGTGGAATGGGAATAGGGCCTCATATTACATTGAGTCCGTAAATTATGTGCTCCACAGCACTGGAGACTGCTATGTCAGGGAAGTTTTTGAGTCACCTAAACGGTGTCAAGTACCCATTCCAGTTTCAAGCGGGAATGTGGGATTTCTCCTGAGACTTTGAAGCAGAAAATTTCCTCATCTCACATTGATGGGGGAGACTTGTGGCTTTTCTCGAGTTGCGGCAGGAAGCTTGGGGTTCTTCTCGAGTTGTCAAGGGGACCTCAGGAAATCACTCTTGTTGCCCCAATGAAGGAAGGTCTCCTATAATGTTGGAAGGGGAAGCTCGGGGTTCCTCTCCAAATGCAGCAGATGAATAGGGCCATATCTAGTGTTGATTTTGTCAACTGTGTGTTCCTCTCCAGTGTGGATATGCATCTTGGAGTTGCTCTCAACATTCACCTGGGGCTCTTCTCGTGTTCAGGCATGGAACTCCACTTTCTTCTCGATTTGTAAAAGGGGTGTTAGACCACAGTCGAGTTGAATTTGTAACTGGAGACTGTATCGAGAATTCTCGGGGAGTCAGGTCTCCATTCTTCTTGTGAGCTGATACTCGAGGATACATTTGTATCTGTGCAGTGGAATCATACAATATCTCTATTGGGTGGGGACATCGGTTCCTTTTCCAATTGTGTTTTGAAACCCTGTGGATCCTCCCTAGGTTCAAGGTGGTCCTGGCCTCCTCCTAGGGTGCGATGGAAACGTCCAGATTCCATTCCAGACAAAGAAGGTGAATCGACTGTCATCTGGAAAACAAGACTGTATAACGGGGCACTTTGTCAGTTGTGGCAAGAAACTCGGTGTTCCTCTCAACTGGGGAGGGGTATGTCGGTGTAATTTTTGAGTAGCATAAAGGATGTAAAGTTACCTGTCATGTTGGAAGCTGGAATGTGGGGTTTCTTTTGAGAATCTGCAACGGAAATGTTCCTCATTAAGCTTTGAGGGCAGAATTTTCTGGTTTTCCTCGAGTTGTGGCGGGAAGCTTCGGGTCCCTCTCGAATGGTGATGGGGAACTGAGGAACTCGCTTGTGTTTCCCCAGGAAAGCCAGGTCTCCTTTCGTGTTGGAAGAGGAATTTCAGGATTCCTCTGGAGGCGTGGAATGGGAATTGGGCTTCATATAGAGATGAGTTCGTTATTGTGTGCTATTCCCCTGTGGGTTCGGCTTAATTAGGAAGCTTTTTGTGTCACAGAAAGGGTGTCAAGTAGCAGTTCGAGTTTCAAGCGAGAATGTGGGATTTCTCTTGAGACTCTGCAGCAGAAATGTTCCTCATGTCACATTGATGGGGGAATCTTGTGATTTCTCTCAAGTTGTGGTGGGAAGCTTGTAGTCTATCACGAGTTATGACCGGGACCTCAGCAACTCGCTCGTATTGGTTCAGGAAGGTCAGGTCTCCTTTCGTGCTGCTAGGAGAGCTTCAGGATTACTCTCGAAGCGTGAAATGGGAATAGGGCCTCGTCAAATGTTGAGTCCGTAAATTGTGTGCTCCTCTCCAGTGGGGACGGCATAGTCAGGGAACTTTTTGTGTTACAGAAAGTGTTTCAAGTACCCTTTCGAGTTTCAAGTGGGAATGTGTGATTTCTCTTGAGACTCTGCAGGAGAAATGTTCCTCATCTCGCATTGAGGAGAGAATCTTGTGGTTTTTCTCGAGTTGCAGCTGAAAGCTTGGGGTCCCTTTCGGGTTGAGACGGGGATCTCAGGAACTGGCTAGTGTAGCCCAAGGAAAGTCAGGTCTCCTTTCTTCTGATAGGGGAACTTCGAGATTACTCTTTAGGCGTGGAATGTGAATAGGGCATCATCTAAAGTTGAGACCATAAATTGTGTTCTCCTCTTAGGTGGGGAGAGCTATGTCAGGGAATGTCTTGAGTCACATAAAAGGTGTCATGTATCCATTTGAGTTTCAAGCGGGAATGTGCGATTTCTATTGAGACTCTGCAGGGGAAATTTTCCTCATCTCACCTTGAGTGCAGAATCTTCTGGTTTTTCTGTGGTGTGGCATGAAGCTTGGGGTCCTTCTCGAGTTGCAAAGGGGCCCTCAGATATTCGCTGGTCATGCCCCAGTGAAGTCAGGTCTCCTTGCGTGTTGGAAGGGAAACTTCGGGTTTATTCTGGAGGCGTGGAATGGCAAATGGAAGTCATCTAGAAATGAGTCCTTAAATTGTGTGCTCCTCTCCAGTAGGGACGGCTTAGTCAGGGAACTTTTATGGTTGCCAAAAGGGTGTCAACTACCCGTTCGAATTTCAAGCGGGAATGTGGGTTTTCCCTTGAGACTCTGCAGCAGAAAATTCCTCATCTCGCATTGCTGGGGGAATCTCGTGATTTTTATCGAGTTGCGGCGGGATGCTTGTAGACCCTCTTGAGTTGTGACAGTGACCTCAAAACCTAGCTCTTTTTACTTCAAGGAGGTCAGGTCACTGTTCTTTTTGCAAGGGGAGCTTCGGGATTACACTCGAGGCGTAGAATGGGAATACGGCCTCATCTAAAATTGTGTCCATAAATTGTGTTCTCCTCTCCACTGGGGACAGCTATGTCAGCGAATGTCTTGAGTCGCAAAAAAGCGTGTCAAGTACCCGTTCAAGTTTCAAGCGGAAATGTGTGATTTCTGTTTAGACTCTGCAGCAGAAATATTCCGCATCTCGCATTGAGGGGAGAATCTTGTGGTTCTTCTCGAATTGCAGCTAAAAGCTTGGGTTCCCTTTCGGGTTAAGACGGGGATCTCAGGAAATCGCTCCTGTAGCCCCAGGGAAGTCAGGTCTCATTTCCTGTTTTAAAGGGTACTTCGGGATTTATCTCGGGGCATGGAATGTGAATTTGGACTCATCTAGAGATGAGTCTGTTAATTGTGTGCTCCTCTGCAGTGGGGACTGCTTAGTAAGGGAGCTTTTAAGGTTGCAGAAACGGTGTCAAGTACCCGTTTGAATTTAAGCGGGAATGTGGGAATTCCCTTGAGACTCTGCAGCAGAAAATCCCTCATCTCGAATTGGTGGGGTAATCTCGTTGTTTTTATCGAGTTGCGGCGGGAAGCTTGTAGTCCTTCTCGAGTTGGGACAGTGACTTCAGATCCTAGCTCTTTTCACTTCAGGAATGTCAGGTCACCCATCTTATTGCAAGGAGAGCTTCAGGATTACACTCGAGGCATAGAATGGGAATACCACCTCATCTAAAGATGAGTCCATAAACTGTGTTCTCCTCTCAAGTGGGGACAGCTATATCAGGGAATGTCTTGAGTCGCATAAAGGGTGTCAAGTACACGTTGGAGTTTAAAGAGGCAATGTGGGATTTCTCTTGAAACTCTGCAAGGTAAATTTTCCTCACCTCCTGTTGAGTGCACAATCCTGTGGTTTTTCACGAGATGCGGCGGGAAGCTAGGGGTCCTTCTTGAGTTTCGACGGGGACCTCAGTAACTCGCTCGTGTTGCCCCAGGGAAGTCAGGTCTCATTTCGTGTTGGAAGGGAAACTTCGGGATTATTCTCGAGGCTTGGAATGGGAATTGGAAGTCATCTAGAGACGAGTTCGTAAATTGTGTGCTCCTCTCCAGTAAGGACAGCTTAGTCAGGGAACTTTTATGGTTGCAGAAATGGCGAAAAGTACCCATTCCAATTTCAATTGGGAATGTGGGATTTCCTTTGAGACTCTGCAGAAGAAAATTCCTCATTTCGCTTTGATGGGGAAATCTCGTGGTTTTATCGAGTTGTGGCAACAAGCTTGTAGTCCCTCTTGAGTTGGGACAGTGGCCTCAGAACCTAGCTTTTTTTACTTCAGAGAGGTCAGGTCACATTTCTTGTTACAAGGAGAGCCTCGGGATTTCACTCGAGGAGTAGAATGGGAATAGGGCCCCATCTAAAATTGAGTCCATAAATTGTTTTCTCCTCTCCAGTGGGGACAGCTATGTCAGGGAATGTCTTGAGTCGCATAAAGGGTGTCAAGTACCCATTCGCATTTCAAGCGGGAATGTGGGATTTCTCTTGAGACTCTGCAGGGGAAATTTTCCTATTCTCACCTTGAGTGCAGAATTTGTGGTTTTACTCGAGTTGCGGCGGGAACCTTGGGGTCCTTCTCAAGTTGTGACGGGGCCCTCACGAACTGGCTTGTGTTTTCCCAGGGTCTTCATGTCACCAATCATGTGGAAGTGTAACCTTGGGATTCCGTTCAAGCCGTGGAATGTGATTTGGATCTCATCTTGCGTTGAGTCCCTTAATTGTGTGCTCTTCTCCAGTGGGGCGGCATAGTCAGGTAACTTTTTGTGTCGCAGAAAGGGTTTCAAGTAAGCTTTCGAGTTTCAAGTGGGAATGTGTGATTTCGCTTGAGACTCTGCAGCAGAAATATTCCTCATCTTGCATTGAGGAGAGAATCTTGTGGTTTTTCTCGAGTTGCAGCTGAAAGCTTGGGGTCCCTTTCGGGTTGCGACGGGGATCTCAGGAACTCGCTTGTGTAGCCCCAGGGAAGTCAGGTCTCCTTTCCTGTTGGAAAGGGTACTTCAGGATTTCTCTTGAGGCATGGAATATGAATTGAGACTCATCTAGAGATGAGTCCGTTAATTGCGTGCTCCTCTCCAGTGAGGACTGCTTAGTAAGGGTCCTATTTATGTCACAGAAATTGTGTCAAGTACCCGTTCGAGTTTAAGCGGGAATGTGGGTTTTCTTTTGAGACTCTGCAGGGGAAATTTTCCTCATCACACCGTGAGTGCAGAATCTCGTGTTTTTTCTCGAGTTGCGACGGGAAGCATGTGTTCCTTCTCGAGTTGCGACAGGGAACTCAGGGACTTGCTCTTGTACTCGCTGGGAAGTCAGGTCTCCTTTCGTATTGGTAGGGGAACATCGGGATTTCTCTTAAGGCATGGAAACGGAATAGGGCCTCATCTAAAGTTGAGTCCATAAATTGTGTTCTCCTCTCAAGTGGGGAAAGTAATATCAGGGAATGTCTTGAATCTCATAAAGGGTGTCAAGTACACTTTGGAGTTTAATGGGAGAATGTGGGATTTCTCTTGAAACTCTGCAAGGGAAATTTTCCTCATCTCACGTTGAGTGCACAATCTTGTGGTTTTTCACGAGATGCGGGGGGAAACAAGGGGTCCTTCTCGAGTTTTGACGGGGACCTCAGTAACTCGCTCGTATTGCCCCAGGGAAGTCACGTCTCATATCGTGTTGGAAGGGAAACTTCGCGATTATTCTCGAGGCGTAGAATGGGAATTGGAAGTCATCTAGATATGAGTCCGTAAATTGTGTGCTCCTCTCCAGTAAGGACAGCTTAGTCAGGGAACTTTTATGGTTGCAGAAAAGTTGTCAAGTACTCGTTCCAATTTCAAGCAGGAAGGTGATTTCACTTGAGACTCTGCAGCAGAAATGTTCCTCATATCGCATTGAGGAGAGAATCTTGTGGTTTTTCTCGAGTTGCAGCTGAAAGCTTGGGGTCCCTTTCGGGTTGCGACGGGGATCTCAGGAACTCGCTCGTGTATCGCCGGGGAAGTCAGGTCTCCTTTCCTGTTGCAAAGGGTACATCGGGATTTCTCTCGAGGCATTGAATGTGAATTGGGACACATCTAGAGATGAGTCCGTTAATTATGCGCTCCTCTCCTGTGGGGACTGCTTAGTAAGGGTCCTATTTATGTCGCAGAAATGGTGTCAAGTATCCGTTATCGTTTCATGCGTGAATGTGGGATTTCTCTTGAGACTCTGCATGGGAAATTTTCCTCCTCTCACCTTGAGTGCAGAATCTTGTGTTATTTCTCGTTTTGTGGCAGGAAGCTTTTGGCCCTACTCGAATTCTGACAAGGAATTCAGGACTCGCGACAGCAGTCCCTGGGAAGTCAGGTCTACTTTTGTTTTCGTAGGGTATCATCGAGATTACTCTCGAGGCGTGAATGAAAATAGGGATCAGCTAAATTTGAGTCCATAAATTGTGTTGTCCTCTGAAGTAGGCACAGCGATATCATGATTGTCTTGAGTCGCATAAAGGGTATCAGTTCCTCTTTCACGTGTCAAGCGGGAATGTGGGATTTCTCTTGAGACTCTGCAGGGGAAATTTTCCTCATCTCACCTTGAGTGCAGAATCTTGTGGTTTTTCTCACCTTGCAGCGGGAAGCTTGGGGCCCTTCTCGAGTTGCGACAGGGACATCAGTACCTCACTCTGTAGTCCCTGGGAAGTCAGGTCTCCTTTCGTTTTGATAGGCGAATTCGGGATTACTAGTGAGGCCTGGAAGGGAAATAAGCCTTCATTACTGTTGAGTTCGTAAAATATGTTCTCCTCTCAAGTGGGGACTGCTATGTCAGGGAATGTCTTGAGTCGCATAAAGGGTGTCAAGTACCCGTTCACATTTCAGCGGGAATGTGAGATTTCTCTTGAGACTTTGCAGGGGAGATTTTCCTCATGTCACTTTGAGTGCAGAATCTTGTGGTTTTTCTCTTGTTGCGGCGGGAAGCTTGGGGTCCTTCTCGAGTTATGAAAGGGACCTTAAAAACACGCTCTTGTAGTCCATGGGAATTCAAGTCTCCTTTCGTTTTGGTAGGGGAACATTGGGATTACTATCGAGCATTGTAATGGGAATAGGGCCTCATCTAAAGTTGAGTCCATAAACTGTGTTCTCCTCGCAAGTATGGACAGATTAGTCAGGGAATTTCTTGAGTCGCCTAAAGTGTGTCAAGTACCCGTTCGCGTTTGTAGCGCGAATGTGAGATTTCTTTTGAGACTCTACAGGGGAAATTTTCCTCATCTCACCTTGAGTGAAGAAATTTGTGGTTTCTCTCGAGTTGAGGCGGGAAGCTTGGGTTCCTTCTGGAGTTGCAACAGGGAACACAGGATCTCGCTCGTGTAGCCCCTGGGAAATCAGGTCTCCTTTCATTTTGGTAGGGGAACATTGGGATTACTCTTGAGGCGTGGAATGGGAATAGGGCCTCATCTCATGTTGAGTCCATAAATTGTGTTCTCCTCTCAAGTGGGGACAGCTATGTCAGGGAATGTCTTGAGTCGCATAAAGGGTGTCAAGTGCGAAATCGCATTTCAATGGGGAATGTGGGATTTCTCTTGTGACTTCAGGGGAAATTTTCCTCATCTCACCTTGAGTTGAGAATATTGAGGGTTTTCTCGAGTTGCGGCAGGAAGCTTGGGGTCCTTCTCGAGTTACGACAGGGACCTCAGGAACTTGCTCGTACAGTCCCTGGGAAGTCAGGTCTCCTTTCGTTTTGGTAGGGGAACATCGGGATTATTCTCGAGGCGTGCAATGGGAATAGGGCTTCATCTAAATTTGAGTCCATAAAATGTGTTCTCCTCTCAAGTGGCGACAGCTAAGTCAGGGAAATTCTTGAGTGGCATAAACGGTGTCAAGTACCGATTCGCGTTTCAAGCGGGTATGTTGGATTACTCTTGATACTATGCATTGGAAATTTTCCTCATCTCTCCGTTACTGCCGAATCTTGTGTTTTTTCTCGAGTTGCGGCGGGAAGCTTGGGGTCTTTCTGGAGTTGCGACAGGGACCTCAGGAAGTCAATGGTGTAGGCCTTGGGAAGTCAGATCTCCTTTTCTTTTGGTAGGGGAACATCGGAATTTCTCTCAAGGCATGGAAAGGGAATAGGGCCTCATCTAAAGTTGCGTCCAAAAAGTGTGTTCTCCTCTCAAGTGGGGACAGCTATGTCAGGGAATGTCTTGAGTCGCATAAAGGGTGTCAAGTGCCCGACTGCATATCAATCAGGAATGTGGGATTTCTCTATAGATGCTGCAGGGGAAATTTTCCTCACCTCGAGTAGAGAATATTGTGTTTTTTCTCGAGTTTCGGCGGGAATCTTGGTGTCCTTCTCGCGTTTTGACACGACCTCAGGAACTCGCTCTTGTGTTCCTCGGAACTCTGCTCTTCTTTCGTTTTGTTAGGGGAACATCAAGATTACTCTCGAGGCGTGGAGTGAGAATAGGGCCTCATCTATAGTTGAGTCCATAAATTGTGTTCTCCTCTCAAGTGGGGACAGGTAGGTCAGGGAATATTTTGAGTCTCATAATGGGTGTCAAAAATCCGTTAGCGTTTCAAGCGGGAATGTTGGATTACTCTTGAGATTCTGCATGGGAAATTTTCCTCATCACACCTTTACGGCTGAATCTTGTGAATTTTATCGAGTTTGGGCAGGAATATTGGGGTCTTTCTGGAGTTCCGACAGGGACCTCAAGAACTCGCTTGTGTAGTCCCTGGGAAGTCAGGACTCCTTTCATTTTGATAGGGGAACATAGGGATTTCACTCGAGGCGTGGAATGGGAATAGGGCCTCATCTATGCTTGAGTCCATAAATTATGTTCTCCTCTTAAGTGGGGATAGCTATGACAGGGAATGTCTTTAGTCGCATAAAGGGTGTCACGTACCCGTTCGCGTTTCAAGCAAATATGTGGGATGTCTCTTGAGACGTTGCAGGGGAAATTTTACTCATCTCACCTTGAGTGCAGAATCTTGTGGTTTTTCTCAAGTTGCTGCGGGAAGCTTGGTTCCCTTCTCGAGTTGCAACAGGGACCTCAGTACCTCGCTCTGTGGTCCCTCGGAATTCAGGTCACCTTTCGTTTTGGTAGGGGAATTCGGGATTACTAACGAGGCCTGGAAGGCAATAGGGCTTCATTACTGTTGAGACCATAATTTGTGTTCTACTGTCAAGTACAGACAGCTATGTCAGGGAATGTCTTGAGTCGCATAAAGGGTGTCAAGTTCGCATTTCAAGCGGGAATGTGAGATTTCTCTTGAGACTCTATAGGGGAGATTTTCTTCATGTCACCTTGAGTGCAGAATCTTTTGGTTTCTCTCTTGTTGCAGCGGGAAGCTTGGGGACCTTCTCGAGTTACGAAGGGGACCTCAAAAACACGCTATTGTAGTCCCTGGGAATTCAAGTCTCCTTTCGTTTTGTTATGGGAACATCGGGATTATTATCCAGCCATGGAATGGGAATAGGCCTCATCTAAACTTGGGGCCATAAATTGTTTTCTCCTCTCAAGAGGGGACAGCTATGTCAGGGAATATCTTAGGTCGCATAAACGGTGTCAAGTACCCGTTTGGGTTTCAACCGGGAATTTGGGATTTCTCTTGAGACTCTGCAGGGGAATTTTCCTCATCTCAGCATGAGTGCAGAATCTTCTGTTTTCTCTCGCATTGTGGCAGGAAGTTTTGGGCCCTTTTCGATTTACAACAAGGACTTTAAGAACTCACTAGTGTAGTCCCTGGGAAGTCAAGTCTCCTTTCGTTTTGTTAGGGGAATATCGGGATTACTCTCAAGGCGAGGAAGGGGAATAGGGCCTCATCTAAATTTGAGTCCATAAATTGTGTTCTCCTCTCAAGTATGGACAGCCTTGTCAGGGAATTTCTGGAGTCGCCTAAAGTGTGTCAAGTACCCTTTCGCGTTTGTAGCGCGAATGTGAGATATCTCTTGAGACTCTACAGGGGAAATTTTCCTCATCTCACCTTGAGTGAAGAATCTTGTGGTTTTTCTCGAGTTGAGGCAGGAAGCTTAGGGTCCTTCTTGAGTTGTGACAGGGAACTCAGGATCTCGCTCGTGTAGCCCCTGGAAAATCAGGTCTCCTTTCGTTTTGCTAGGGGAACATTGTGATTACTCTCGAGGCGTTGAATGGGAATAGGGCCTCATCTCATGTTGAGTCCATAAATTGTGTTCTCCTCTCAAGTGGGGAAAGCTATGTCAGGGAATGTCTTGAGTCGCATAAAGGGTGTCAAATATCTGTTCGAAGTTCAAGCGCGAATGTAGGATTTCTCTTGAGACTCTGCAGTGGAAATTTTCCTCATCTCACCTTGAGTGAAGAATCTTGTGGTTATTCTCGATTTGCAGCGGGAAGCTTGGGGTCCTTCTCGAGTTGCGACGGGGACCTCAATTACTCGCTGGTCATGCCCCAGGGAAGTCATGTCTCCTTGCGGTTTGGCAGGGAAACCTCGGGATTATTCTCAAGGCGTTGAATGGGAATACAGCCTCATCTAAAATTGAGTCCATTAATTGTGTTCTTCTCTCCAGTGGGGACAGCTATGTCAAGGTACGTTTTGGGTCTCATATAGTGTCTCAAGTCCTGGTTTGTGTTTCAAGCGGGAATGTGGGATTTCTCTTCAGACTCAGCATGGGAAAATTTTCCTCATCACACCTTGAGTCCACAATCTTGTGGTTTGTCTCAAGTTGCGGCGGGAAGCTTGGGGTCCTTCTCGAGTTGCAATGGGGACCGCAGAAACTCGCTCGTGTTATCCCAGGGATGGCAGGTCTCCAATCGTGTTGTAAGGGGAACCTCGGGATTCCAATCGTGGCGTGGAATGTGATTTGCTTCTCATTTTGTGTTGAGTCCGATAATTGTGTGCTCCTCTCCAGTGGGGACGGCTTAATCCGGGATCTTTTTGTGTTTCAGAAAGGGTTTCAAATACCCTATCTAGTTTCAAGCAGGAATGTGTGATTTCTCTTGAGACTCTGCAGCAGAAATGTGTTGCGGCTTGAAGCTTGGGGTCCCTTTTGGGTTGCAACAGTGATATCAGGAACTCGCTCGTGTAGTCCCTGGGAAGTCAGGTCTCCTTTGGTTTTGGTAGGGGATTTCGGGATTACTCTCGAGGCATGGAATGGGGATACGGCCTCATCTAAATTTGAGTCCATAAATTTTTTCTCGTCTCATGTGGCCACAGCTATGTCAGGTAATGTCTTGAGTCACATAAAGGGTGTCATGTACCCTTTCGAGTTTCAAGCAGGAATGTGGGATTTCTCTTCAGACATAGCATGGGAAAATTTCCTCATCACAGCTTGAGTCGCCAAACTTGTGGTTTGTCTCGAGTTGCGGCAGGAAGCTTGGGGGCCTTCTCGAGTTGGGACGGGGACCTCAGAAACTTGCTCTTGTTATCCCAGGGATGGCAGGTCTCCGATCATATTGGAAGGGGAGCATCGGGATTCCAATTGTGGCGTGGAATGTGATTTGCTTCTCGAGTTGAGTCCGATAATTGTGTGCTCCTCTCCAGTGGGGAAGGCTTAGTCCGGGATCTTTTTGTGTTTCAGAAAGGGTTTCAAGTAGCCTCTCGAGTTTCAAGCAGGAATGTGTGATTTCTCTTGAGACTCTGCAGCAGAAATGTTCCTCCTCTCGCATTGAGGGGAGAATCTTGAAGTTTTTCTCTTGTTGTGGCTTGAAGCTTGGGGTCCCTTTCGGGTTGTGATGGTGATATCAGAAACTCGCTCATGTAGTCCCTGGGAAGTCAGGTCTCCTTTCGTTTTGGTAGGGGATTTTGGGATTACTCTCGAGGCATGGAATGGGAATATGGCCTCATCTAAAGTTCAGTCCATAAATTTTGTTCTCCTCTCATGTGGCGACAGCTATGTCAGGGAATGTCTTGAGTCACATAAAGGGTGTCATGTACCCTTTCGAGTTTCAAGCGGGAATGTGGGATTTCTCTTGGGACTCTCCATGGGAAATTTTCCTCAGCTCACCTTGAGTGCAGAATCTTGTGATTGTTCTCGAGTTGTGGTGGGATGTTTTGGCTCCTTCTGGATTGTGACGGTATCTCAGGAATTCTCTCATGTTGCCCCAGGGACATCTGGTCTCCAATCCTGTTGGAAGAGGAACATCAGGATACCGCTCGTGGCATGGAATATGACTTGGGCATCATCTTGTGTTGCGTCCGTTAATTGTGTGTTCCTCTCCAGTGGGGTCGGATTAGTCAGGGATCTTTTTGTGTCAAAGAAATGGTTTAAAGTACCCTTTTGAGTTTCAAGGGTAAATGTGTGATTTCTCTTGAGACTCTGCCTTAGAAATAGTTCTCATCTAGCATTGAGGGGAGAATCTTGTGGTTTTTCTCGAGTTGTAGCTGGATCCTTGGGGTCCCTTTCGGGTTGCGACGGGGATCTCAGGAAATCGCTCGTGTTGCCCCAGGGAAGTCAGGTCTTCTTTCCAGTTGGAAAGGGTACTTCGGGATTTCACTCTAGGCATGGAATGTGAATTGAGCCTCATCCAGAGATGAGTCTGTTAAATGTTTGCTCCTCTCCAGTGGGGACGGCTTAGTAAGGGTCCTTTTTGTGTCACAGAAATAGTGTCAAGTGCCCGTTCGAGTTTAAAAGGGTATGTGGGATTTCTCTTGAAACTCTGCAGGGGAAATTTTCCTCATCTCACCTTGAGTGAAGAATCTTGCGGTTTTTCTCGAGTTGCGGTGGAAACTTGGGGTCCTTTTCGACTTACAACGTGCACCCCAAGGACACGCTCGTGTTTTCCCTGGGAATCAGGTCTCCTTTCTTCTGGTAGGGGAACTTTGGGATTACTCTTGAGGCGTGGAATGAGAATAGGGCCTTATCTTAATTTGAGTCCATAAGTTGTGTTCTCCTCTCAAGTGGGGGCAGGTATGTCAGGAAATGTCTTGAGGCACATAAAGGGTGTCAAGTATCCGTTCGGGTTGCAAGTAAGGAATGTGTGATTTAACTTGAGACTCTGCAGCAGAAATGTTCCTCAACTCGCATTGAAGCGAGAATCTTGTGGTTTTTCTCAAGTTACAGCTTGAAGCTTGGCTTCCCTTCCGTTTTTGACGGTGATATCAGGAACTCGCTCGTGTAGTCCCTGGGAAGTCAGGTCTCCTTTCCTTTTGGTAGGGGATCTTCGGTACTACTCTCGAGGCATCAAATGGGAATACGGCCTCATCTAAAGTTGAGTCCATAAATTGTGTTCTTCTGTCATGTTGCGACAGCTATGTCGTGGAATGTTATGAGTCTCATAAAGGGTGTCATGTACCCTTTCGAGTTTACATCGCGAATGTGGGATTTCTCGTGGGACTCTAAATGGGATATTTTCCTCATCTCACCTTGAGTGCAGAATCTTATGGCTTTTCTCGAGTTGAGGCGGGAAACTTTGGTTCCTTCTGGATTGCTACGGGGAACTCAGGAATTCGCTCGTGTTGCCTCTGGGACCTCAGGTCTCCAATCGTGTTGGAAGGGGAACCTCGGGATTCCAATCGTGGCGTGGACAGTGATTTGGGCATCATCTTGTGTTGAGTTGGTTAATCGTGTGTTCCTCTCCAGTGGGACGGATTAGTCAGGGATTTTTGTGTGTCAAAGAAAGGGTTTAAAGTACCCTTTCGAGTTTCAAGGGGGAATGTGTGATTTCTCTTGAGACTCTGAAGCAGAAATATTCCTCATCTCGCATTGAGGGGAGAATCTTGTGGTTTTTCTCGAGTTGCGGCTGGAAGCTTGGGGTCTCTTTCAGGTTGTCATTGGTATCTCAAGAAATCTCAGGTGTTGCCCCAGGGAAGTCACATCTCCTTTCCTGTTGGAAAGTGTACTTCAGGATTTCTCTCAAGGCGTCGAATGTGAAATGGGTCTCATCTAGAGATGAGTCCATTAATTGTGTGCTCCTCTCCTGTGAGGACGGCTTAGTAAGGGTTTTTTTTTGTGTCGCAGAAATAGTGTCAAGTGCCCGTTCGAGTTTAAAAGGGAATGTGGGATTTCTCTTGAGATTTTGTAGGGGAAGTTTTCCTCATCTCACCTTGACTGAAGAATCTTGTGGTTTTTCTCGAGTTGCGGAGGAAGCTTGGGTTCCATTTCTACTTTCAACGGGCACCTCAGGGACACGTTCGTGTTGTCCCTGGGAAGTCAGGTCTCCTTTCCTCTGGTAGGGGAACTTCGGGATTACTCTTGAGGCGTGGAAAGGGAATAGGGCCTCATCTAAAGTTGAGTCCAGAAATTGTGTTCTCCTCTCAAGTGGGGACAGCTATGTAAGGTAAGGTCTTGAGTCGCATAAAGGGTGTCAAGTATCCGTTCAAGTTTCAAGCGGGAATGTGTGATTTGTCTTGAGACTCTGCAGGGGAAATTTTCCTCATCTTGCCTTGAGTGCAGAATCTTGTGGTTTTTCTCGAGCTGCAGCGGGAAGCTTTATGTCCTTCTCGAGTTTCGACGGGGACCTCACTTACTCGCTGGTCATGCCCCAGGGAAGTCAGGTTTCCTTGCCTGTTGGAGGGAAACTTCAGGATTATTCTCTAGTCGTGGAGTGACAATTGGAAGTCATCTAGAGATGAGTCCTTAAATTATGTGCTCCTCTCCAGTAGGGACGGCTTATTCAGAGAACTTTTATTGTTGCAGAAAGGGTGTCAAGTACCCATTCGAATTTCAAGCGGTAATGTGGTTTTTCTATTGAGACTCTGCAGCAGAAAATTCCTCACCTTGCAATGATGGGGGAATCTCATGGTTTTTATCAAGTTGCGGCGAGAAGCTTGTAATAGCTCTCGAGTTGAGACAGTGACGTCAGAACCTAGCTCTTTTTACTTCAGGGAGGTCAGGTCACTTTTCTTTTTGCATGGCGAGCTTCGCGATTACACTCGAGGTGTAGAATGGGAACACGGCCTCATCAAAAATTAAGTCCATAAATTGTGTTCTTCTCTCCAGTGGGGACAGCTGTGTCAAGGAATGTCTTGGGTTGCAAATAGTGTGTTAAGTACTGGTTCGAGTTTCAAGCGGGAATGTCGGATTTCTCTTCAGACTTAGCATGGGAAAATTTTCCTCATCACACATTGAGTGCACAATCTTGTGGTTTGTCTCGAGTTACGGCAGGAAGCTTGGGGGCCTTCTCGAGTTGTGATGGGGACCTCAGAAACTCTCTCATGTTATCCAGTGATGGCAGGTCTCCAATCGTGTTGGAAGGGGAACCTCAGGATTCCAATCGTGGCGTGGAATGTGATTTGCTTCTCATTTTGTGTTGAGTCTGATAATTGTGTGCTCCTCTCCAGAGGGGACTGCTTAGTCCGGGATCTTTTTGTGTTGCAGAACAGAAAGGTTTTCAGGTACCCTATCGAGTTTCAAGCAGGAATGTGTGATTTCTCTTGAGACTTTGCAGCAGAAATATTCCTCTTCTCGCATTGAGGGGAGAATCTTGTGGTTTTTCTCGTTTTGCGGCTTGAAGCTTGGGGTGCCTGTCGGGTTGCGAGGTGATATCAGGAACTCGCTCTTGTAGTCCCTGGGAAGTCAGGTCTCCTTTCGTTTTGGTAGGGGATTTTGGGATTACTCTCGAGCATGGAATGGGAATACAGCCTCATCTAAAGTTCAGTCCATAAATTTTGTTCTCCTCTCATGTGGCGACAGCTATGTCACGGAATGTCTTGAGTGTCATAAAGGGTGTCATGTACCCTTTCGAGTTTCAAGCGGGAATGTGGGATTTCTCTTGGGACTCTGCATGGGATATTTTCCTCATCTCACATTGAGTGCAGAATCTTATGTTTTTTATCGAGTTGCGGGGGGAAACTTTGGCTCCTTCTCAATTGCTTCAGGGACCTCAGCAATTCCCTCCTTTTGCCCCAGGAACGTCAGGTCTCCAATCATGTTGGAAGGGGAACCTCGGTATTCCAATCGTGGCGTGGACTGTGATTTGGTCATCATCTTGTGTTGAGTCGTTTAATTTTGTGTTCCTCTCCAGTGGGACGGATTAATCAGGGATCTTTGTGTGTCAAAGAATGGGTTTAAAGTACCCTTTTGAGTTTCAAGTGGGAATGTGTAATTTCTCTTCAGGCTCTGCAGCAGAAATATTCCTCATCTCGCATTGAGGGGAGAATCTTGAGGTTTTTCTCGAGTTGCGGCTGGAAGCTTGGGATCCCTTTCAGATTGTGATGGGGATCTCAAGAAATTGCTCGTGTTGCCCCAGGGAAGTCAGGTCTCCTTTCCTGTTGGAAAGGCTACTTCGGGATTTCTCTGGAGGCATCGAATGTGAATTGGGCCTCATCTAGAGAAGAGTCCGTTAATTGTGTGCTCCTCTCCAGTGGGGACAGCTTATAAGGGTCCTTTTTGTGTCGCAGAAATAGTGTCAAGAGCCCGTTTGAGTTTAAAAGGGAATGTGGTATTTCTCTTGAGACTCTGTAGGGGAAAGTTTCCTCATCTCACCATGAGTGAACAATCTTGTGTTTTTTCTCGAGTTGCGGTGGGAAAATTGGGGTCCTTCTCGAGTTGGGACAGGGACCTCAGGATCTCGCTCGTGTAGTCCCTGGAAAGTCAATTCTGCTTTGGTTTTGGTAGGAGAACATCGGGATTACTCTCGAGGGTTGGAATGGGAATAGGGCATCATCTCAAGATGAGTCCATAAACTGTGTTCTCCTCTCAAGTGGAGACAGCTATGCCAGGGAATGTTCTGATTCGCAAAAGGGTGTCAATTTCCCTTTCGAGTTTCAAGCGGTAATGTGGGATAACTTTTGTGACCCTCTAGGGGAAATTTTCCTCATCTCACCTTGACTGCAGAATCTTGTGGTTTTGCTCGAGTTGTGGCGGAAACTTGTGGTCCTTCTCAAGTTGCAACAGAGGCCTCAGGAACTCGCTCGTGTAGTACCTGGGAAGTCAGGTCTCATTTCGTTGTGGAAGGGGAACATAAGGATTACTCTGGAGGCGTGGAATGGGAATAGGGCCTCATAAAATTGAGTCCATTAATTGGGTTCTCCTCTCTAGTGGGGTCAGCTATTTCAGGGAATCTTGAGTCACATAAAGTGTGTCAAGAATTCTTTGCGTTTCAAGCGGGAATATGGGATTTCCTTTGAGATTCTGCAGGGTAAATTTTCCTCATCTTACATTGAGTGCAGGATCTTGTGGTTTTTCTGAAGTTGCCGGGGAAAGCTTGGGGTCCTTCTCGAGTTGCGACAGGGACCTCAGGAATTCGTTCGTGTACTCCCTGGGAAATCAGGTCTCCTTTCTCCTTGGTAGGGGAACATTGGGATTACGCTCGAGGCGTGGAATGGGAATAGGGCCTCTTTTAAATATGAGTCCATAAAATGTGTTCTCTTCTCAAGTGGGGACAGCTATGTCAGGGAATGTCTTGTGTCGCATAAAGGGTGTCAAGTACCCGTTCGCGTTTCAAGTGGGAATGTGGGAATTCTCTTGAGACTGTGCAGGGGAAATTTTCCTCATGTAACCTTGAGTGCAGAATCTTGAGGTTTCTCTCGAGTTGTGGTAGGAAGCTTGGGGTCCTACTCGAATTGCGACAGGTACCTCAGGATCTCGTTCCTGTATTCCCTGGGAAGTCAGGTCTCTTTCGTGATGTAGGGGAACCTCGGGATTATTCTCAAGGCGTGGAATCTGAACAGGGCCTCATCTCAAGTTGAGTCCATAAATTGTTTTCTCCTCTCAACTGCGGAAAGCTATGTCAGGGAAAGTCTTGATTCACATAAATTGTGTCAAGTACCCGTTTGCGTTTCCAGCGGGAATGAGGGATTTCTTTTGAGATTCTGCAGGGGAAATTTTCCTCATCTCATCTTGAGTGAAGAATCTTGTTGTTTTTCTGGAGTTGCGGTGGGAATCTTGGGGTCCTTCTCGATTTGCGAAAAGTACCTCAGCAACTCCCTCGTGTATTCCCAGGGAAGTCAGGTCTCCTTTCGTTTTGGTATGGGAATATTGGGATTACGCTCAAGGCGTGGAATGGGAATAGGGCCTAATCTCAAGTTCATTCCATAAATTGTGTTCTCCTCTCACGTGGGGACAGCTATGTCAGGGAATGTCTTGATTTGCCTAAAGGGTGTCAAGTACCCGTTCGCGTTTCCAGCGGGAATGTATGATTTCTCTTGAGACTCTGCAGGGGAAATTTTCCTCATCTCACCTTGAGTGAAGAATCTTGTGGTTTTTCACGAGTAGCCACGGAAATCTTAATGTCCTTCTCGAGATGCGACAGACACCTCAGGAACTCGCTCGTGTAGTCCCTGGAAAGTCAGGTTTCCTTTCGTTTTGGTAGGGGAACATCGGGATTACTCTAGAGGCGTGGAATGGGAATAGGGCCTCATCTAAAGTTGAGTCCATAAATTATGTTCTCTCAAATTGGGACAGCTATGTCACGGAATATTTTGAGTCTCATAAAGGGTGTCAAGTACCCGTCCTGCTTTCAAGCGGGAATATGGGATATCCCTTGAGACTCTGCAGGGGAAATTTTCTTCATCTCACTTTGAGTGAAGAATCTTGTGGTTTTTCTCGAGTTTCCCTGGGAAGCTTGGGGTTCTTCTCGAAAGGGGAAAGGGATCTCAGGACCTCCCTCCTGTAGTCCCTGGGAAGTCAGATCTTCTTTCGTTTTGGTAGTCACATCGGGATTACTCTCGAGGCTTAGAATGGAAATAGGGCCTCTTACCGAGTTGAGTCCTAAATTGTGTTCTCCTCTCCAAAGGGGACGGCTGTGTGAGGGAACTTTCTGAGTCACATAAAGGGTGTCAAGTACCCGTTCACCTTTCAAGCAGGAATGTGGGATTTCTCTTTATATCCTGCAGCGGAAAACGTCCTCATCTCGCATTGAGGGGATAATTTTTTGGAGTTTATCGACTTGCGGCAGTAAGAATTGAGTTCCTATCAGTTACGACGGGGACCTCAGTACCTCGATCTCGATATCCCAGGGCAGTTAGGTCTCCTTGCATGTTGGAAGAGGAACATCACCATTCCTCTCGAGGCACGGAAGAGTAATAGGGTCGCATCTAGTGCTGTGTAGATAAATTGTGTTCTCTGCTTCAATGTGGACGGCTACCTGGGGGAAATTTTTGGGTCGCATAAAGTGTGTCAAGTTCCGTTCGGGTTTCAAGCGGTAATGTGCAATTTCTCTTGAGACTCTGCAGCGGAAATTATCCTCATCTCGCATTGAGGGGAAAATTTTGTGGTGTTTCTCGAGTTGCGGCATAAAACTTGGTGTTTTTTTCGACTTGCGACGGGGACCTCAGGAACTCGCTCATGTTGCTTCAGGGAAGTCAGGTCCCCTTTTGTGTTGGAAGGGGAACTTCAGGATTACTGTCTACCCGTTAAATGTGAACAGGGCCTCTTCTCGACCTGAGTCGGTAAATTGTGTTCTCATCTCCAATGGGGACGGCAGTGTGAGGGAACTTTCTGATTCGCATAAAGGATGTCAAGTACCCGTTCGCCTTTCAAGCGGGAGTGTGGGATTTCTCTTGAGATTCTGCAGTGAAAAATGTCCTCACTTTGCACTGAAGGGATAATTTTTTTGTGTTTCTCAACTTGCAGCGGGAAGCTTGGCGTTCCTCTGGAGTTGCGACGCGGACCCCAGGAACTCGCTCGTGTTGCCCCAGGGAAAGTCAGGTCTCCTATCATTTTCGAAGGGGAACCTCGAGATTCCTCTATAAGTAGCAGCAGAGGAATAGGACCTTATCTAGCATTCAGTTGATCCACTGTTTGTTCTTTTCCAGTGGAGAGAGAGAAATTTTGGTTGCTCTCAAAATTCTCCAGGGGATTCAAGCCTCGTCTCTTGTTCAGACCTGGAACTGCGCTTTTTTCTCGAATTGTAATACGGGTGATAGGCCACTTTAGTTTTCCATTTTTACCTGGAGATTGTATAGAGTATGCTCGTGGAGTCAGGTCTCCAATCGTCTTCTGAGATGATACTCGAGGATACATCTGAATCTGTGCAGTAGAATCAGACAATATCTCGAGTTGGTGGTGACATCCGTACATTTTCCATTTGTGTTTTGAAAACCGCCTATCCTCCCGAGTTTCAAGGTGGTACCTGCCTGCTCGTCCTGTGGGATTGGAACGTCTGATTTCCATTCCAGAGGAAGCAGAGGAATCAACTCTCATCTGGAAAAGAGGAGTGGAAAACGGGGCATTTTGTCAGTGTCGCAAGAAACTCGGTGTTCCTCTGGATTGGCGCTGTGTATGTAGGTTTAGTTTTTAGTCTCATTAAGGATGTTAAGTAAACTGTCGAGTTTCAAGCGGGAATGTGGAATTTCTCTTGCGAATCTGAAATGCAAATGTTCTTCATCTTGAGGGCAGAATCTTGTGGTTTTTCTCGAATTTTGGCGGGAAGCTTGGACTCTCTCTCGATTTGCCAAGGGGACATCAGGACATCCTCCATGTTGCTTCAGAGAAGTCAGTTCCCCTTTTGTGTTGGAAGGAAAACTTCGGGATTACTCTCGAGCCGTTAAATGCGAATAGGGCCTCTTCTCGAGTTGAGTCCGTGAAATGTGTACTCCTCTTCAATGGGGACCGCTGTGTTAGGGAACTTTCTGAGTCGCATAAATGTTGTCAAGTTAACGTTCGTGTTTCAAGCGGCAATGTGGGATTTCTCTAGAGATCTGCAGTGGAAATTTTCCTCATCTCTCATTGAGGGGTAATATTGTGGTGTTTCTCGACTTGCGGCAGGAAGCTAGATGTTCCTGTCATGTTGTGACGGGGACCTCATGACCTTGATCGCGATGTCCCAGGGAATTTGGGTCTCATTGCGTGTTAGAAGTGGAACATGGTGATTCCTCTCGAGACACAATAGAATAACAGGATCACATCTAGTGTTGTATAGAAAATTGTGTTCTCCGCTTCAATGTGGACGGCTTTCTTGGGGAAGTTTTTGGGTCGCATAAATGGTGTCAAGTACCCGTTCGAGTTTCAAACGGTAATGTGCGATTTCTCTTGAGTCTCTGCAGCGGAAAAAATCCTCACCTCGCATTGAGGGGAAAATATTGAGGGGTTTTTCGAGTTGCGGCGGGAAGCTTGGTCCCCCTCTCGATTTGGGACGGGGACCTCAGGAAATCCCCCGTGTTGCTTCAGAGAATGCAGGTCCTCTTTTGTGTTCAAAGGGGAACTTCGGGATTACTCTCGTGCCGTTCAATGGGAATAGGGCCTCTTCTCGAGATGAGTTCGTAAATTGTGTTCTCCTCTCCAATGGGGACGGCTGTGTTAGGGAACTTACTGAGTCGCATAAAGTGTGTCAAGTTCCGTTCGGGTTTCAAGCGGTAATGTGCGATTTCTCTTGAGACTCGCAGCAGAAATTATCCTCATCTCGCATTGAGGGGAAAATTTTGTGGTGTTTCTCGAGTTGCGGCGTAAAACTTGGTGTTTTTTTCGACTTGCGACGGGGACCTCAGGAACTCGCTCGTGATGCTTCAGGGAAGTCAGGTCCCCTTTTGTGTTGGAAGGGGAACTTCAGGATTACTGTCGACCTGTTAAATGTGAACAGGGCCTCTTCTCGACCTGAGTCCGTAAATTGTGTTCTCCTCTCCAATGGGGACGGCTGTGTTAGGGAACTTTCTGATTCGCATAAAGGATGTCAAGTTCCAGTTCGCCTTTCAAGTGGAAATGTGGGATTTCTCTTGAGATTCTGCAGTGGAAAATGTCCTCATCTCGCATGGAGGTGATAATTTGTGGTGTTTCCCGTTTTGCGGCTGGAAGCTTGGGGTTCCCCTCGAGTTGGGACGGGGACCCCAGGAACTCGTTCGTGTTGCCCCAGGGAAGTCAGGTCTCCTATCTTTTTGGAAGGGGAACCTCGAGATTCCTCTATAAAGAGCAGCAGAGGAATAGGGCCGCATCTAGCGTTGATTCAGTCAACTGTTTGTTCTTCTCCAGTGGAGAGAGGGATCTCACGGTTGCTCTCAAAATTCTCCAGGGGATTCAGGCCTCGTCTCTTGTTCAGAGCTGGAAGTGCACTTTCTTCTCGAGTTGTAATACGGGTGATAGGCCACTTTCAGTTCAGTTCGATTCAGTCGTTCAGTCATGTCCGACTCTTAGTGGCTCCTGAACCACAACACGAAAGGCCTCTCTGTCCATCACCAACTCCCGACGTTCACTCAAACTCATGTCCATCGAGTCAGTGATGCCATCCAGCAACCTCATTCTCTGTTGTCCCCGTCTCCTCCTACCCCCAATCGCTCTCAGCATCAGAGTCTTTTCCAGTGAGTCATCTCATCACATGAGGTGGCCAAAGTATTGGAATTTGAGCTTTAGCATAAGTCCTTCCAATGAACACCCTGGATTTATCTCCTCTAGAATGGACTGGTTGGATCTCCTTGCAGTCCAAGGGACTCTCAAGAGTCTTCTCCAGCAGCACAGTTCAAAAGTATAAATTCTTCGGCGATCAGCTTTCTTCACAGTCCAACTCTCACATCCATACATGACCACGGGAAAAACCATAGTCTTGACTAGACGGACCTTGGTTGGCAAAGTAATGTCTCTGCTTTTTAATCTGCTATCTAGGCTGGTCATAACTTTCCTTCCAAGAAGTAAGCGTCTTTTAATTTCATGGCTGAATTCAGCATCTGCAGTGATTTTCGAGCCCCCCAAAATAAAGTCTGACACGGTTTCCACTGTTTCCTCATCTATTTCCCAAGAAGTGATGGGACAAGATGCCATGATCTTCGTTTTCTGAATGTTGAGCTTCAAGCCAACCTTTTCACTCTCCTCTTTTGCTTTCATCAAGAGACCTTTGAGTTCCTCTTCACTTTCTGCCATAAGGGTGGTCTCATCTGCATATCTGAGGTTATTGATATTTCTTCTGGCAATCTTGATTCCAGCTTGTGCTTCTTCCAGCCCAGAGTTCCTCATGATATACTCTGCATAGAAGTTAAATAAGCAGGGTGACAATGTACAACCTTGACGTACTCCTTTTCCTATTTGGAATCAGTCTGTTGTTCCATGTCCAGTTCTAACTGTTGCTTCCTGACCTGCATACAGGTTTCTCCAAATGCAGGTCAGGTGGTCTGGGATTCCCATCTCTTTCAGAATGTTCCACAGTTTATTGTGATCCACACAGTCAAAGGTCTTGGCATAGTCAATGAAGCAGAAATAGATGTTTTTCTGGAACTCTCTTGCTTTCTCCATAATCCAGCGGATGTTGGCAATTTGATCTCTGGTGCCTCTGCCTTTTCGAAAACCTGCTTGAACATCTGGAAATTCACGATTCACATATTGCTGAAGCCCAGCTTGGAGAATTTTGAGCATGACTTTATTAGCGTGTGAGATGAATGTAATTGTGTGGTAGTTTGAGCATTCTTTGGCATTCCCTTTCTTTGGGATTGGAATGAAGACTGACCTTTTCCAGTCCTGTGACCACTGCTGAGTTTTCCAAATTTGCTGGCATATTGAGTGCAGCACTTTCACAGCATCATCTTTTAGGATTTGAAATAGTTCAATAAAAATTCCATCACCTCCACTAGCTTTGTTCGTCGTGATGCTCTCTAAGGCCCACTTGCCTTCACATTCCAAGATGTCTGGTTCCAGGTGAGTGATCACGCCATCCTGATTATCTTCATCGTGAAGACCTTTTTTGTACAGTTCTTCTGTGTATTCTTGCCACCTTCTCTTAATATCTTCTGCTTCTATTAGGTCCATACCAGTTCTGTCCTTTATCGAGCCCATTTTTGCATGAAATATTCCCTTGATATCTCTAAATTTCTTGAAAAGAACTCTTGCTTTTCCTATTCTGTTGTTTTCCTCTATTTCTTTGCATTGATCGCTGAGGATGGCTTTCTTATCTCTCCTTGCTCTTCTTTGGAACTCTGCATTCAGATGCTTATATCTATCCTTTCCTCCTTTACTTTTCACTTCTCTTCTTTTCACAGCTATTTGTAAGGCCTCCTCAGACAGCCATTTTGCTTTTTTGCATTTGTACCTTGAGATTGTATAGAGTATGCTCATGGAGTCAGGTCACGATTTGTCCTGTGATTTGATACTCGAAGCTACATTTGAAACTGTGCAGTAGAATCAGACAATAGGGTCGAATCGAGTGCTGTGTAGATAATTTGTGTTCTCCGCTTCAATGTGGACCACTATCTCGGGGATGTTTTGGAGTCACATAAAGGATGTCAAGTATCCGTTCGAGTTTCAAGCAGTAATGTGTGATTTCTCTTGAGACTCTGCAGCGGAAAATATCCTCATCTCGCATTGAGGGGAAAATTTTGTGGTGTTTCTCGAGTTGTGGCGCAAAGCTTGGGGTTTTTCTCGACGTGCGACGGGGACCTTAGGAACTCGCTCATGTTCCCCCAGGGAAGTCAGGTCCCCTTTTGTTTTGGAAGTGGAACTTCGGGATTTCTCTCAAGCCGTTAAATCAGAATAGGGCCTCTTCTCGAGTTGAGTCCGTGAATTGTGTTCTCTCCAATGGGGACGGCTCAGTTAGGGAACTTTCTGAGTCACATAAAGTGTGTCAAGTTCCCGTTCGCATTTCAAACGGGAATGTGGGATTTCTCTTGAGATTCTGCAGCGGAAAATTTCCTCATCTCGCATTGAGGGGATAATTTTGTGTTGTTTCTCGACTTGCAGCAGGAAGCTTCATGTTACTCTGGAGTTGCGAAGGGGACCTCAGGACCTAGATCGCGATGTCCCAGGGAAGTTAGGTCTCCTTGGGCATTGGAAGGGGAACATGGGAATTCCTCTTGAGGCATGGCAGAGTAATATGGTCGCATCTAGTGCTGTGTAGATATATTGTGTTCTCCGCTTCAATGTGGATGGCTATCTCGGTGAAGTTTTTGATCGCATAAAGGGTGTCAAGTTCCCGTTCGATTTTCAAGCGGAAATGTGGGATTTCTCTTGAAATTCAGCTGCAGAAAATTTCCTCAGCTCGCATTGATGGGGGAACGTTTTCGTTTATCTTGAGTTGCGGCGGAAATCTTGGGGTTCCTCTCGAGTTGTGACGGTGACCCCAGGAACTCGATCACGTTGTCCCAAGAAGGTTGAAATCGTTTGCTGTTTTGAAGGGGACCTCAGGATTCATGTCTAGTCGCAGGAGACGAATAGGGCCGCATCTAGTGTTGTGTACATAAATTGTGTGCTCCGCTTCAATGTGGACGGCTATGTTGGGGAAGCATTTGGTTCGCTTAAAGGGTGTCAAGTTCCCGTTCGAGTTTCAAGTGGGATAGTGGGATTTCTCTTGAGACTCTGCCGCAGAAAAAATTCCACATCTCGCATTGAGGGGATAATTTTGTGGTGTTTCTCGAGTTGCGGCAGGAGGCCTGGGCTCCCTCTTGAGTTGCAGTGGGGACCTCAGGAAATCCCCGTGTCTCTTCAGAGAAGTCAGGTCCATTTTTTGTTGGAAGTGGAATTTCTGGATTACTCTCGAGTCGTTAAATGATAATAGGGCCTCATCTCAAGTTAAGAATATAAATTGTGTGCTCCTCTCGAGTGGGGATGGCTATGGTAGGGAACTTTCTGAGTCAAACAAAGTGTCAAGTACCCGTTCGCCTTTCAAGCTAGAATGTGGGATTTCTCTTGAGACACTGACACGGAAAAAATTCCTCATCTCACATTGAGGGGATAATTTTGTGGTGTTTCTTGAGTTGCGGCAGGAAGTTGGGGTTCATCATGAGTTGCGACGGGGATGGCAGGAACTCGCTCGTGTTGACCCAGGGAAGTCAGTTCTCCTATAGTGTTGAAAGGGGAAATTCAGGATTCCTCTATAAGGAGAAGCAGAGGAATAAGGCCGCATCGAGCGTTGAGTCGGGCAACTGTTTGTTCTTCTCCAGTGGAGACAGGGATCTCCCGTTGCTCTCAATATTCTCCATGGGATTCAGTTCTCCTCTCTTGTTCTGACCTGGAACTGCGCTTTCTTCTCGAGTTGTAATACGAGTGTTAGGCCACATTAGAGTTGAATTTGTACCTGGAGATTGTATAGAGTATGCTCGTGCAGTCAGGTCTCCACTCGTCCTGTGAGTTGATACTCGAGGTTACATTTGAATTTCTCTTGCGTAACTGAAATGGAAATGTTCTTCATCTCGCCGTGAGGGAAGAATCTTGTGGTTTTTCTTGTGGCGGGAAGCTTGGGCTACCCCTCAAGTTGCGATGGGGAACTCAGGAAATCCCCGTGTTGCTTCAGAGAAGTTAGTTCCATTTTTTGTTGGAAGAGGAACTTCGGGATTACTCTCGAGCTGTTAAATGGGAATAGGGCCTCATCTCAATTTAAGTCTGTAAACTGTGTGCACGTCTCCAGTGGGGATGTTTGTTAGGGAACTTTTTGAGTCAAATAAATGTTTTCAAGTGGCCTTTTGAGTTTCACGTGGGAAAGTGAGATTCCTCTTGAAACTCTGCAGTGGAAATGTTCCTCATCTCACATTGAGGGGAAATTTTTGTGGTATTTCTCACATTGCACTGGAAAGTTTAGGGTTCTTCTCGAGTTGCGAGGGGGACCTCATGTCGTAGCTAGTGTTGCTTCAGGGAAGTCAGGTCCTCTTTTGAATGGTACGGGGAACTTCGGGTTTACTCTCGAGACCTTAAATGTGAATGGGGCCTCATCTCAAGTTCAGTCCGTAAATTGTGTGCTCCTCTTCAGGGGGACAGGTATGGTAGGGTACTTTTTGAGTCACATAATGGCTGTCAAGTACCGTTCGAGTTTCAGGTGGGAATATGGGATTTCTATTGAGATTCTGCAGCAGAATATTTCCTCATCTTGCATTGATGGGGTACCATTGTCGTTTTTCTCGTGTTGAGGGGGAAAGCTTGGTGTGGTTCTTGAGTTGCAACGGGGACCTCTGGAACCCACTCTCGTTGTCCCAAGATGTTCAAAATCATTTGCTGTTGGAAGGGAAACCTCAGGATTCATGTCTAGGCTCAGGATACGAATAGGGCCACATGTAGTGTTGTGTACATAAATTGTGTGCTTCGCTTCAATGTGGACGGCTATGTCAGGGAAGTATTTGGGTCGCATAAAGGGTGACAAGTACCCAATCGCCTTTCAAGAGGGAATGTGGCATTTCTCTTGAGACTCTGCCTCCGAAAGAAGTCCTCATCTCGCATTGAAGGGATAATTTTTTTTTGTTTCTTGGCTTGTGTTGGGAAGCTGGGGATTCCTCTCGAGTTGCGATGGGGATGTAAGGAACTCGCTCATGTTGCCCCAGGGACCTCAGGTCTCCTATCCTGTCGAAAGGAGAACAACGGGATTCCTCTATAAGGAGAAGCAGAGAAATAGGCCCGCATTGAGCATTGAGTCGGGCAACTGTTTGTTCTTCTCCAGGGGAGAGAGGGATTGCGCGGTTGCTCTCAAAATTCTCCAGGGTATTCAGGCCTCATCTCTTATTCAGGCCTGGAACTGCGCTTTCTTCTCGAGTTGTAAAACCGTTGATGGGCCACTTTAGAGTTGCATTTGTACCTGGAGATTGTATAGAGTATGCTCGTGGAGTCAGGACTCCATTCGTCCTGTGAGTTGATACTCGAGGAAACATTTGAACCTGTGCAGTAGAATCAGACAATATCTCGATTGCGTGGTGACATCCGTACCTTTTCCACTTGTGTTTTGAAAACCGGTTATCCTCCCGAGTTTCAAGGTTGTACCTGCCTACACGTCCTATGCGACCGGAACGTCTGGATTCCATTCCAGAGAAAGCAGAGGAATCAACTCTCATCTGTAAAAGAGAAGTGGAAAACGGGGCATTTTGTCAGTGTGGCAAGAAACTCGGTGTTCCTCGGGATTGGGGCTGTGTATGTCGGTTTACTTTTTAGTTGCATAAAGGATGTTAAGTAACCTGTCGAGTTTCAAGTGGGAATGTGGAATTTCTCTTACCGAATCTGAAATGGAAATGTTGTTCATCTCGCCTTGAGGGCACAATCTTGTGGTTTTTTTTGAGTGTCGGCGGGAAGCTTCGGCTTCCTCTCGATTTGTGACGGGGACCTCAGGTAATCCCCCGTGTTGCTTCTGAGAAGTCAGTTTCCCTTTGTGTTGAAAGGGGAACTTCGGGATTACTCTCGAGCAGTTCAATGGGAATAGGGCCTCTTCTCGACTTGAGTCCATAAATTTTGTTCTCCTCTCCAATGGGGACGGCTGTGTTAGGGAATTTTCTCAGTCGCATAAAGGGTGTCAAGTTCCCATTCTCCTTTCAAGCGGTAATGTGGGATTTCTCTTGAGATTCTGCTGCCCAAAATTTCCTCATCTCGTATTGAGGCCATATTTTTGTGGTGTTTCTAGAGTTTCGATGGGAAGCTGTAGGTATTTCTCTAGTTGCGACGGGGACCTCAGGAACTCTCTCGGGTTGCTTCAGGAAAGTCAGCTCTCCTTTTGTGTTGGAAGGGGAACTTCCGGATCACTCTCCAGGCATTAAAAGGGAATAGGTCCTTCACTCAGGTTGAGTCCAAAAAGTGTATTTTCCTCTCCAATGGGGACGGCTGTGTGAGGGAAATTTCTGAGTCGCATAAAGGGTGTCAAGTACCATTTTGCCTTTCAAGTGGGAATGTGGGATTTCTCTTGAGATACTGCCACGCAAAATTTCCTCTTTTCGCATTGAGGCCATACTTTGTGGTGTTTCTCAAGTTACGGCGGGAAGCTGGGGGTACTTCTAGAGTTGCAACGGGGACTACAGAAACTAGATCGTGTTGCTTCAGGGAAGTTAGGTCTCCATTTTGTGTTGAAAGGGGAACTTCTGGATTACTTTCGAGCCATTTAATGGGAATAGGGCCTCATCTCGAATAGAGTCCATAATGTGTGTTCTCCTCTACAATGGGGACGGCTGTGTGAGGGAAATTTCTGAGTCACATAAAGGGTGTCGAGTACCCTTTTGCCTTTCAAGTGGGAATGTGGGATTTCTCTTGAGATACTGCCACGCAAAATTTCCTCATGTCGCATTGAGGCCATATTTTTTTGGTGTTTCTGGAGATTTGGCGGGAAGCTGGGGTTACTTCTCTAGTTGAGACAGGGACCTCAGGAACTCGCTAGGGTTGCTTCAGGGAAGTCAGGTCCCCTTTTGTGTTGGAAGGGGAACTTCCTGATTACTCTCGAGCCATTAAATCGGAGTAGGGCCTCTTCTCGTGTTGAGTCCATAAAGTGATTTTTCCTCTCCAATCGGGACATAAGTGTGAGGGCACTTTCTGAGTCACATAAAGGGTGTCACTACCATTGTGCCTTTCAATCGGGAATGTGGCTTTTCTCTTGAGATCCTGCAGCACAAAATTACCTCATCTCGCACTGAGGGCATAATTTTGTGGTGTTTCCCAAGAAGCGGCAGGAAGCTGGCAGTAATGTTCGAGGTACAACGACGACCTCGGGAACTCATTTTGGTTGCTTCAGGGAAGTCAAGTCCCGTTTTGTGAAGCAAGTGGAAATTCGGCATTACTTTCACGACGTTAAATGGGAAAAGGGGCTCTTCCCAAGGTGAGGCCATAAAGTGTGTTCTCCTCTCAAATGGGGACGGCTGTGTGAGGGAACTTTCTGAGTCCCATTAAGGTCGTCAAGTATCCTTTTGCCTTTCAACAGGGAATGTGGGATTTCTCCTGAGATTCTGCAGCGCACAATTTCCTCATCTCCAATTGAGGGGATAATTTTGTTGTTTTTCTCTAGTGTCTACAGGAATCTTGGGGTACTTCTCGAGTTGCGACGAGGACCTCATGAACTCTCTCGGGTTGCTTCAGCAAAGTCAGTTCCCCTTTTGTGTTGGAAGAGGAACTTCCAGGTTACTCCAGAGGCATTAAATGGGAATAGAGCCTCTTCTCGAGTTTAGTCCATAAGGTGAGTTCTACTATCCAATCGGGAATGCTGTTTGAGGGAACTTTCTGAGTCGCATAAGGGGTGTCAAGTACACTTATGCCTTTCAAGTGGGAATGTGGGAATTCTCTTGAAATTCTGCAGCCCGAAATTTCCTCATTTCGCTTTGAGGGGATAATTTTGTGGTGTTTCTCGAGTTGCGGTGGGAAGCTGGAGGTACTTCTCGAGTTGCAACAGGGACCTCAGGAACTCGCTCGGGTTGCTTCAGGGAATAAGGTCACCTTTTTTGTTGGAAGGGGAACTTCCGGATTACTCTCGAGCCTTTAAATGGGAATAGGACCTCTTCTCGAGTTTAGTCCAAAAAGTGTGATTTCCTCTCCAATGGGGCGGCTGTTTGAGGGAACTTTCTGAGTCGCATAAAGTTTGTCAAGTAGCCTTTTGCCTTTCAAGCGGGAATGTGGGTCTTTTCTTGAGCTCTGCAGCCCAAAATTTCCTCATTTCGCTTTGAGGAGATAATTTTGTGGTGTTTCTCGAGTTGGGGGTAGCTGGTTGTATTTCTCCAGTTGCCACGGGGACCTCAGCTACTCGCTCGTGTTGCTTTAGGGAAGTCAATTCCCCTTTTGTGAAGGAAGGGGATTTTCGGGAATACTCTCGAGCCATTACATGGGAATAGGGCCTCTTTTCGAGTTGAGTCCATGAAGTGTGTTCTCCTCTCCAATGGGGACAGCTGGGTGAGGGAAATTTCTGAGTCACATAAAGGGTGTAAAGTACAGTTTTGCCTTTCCAGCGGGAACGTGGGATTTCTTTTGAATTGTGCAGTGCAAAATTTCCTGATCTAGCATTGAGGGGATAATTTTGTGGTGTTTCTCGTGTTGCGGCGGGAAGCTGGGGGTAATTCTCGAGTAGCAAAGAGGACCTCAGGAACACACTCAGGTTTCTTCAGGGAAGTCAGGTCCCCTTTTGTGTTGGAAGGGGAGCTTCGGGATTACTCTCGAGCAGTTCAATGGGAATAGGGCCTCTTCTTGAGTTGAGTCCATAAATTGTGTTCTCCTCTCCAATGGGGACGACTGTGTGAGGGAATTTTCTGAGACTCACCCGTCGGAACAGACCCGAGAGACCCCGGCCTCGTCAGCGCAGATGCGAGAGATGCCAGCCCCGGAGCAACCGACCATGCAAAGATGCGCGGCCATGTGGAGCTGCCCGACGCCTGAGGCCAGGGCAGGCGGCCGAGAGGAGCTACCCCACGTCCAATAGGCGGTGGTTGTGTGAGGGAGGGCCGAGAGGATCTACTCACCTTCAAGGTCAGGAGGGGCGGCCTTGAGGACATACCCCTCATCCAAGGTAAGGTGCAGCAGCTGCGCTTTCTTGGAGCAGCTGTGAAGAGATATCCCACACCCAAGGTAAGAGAAACTAAATAAGATGGTAGGTATTGCGAGGGGGCATCGGAGGGCAGACACACTGAAATCATAATCACAAGAATCTAGTCGATCTGATCACATGGACCACAGCCGAATGTGGTCCACTGGAGATGGGAATGGCAATCCACTTCAGTATACTTGCCTTGAGAACCCCATGAAGAGTATCAAAGGGCAAAATGACAGGATACTGAATGAGGAATTCCCCAGGTCGGTAGGTTCCCAGTATGCTACTGGAGATCAGTGGAGAAATAACTCTAGAAGGAATGAAGGGATGGAGCAAAAGCAAAACCAGTACCCAGTTGTGGATGTGACCGGTGATAGAAACAAGGTCCGGTGCTGTAAAGAGCAAGATTGCATAGGAACCTGGAATGTTAGGTCCATGAATCAAGGTAAATGGGAAGTGGTCAAACAGGAGATGGCAAGAGTGAACATAGACATTCTAGGAATCAGTGAATTAAAATGGACTGGAATGGGTGAATTTAAATCAGATGACCATTATATCTACTACTGAGGGCAGGAATCCCTTAGAAGAAATGGAGTAGCCATCATGGTCCACAAAAGAGTCCAAAATGCAGTACTTGGATGCAATCCTAAAAACGACAGAATGATTTCTGTTCGTTTCCAAGGCAAACCATTCCACATTACAGTAATCCAGGCCTAGGCCCAACCAGTAACACTGAAGAAGCTGAAGTTGAACGCTTCTATGAAGACCTACAAGGCCTTTTAGAACTAACACCCAAAAAAGATGTCCTTTTCATTATAGGGGACTGGAATGCAAAAGTAGGAAGTCAAGAAACACCTGAAGTAACAGGCAAATTTGGCCTTGGAGCACGGAATGAAGCAGGGCCAAGGCTAATAGAGTTTTGTCAAGAGAACACACTGGTCATAGCAAACACCCTCTTCCAACAACACAAGAGAAGACTCTACACGTGGACATCGCCAGATGGTCAACACCGAAATCAGATTGATTATATTCTTTGCACCCAAAGACAGAGAAGCTGTATACAGTCAGCGAAAACAAGACCAGAAGCTGACTGTGGCTCAGATCATGAACTCCTTATTGCCAAATTAAGACTTAAATTGAAGAAAGTAGGGAAAACCCCTAGAGCATTTAGATATGACCTAAATCAAATCCCTTATGATTATACAGTGGACGTGAGAAATAGATTTACGGGACTAGATCTGATAGATAGAATGCCTGATGAACTCTGGACGGAGATTCGTGACATTGTATAGGAGACAGGGACCAAGAGCATCCCCATGGAAAAGAAATGCAAAAAAATCAAAATGGCTGTCTGAGGAGGCCTTACAAATAGCTGTGAAAAGAAGAGAAGTGAAAAGCAAAGGAGAAAGGGAAAGATATAATCATTAGAATGCAGAGTTCCAAAGAATAGCAAGGAGAGATAAGAAAGCCTTCCTCAGTGATTAATGCAAAGAAATAGAGGAAAACAGCAGAATAGGAAAAACAAGAGATCACTTCAAGAACATTAGAGATTTCAAGGGAACATTTCATGCAAAGATGGGCTCGATAAAGGACAGAAATGGTATGAACCTAACAGAAGCAGAAAATATTAAGAAGACGTGGCAAGAATACACAGAAGAAGGGTAGAAAAAAGATCCTCACGACCAGGATAGTCATAAAAAAGTGATCACTGACCTAGAGCCAGACATCTTGGAATGTGAAGTCAAGTGGGCCTTAGAAAGCATCACTACGAACAAAGCTAGTGGAAGTGATGGAATTCCAGTTGAGCTATTTCAAATCTTGAAAGATGATGCTGTGAAAGTGCTGCACTCAATATACCAACATATTTGGAAAACTCAGCCGTGGCCACAGGATTGGAAAAGTTCAGTCTTCATTCCAATCCCAAAGAAAGGCAATGCCAAAGAATGCTCAAACTACCACACAATTGCACTCATCTCACTCGCTAGTAAAGTCATGCTCAAAATTCTCCAAGCCAGGCCTCAGCAATATGTGATCCGTGAAATTCCAGATGTTCAAGCAGGTTTTAGAAAAGGCAGAGGCACCAGAGATCAAATTGCCAACATCGGCTGGATCATGGAGAAAGCAAGAGAGTTCCAGAAAAATATCTATTTCTGCTTCATTGACTATGCCAAAGCCTTTGACTGTGTGGATCAAAATAAACTGTGGAAGATTCTGAAAGATATGGGAATCCCAGACCACCTGAGCTGCCTCTTGAGAAACCTTTATGCAGGTCAGGAAGAAACACTCAGAACTGTACATGGAACAACAGACTGGTTCCAAATAGGAAAAGGATTACGTGAAGGCTGTATATTGTCACCTTGTTTATTTAACTTACATGCAGAGTACATCATGAGAAATGCTGGGCTGGAAGAAGAACAAGCTGGAATTAAGATTGCTGGGAAAAATATCAATAACCTCAGATATGCAGATGACACCACCCTTAGGGCAGAAAGTGAAGAGGAACTCAAAAGCCTCTTGATGAAAGTGAAAGAGGAGAGTGAAAAGGTTGGCTTGAAGCTCAACATTCAGAAAACAAAGGTCATGGAATCTGGTCCCATCACTTCACTGGAAATAGATGGAAAAACAGTGGAAACAGTGTCAGATTTTAATTTTGGGGGCTCCAAAATCACTGCAGATGCTGATTGCAGCCATGAAATTAAGAGGCGCTTACTCCTAGGAAGGAAAGTTATGACTAACCTTGATAGTATATTAAAAAGCAGAGACATTACTTTGCCAACAAAGGTCCGTCTAGTCAAGGCTATGGTTTTTCCCGTGGTCATGTATGGATGTGAGAGTTGGACTGTGAAGAAAGCTGATCGCCGAAGAATTGACGCTTTTGAACTGTGGTGTTGGAGAAGACTCTTGAGAATCCCTTTTACTGCAAGAAGATCCAACCAGTTCATTCTAAGGGAGATCAATCCTGGGTGTTCATTGGAAGGACTGATGCTAAAGCTGAAACTGCAATACTTTGGCCACCTCAGGAGACGAGTTGACTCACTGGAAAAGATTCTGATGCTAGGAAAGTTTGGGGGCGAGAGGAGAAGGGGACGACAGAGAATGAGATGCCTGGATAGAATCACCGACTCTGTGGACATGAGTTTGAGTGAACTCTGGGAGTTGGTGATGGACAGGGAGGCTTGACGAACAGTGATTCATGGGGACGCGGAGTGTCGGACACGACTGAGCGACTGAAATGAACTGAACTGAATAAAGTGTGTCAAGTACCCTTTTGCCTTTCAGGCGGAAATGTGGAATTTCTCTTGATTGTGCAGCGCAAAATTTCCTCATCTCGCCTTGAGGGGATAATTTTGTGGTGTTTCTGGAGCTGTGGCGGGAAGATGGGGGTACTTCTCGAGTTGCGACGGGGACCTCAGGAACTCGCCCGTGTTGCTTCAGGAAAGTCAGGTCCCCTTTTATGTTGGATTGGGAACTTCCGGTTTACTCTCGAGCCGTTAAATGGGAATAGGGGCTCATCTCGAATTGAGTCCATAAAGTGGGTTCTCCTCTCCAATGGGAACGGCTGTATGAGGGAACAATCTGAGTCGCATAAAGGGTGTCAAGTATCCTTTTGCCTTTAAAGCGGGAATGTAGGTTTTCTCTTTAGATTTTGCAGCGCAATATTTCCTCATCTCGCATTGAGGAGATAATTTTGTGGTGTTTCTCGAGTTGCGGCGGGAAGTTGAGGGTACTACTCTAGTTGAGACGGGGACCTCAGGTACTTGCTTGGGTCCCTTCAGGGAAGTCACGTCACTCTTTTTGTTGGAAAGGGATAATCTGGATTACTCTCGAGCCATTAAAAGGGAATAGGGCCGCTTCTCGAGTTGAACCTATAAATGTGTTCTCCTCACTAATGGGGACGTCTGTTTGAGGGAAGTTTCTGAATCGCATAAACGGAGTCAAGTACCCTTTTGCCTTTCAAGTGGGAATGTGGATTTTCCCTTCAAAATCTACACTGCAAAATTTCCTCATCTCGCATTCAGGGAAAAATTTTGTGGTGTTTCTCGAGTTGCGGCCGAAAGCTGGGAGTACTTCTTGAGTTGCGATGTGGACTTCAGGAACTCACTCGAGTTACTTCAGGGAAGTCAGGTCCCATTTTGTGCTGGAAGGGGAACATCCGGATTACTCTACAGCCGTTAAACAGGAATATTGCCTCTTCTCGATTTGAGTCCATAAAGTGTGTTCTCCTCTCCGATGAGGACGGATGTTAGGGACCATTCTAAGTCGATTAAATGGAGTCAAGTACCCTTTTGCCTTTCATTCAGGAATGTGGGATTTCTCTTGAGATTCTGCAACGCAAAATTTCCTCATCTCGCATTGAGGGGATAATTTTTTGGGGTTTCTCGAATTGCGGTTGGAAGCTGGGGGAGGGGGTTCTCGAGTTGCGACGTGGACATCAGGAACTCACTCGAGTTACTTCAGGGAATTCAGGTCCCCTTTTGTGCCAGAGGACAAACTTCCGGATTACTCTCGAGCCTTTTAATGGGAATAGGACCTCTTCTCGAGTTGAGTCCATAAAGTGTGTTCTCCTCTCCAATGGGCACGGATGTTAGGGAACTTTCTGAGTGGCATAAAGTGTGTCAAGTACCTTTTGCCTTTCAAGAGGGAATGTGGGATTTCTCTTGAGATGCTGCAGCGCAAAATAACCTCAACTCGCATTGAGGGGATAATTTTGTGGTGTTTCTCTAGTTGCGGCGGGAAGCAAGGGGTACTTCTGGAGTTCCGATGAGGACCTCAGGACCTCGCTCGGGTTGCTTCAGGGAAGTCACATCCCCTTTTGTGTTGGAAAGGCAACTTCCGGATTACTCTCAAGCTGATAAATGGGAATATTTGGTCTACTCGATTTGAGTCCATAAAGTGTGTTCTCCTCTCCACTGAGGACGGATGTTAGGGACCATTCTGAGTCGCCTCAAGGGAGTCAAGTATCATTTTGCTTTTCAAGCCGAAATGTGGGGTTTCTCTTGAGATTCTGCAGTGCAAAATTTCCTCATGTCGCATTGAGGTGATAATATTGTGTTCTTTCTCGAATTGCGGCGGGAAGCTGGGGGTACTTCTCGGGTTGCGACGCGGACCTCAGGAGCTCACTCGAGTTACTTCAGGGAAGTCAGGTCCCCTTTTGTCCTGGAAGGGGAACTTCAGGATTACTCTTGAGTCCTTTAATGGGAATAGAGCCTCTACTCGATTTGAGTCCATAAAGTTTGTTCTCCTCTCCAATGGGGATGGTTGTTAGGGAGATTTCTGAGTGGTATAAAGTGTGGCAAGTACACTTTTGACTTTCAGGCCGGAATGTGGATTTCTCTTGAGATTCTGCAGGGCAAAATTATTTCATCTCGCATTGAGGGGATAATTTTGTGGTGTTTCTCGAATTGCGGCAGGAACCTGAGGGTACTTCTGGAGTTGTGACGGGGACTTCAGGAAATCGCTCGGGTTGCTTCAAGGAAGTCAAGTCCCCTTTTGCACTGCAAGGGGAACTTCCGGATTCCTCTTGAGCCTTTTAATGGGAATAGGGCCTCTTCTCGAGTTGCGTCCATAAAGTGTGTTCTCCTCTCCAATGGGGATGCAAGTTAGGGAACTTTCTGAGTGGTATAAATTGTGTCACGTACACTTTTGCCTTTCAAGCAGAAATGTGGGACTTCTCTTGAAATACTGCAGCGCAAAATTACCTCATCTCGCATTGAGGGGATAATTTGGTTATTTTTATCGAGTTGCGGCATGAAGCAGGGTGTAATTATTGAGTTGCGACCGGGACGTCAGGTACTCGTTCGAGTTGCTTCAGTGAAGTCAAGTCCCCTTTTGTGTTGAAAGGGGAACTTCCGTAATACTCCCGAGGTGTTAAATGGGAATATTGCCTCTTCTCGAATTGACTCCATTAAGTGTGTTCTCCTCTCCAATGAGGACGGATGTTAGGGAACATTCTGAGTCGCCTCAAGGGAGTCAAGTACCCTTTTGCCTTTCAAGCGGGAATGTGGGATTTCTCTTGAGATTCTGCGGCGCAAAATTTCCTCATCTCGCATTGAGGGGATAATTTTGTGGTGTTTCTCGAGTTGAGGCGGTAAACTGGGGGTACTTCTCGAGTTGCGACGGGGACCTCAGGAACTCTCTTGGGTTTCTTCAGGGAAGGCAGTTCCCCTTTTGTGTTGGAAGGGGAACTTCCGGTTTACTCTCGAGCGGTTAAATGGCAATAGTGGCTCATCTCGAATTGAGTGCATAAAGTGTGTTCTCCTGTCCAATGGGGATGGCTGTGTGAGGGAACTTTCTGAGTTGCATAAAGGGTGTCAAGTACATTTTTGCCTTTTAAGAGGGAATGTGGTATTTCTCTTGAGATTCTGCAGCACAAAATTTCCTCATTTCGCATTAAGGGGATAATTTTGTGGTGTTTCTCGAGTTGGGCCGGGAAGCTGGGGGTACTATTCGAGTTGTGACGGGGACCTCAGGAACTCATTCGGGTTGCTTCAGGCAAGTCAGTTCTCCTTTGGTGTTGGAAGGGGAGCTTCCTGTTTATTCTGGAGCCGTTAAATGGGAATAGGGTCTCATCTCGAATTGAGTCCATAAAGTCTGTTCTCCTCTGCACTGAGGACGGATGTTAGGGACCATTCTGAGTCGCCTAACTGGGGTCAAGTACCCTTTTGCTTTCAATCGGGAATTTTGGGATTTCTGTTGAGATTCTGCAGTGCAAAATTTCCTCATCTCGCATTGAGGGGATAATTTTGTGGTGTTTCTCGAATTGCAGAGGGAACCTGGGGGTGCTTCTCCAATTGCAACGGGGACCTCAGGAACTCCCTCGAGTTACTTCAGGGAATTCAGGTCCTCTTTTGTGCTGGAAGGGGAACTTCCTTATTACTTTAAAGGGAATAGGGCCTCGTCTCGAGTTTAGTCCATAAAGTGTGTTCTCCTCTCCAATGGGAACGGATGTTAGGGAACTTTCTGAGTGGTATAAAGTGTGTCAAGTAGACTTTTGCCTTTCAAGTGGGAAAGTGGGATTTCTCTTGATATTCTGCAGCGCAAAATTACCTCATCTTGCATTGAGGGTTTAATTTTGTGGTGTTTCTCATGTTGCCGCGGGAAGCAGGGGTTACTTCTCGAGTTGTGACGGGGACCTCAGGTTTGCGCTCAGGTTGCTTCAGGGAAGTCAAGTCCCCTTTTGTGTTGGAAGGGGAACCTCTAGATTACTCTCGATCCGTTAAACGGGAATATTGCCTCTTCTCGATTTGAGTCCATAAAGTGTGTTCTTCTCTCTACTGAGGACGGATGTTAGGGACCATTCTGAGTCGCCTCAAGGGAGTCAAGTTCAGTTTTGCCTTTCAAGCTGGAATGTGGGATGACTCTTGAGATTCTGCAGCGCAAAATTTCCTCATCTCGCATTGAGAGGATAATTTTGTGGTATTTTTCAAAATCTCGTGGGAAGCTGGGTGTATTTCTCGAGATGCGACAGGGACCTTAGGAACTCACTCGAGTTACTTCAGGGAAATCAGGTCCCCTTTTGCGCTGGAAGTCGAAATTCCGGATTCCTCTCCAGCACTTTAATGAGAATAGGGCCTCTTCTCGAGTTGAGTCCATAAAGTGTCTTCTCCTCTCCAATGGGGACGGATGTTAGGGTACTTTCTGAGTGGTATAAGGTGTTTCAAGTACCCTTTTGCCTTCAAGCGGGAATGTGGGGTTTCTCTTCAGATTCTGCAGCACTAAATTTCCACATCTCTAAATGAGGGGGTACATTTTTGTTTCTGGAATTGCAGCGGGCAACTGGGTGTACTTCTCCAGTTGCCATGGGGACCTCTGGAATTCGATCAGTTTCTTCAGGGAAGTCAAGTCCCCTTTCCTGTTGGAAGGGGATCTTATGGTTTACTCTCGAGCTATTAAATGAGAATAGGACACCAACTCCAACTGAGTCCATAAAATGTGTTCTCCTGTCCAATGGGGACGGCTGTATGAGGGAACTTTTTGGATAGCCTAAAGAAGGTCAAGTAACCTTTTGCCTTTCAACAGGGAAATTGGTATTTCTCTTGAGATTCTGTGGCGCAAAATTTGCTCATCTCGCATTGAGGGGATAATTTTGTGGTGTTTCTCGAGTTGCTGCGGGAAGCTGGGATACTTCTCGAATTGCGACGGAGACCTCAGGAACACGCTTGGGTTGCTTCAGGGAAGTCAAGTCCACTTTTGTGTTGGAAGGGGAAATTCCGGTTTACTCTTGAGCCGTTAAGGGGGAATAGGGCCTCTTCTCGATTTGAGTCCATAGAGTGTGTTCTCCTGTCCAATGGGGACGGCTGTGTGAGGGAACTTTCTGAGTAGCATAAAGGGTGTCAAGTACCCTTTTGCCTTTCAAGAGGGAATGTGGTATTTCTCTTGAGATTCTGCAGCGCAAAATTTCCTTCTCGCATTGAGGGGATAATTTTGTGGTGTTTCTCGAGGTGCGCTGGGAAGCTGGGGGTACTTCTCGAGTTGCGACGGGGACCTCAGGAATTCGCTCGGATTTCTTCAGGGAAGTCAGGCCCCCTTTGGTGTTGGAAGGGTAACTTCCGGTTTACTCTCGAGCTGTGAAATGAAAATAGGGCCATAACTCGAAATTAGTCCATAAAATGTGTTCTCCTGTCCAATGGGGACGGCTGTGTGAGGGAACTTTTTGGGGGGCTTCCCTGGTGGCTCAGAGGTTAAAGCGTCTGCCTCCAATGCAGGAGACCCGGGTTCGATCCCTGGGTCGGGAAGATCCCCTGGAGAAGGAAACGGTAACCCACTCCAGTATTCTTGCCTGGAGAATCCCATGGACGGAGAAGCCTGGTAGGCTATAGTCCACGGGGTCGCAAAGAGTCGGACACGACTGAGCGACGGAACGGAACGGAACGGAAAGGGTGTAAAGTACCCTTTTGCCTTTCAAGAGGGAATGTGGTATTTCGCTTGAGGTTCTGCAGTGCAAAATTTCCTTATCTCGCATTGAGGGGATAATTTTGCGGTGTTTCCCGAGTTGCGTCGGGAAGCTCGGGGTACTTCTCGAGTTGCGACGGGGACCTCAGGAACTCGCCTGCATTGCTTCAGGGAAGTCAGGTCCCCTTTTATGTTGGAAGGGTAACTTCCGGTTTACTCTGGAGCCGTTAAATGGGAATAGGGCCTCATCTCGAATTGAGTTCATAAAGTTTGTTCTCCTCTACAATGGGGACAGATATTAATGAAAATTCTGAGTCGTATAAAGTGTTTCAAGTACACTTTTGCCTTTAAAAAAGAAATGAGGTATTTCTCTTGAGATTCTGCAGCGCAAAATTTCCTCATCTCGCATTGAGGGCATGATTTTGTGGTGTGATTTTAGTTGCTGCGGGAAGCTGTGGGTTCTTCTAGAATTGCAATGGCGGCCTCAGGAACTCACTAGGGTTGCATCAGGGGAGTCAGGTCCCCTTTTGTGTGGAAGGGGAACTTCCGGTTTACTCTCGAGTCGTTAAATTGGAATAGGTGCTCATCTCAAATTGAGTCCATAAAATGTGTTCTCCTCACAAATGGTGACTGATATTAGTGAAATTTCTGAGTTGCATAAAGGGTTTCAATACCCTTTTGACTTTCAAGAGGGAATGTGATATTTCTCTTGAGATTCTGCACCCCAAAATTTCCTCATCTCGCATTGAGGGGATAAATTTGTGATTTTTCTCGTGTTGTGGCGGGAAGCTGGGGGTACTTCTCGAGTTTCGACGGGGAACTCAAGAACTCCCTCGGGTTGCTTCAGGGAAATCAGGTCCCCATTTGTGTTGGAAGGGGAACTTCCGGTTTACTCTAGAGCCGTTAAATGGGAATAGGGGCTCATCTTGAATTAAGTCCCTAAACTGTGCTCTCTTCTCTAGTGGGGATGGCTGTGTGAGGGAACATTCTGAGTGGCATAAAGGGTTTGAAGTAGCCTTTTGTCTTTCAAGAGGGAATGTGGTATTTCCCTTGAGATTCTGCATCCCAAAATTTCCTCATCTTGCATTGAGGGGATAATTTTGTGGTGTTTCTCAAGTTGCGGCAGGAAGCTGGGGTACTTCTCGAGTTGCGAGAGGACTCAGGAACTCGCTAGGGTTGCTTCAGGGAAGTCAGGTCCCCTTTTTTGTTGTAAGGGGAACTTCAGGTTTCCTCTTGAGTCCATAAAAAGTGTTCTCCTTGCCAATGGGGACGGCTGTGTGAGGGAACATTCTGAGTCGTATAAAGGGGGTCAATTATCCTTTTGCCTTTCACGAAGGAGTGTGGAATTTCTTCTGAGATTTTGCAGCGAAAATTTCCTCATCTCGCATTGAGGGAATAATTTGGCTGTGTTTCTCGAGTTGCGGTGGGAAAATGGGGGCACTTCACTAGTTGCGACAGGGAGCTCAGAAACTCGCTCGGGTTGCTTCAGGGGAATAATGTCTCCTTTGGTTTTGGAAGGGGAACTTCCTGTTTACTCCCGAGCCGTTAAATGGGAATAGAGTCTCATTGTTTATTGAATCCATAAAGTGTGTTTTCCTGTCCATTGTGAACGGCTGTATGAGGGAAATTTCTGAGTCGCATAAAGCGTGTCAAGTACCCTTTTGCATTTCAAGAGGGAGTGATGTATTTCTCTTGAGATTTTGCTGTGCAAATTTTCCTCATCTCGCTTTGAAGGGATAATTTTGTGGTGTTTCTCGAGTTGCGGCGGGAAAATTGGGGTACTTCTTGAGTTGCGACGGGGACCTCAGGAACTCGCTCGGGTTGCTTCAGGGAAGTCAGGTCTCCTTTGGTGTTGGAAGGGGAACTTACAGTTAACTCTTGAGCCGTTAAATGGGAATAGGGCCTCATTTCAAATTGAGTCCATAAAGTGTGTTCTCCTGTCCAATGGTGACGGCTCTCTGATGGAAATTTCTGAGTTGCATAAAGGATGTCAAGTACCCTTTTGCCTTTCTAGAGGGAATGTGGTATTTCTCTTGAGATTCTGTAGCGCAAAATTTCTCCATCTCTCATTGAAGGGATAATTTTGTGGTGTTTCTCGAGTTGCGGCGGGAAGGTGAGGGTACTTCTCGAGTTTCGACGGGGACCTCAGGAATTCGCTCGGGTGGCTTCAGGGAAGTCAGGTCCGATTTTTGTTGGATTGGTAACTTCCGGTTTACTCTCGAGCCGTTAAATGGGAATAGGGGCTCATCTCGAATTGAGTGCATAAAATGTGTTCTCCTGTCCAATGGGGACGGCTGTGTGAGAGAAACTTCTGAGTCGCCTAAACGGTGTCAAGTATTCATTTGCCTTTCAAGAGGGAATGTGGTATTTCTCTTGAAATTCTACAGCGCAAAATTTCCTCAGTAGGCATTCAGGGGTTAATTTTGTGGTGTTTCTCGAGTTGCAGCGGGAAGCTGGGTGTACTTCTTAAATTGTGACGGGGAATTCAGGCACTCGTTCAGGTTGCTTCAGGGATGTCAGGTCCCCTTTTTTGTTGGAAGAGGAACTTCCGGTTTACTCTCGAGCCGTCAAAAGGGAATAGGGGCTCATTTCGAATTGATTCCATAAAGTGTGTTCTACTCTCCAATGGGAACGGCTGGTTGAGGGAACATTCTGAGTCACATAAAGGGTGTCAAGTACCCTTTTCCCTTTCAAGAGGGAATGTGTTATTTCTCTTGAGATTCTGCAGCGCAAAATTTCATCTCGCATTGAGGGAATAATTTTGTGGTGTTTTTCGAGTTGCAACGGGAAGCTGTGGGTACTTCTCGAGTTTAAACGGGGACCTCAGGAACTCGCACGGGTTGCTTCAGTGAAGTCAGGTCCCCTTTGGTGTTGGAAGGGGAACTTCTGGTTCACTCTCGAGCCATTAAATGGCAATAGGGGCTCATCTCGAGTTGAGTCCATAAAGTGTGTTCTGCTGTCCAATGGGGATGGCTGTGTGAGGGAACTTTTTGAGTCGCATAAAGGGTGTCAAGTACGCTTTTGCCTTTCAAGCGGGAATGTGGTATTTCTTTTCAGATTCTGCATCGCAATATTTCCTAATCTCGCATTGAGTGGATCATTTTGTGGTGTTCCTCGAGTTGCAGCGGGAAGCTGGGGGTACTTCTCGAGTTGTGACGGGTACCTCAGGAACTCGCTCGGGTTGCTTCAGGGAAGTCAGGTCTCCTTCGGTTTTGGAAGGGGAATTTCCAGTTTACTCCCGAGCCGTTAAATGGAAATAGGGGCTCATCTCCAATTGAGTCCATAAAGTCTGTTCTCCTCTCCAATGGGGACTGATATTAGTGAAATTTTTCAGTCGCATAAAGGGTGTCAAGTACACTCTTGCCTTTCAAGAGGGAATGTGGTATTTCTCTTGAGATTCTGCAGCACAAAATTTCCTCATTTCGCACTAAGTGGACAATTTTGTGGTGTTTCACGAGTTGCGGCAAGAAGCTGGGGGTACTTCTCTAGTTGCGACGGCAACCTCCGGATCTCGCTCGGGTTGCATCAGGGGAGTCAGGTCCCCTTTTGTGTGGAAGGGGAACTTCCGGTTTACTCTCGAGTCGTTAAATTGGAATAGGGGCTCATCTCGAATTGAGTCCATAAAGTGTGTTCTCCTGTCCAATGGGGACGGCTGTGTGAGGGAACTTTCTGAGTCGCATAAAGGGTGTCAAATATCCTTTTGCCTTTCAAGAGGGAATGTGGTATTTCTCTTGAGATTCTGCATCGCAAAATTTCCTCATTTCGCATTGAGGGGATAATTTGCTGGTGTTTCTCGAGTTGCGGCGGAAGCTGGGGGTACTTCTCGAGTTGTGATGGGGACCTCAGAAACTCGCTGGGGTTGGTTCAGGGAAGTCAGGTTCCCTTTGGTGTTGGAAGAGGAACTTTCGGATTACTCTCGAGCCCTTAAATGAGAATAGAGTCTCATCTCGAATTGTGTCCATAAAGTGTGTTCTCCTGTCCAATGGGGACGGATGTGTGAGGGAAGTTTTTGAGTCGTATAAAGGGTGTCAAGTATCCTTTTGCCTTTCAAGAGGGAATGTGGTATTTTCTTGAGATTCTGCAGCGCAAAATTTCCTCATCTCGCATTGAAGGGATAATTTTGTGGTGTTTCTCCAGTTGCGGCGGGAAGCTGGGGGTACTTTTTGAGTTGCGACGGGGACCTTAGGAACTCGCTCGGGTTGCTTCAGGGAAGTCAGGCCCCCTATGGTGTTGGAAGGGGAACTTCCGGTTTACTCTCGAGCTGGTATATGGCAATAGGGGCTCATCTCAAATTGAGTCCTTAAAGTGTGTTCTCCTCCCCAGTGGGGACGGCTGTGTGAGGGAACTTTCTGAGTCACATAAAGGTTGTCAAGTACCCTTTTGCCTTTAAAGAGGGAATGTGGTATTTCTCTTGAAATTCTGCATCACAAAATTTTCTCCTCTCGCAATGAGGGGATAATTTTTTTGTGTTTCTCGAGTACCGGCAGGAAGCTGGGGGTACTTCTCGAGTTGCGATGTGGACCCCAGGAACTCGCTTTGGTTGCGTCAGGGAAGTCAGGTCCCCTTTGGTGTTGAAAGGAGAACTTCCGGTTTACTCTTGAGCCGTTAAATGGGACTAGGGTCTCATCTCGAATTGAGTCCATAAAGTGTGTTCTCCTTTCCAAAGGTCATGGCTGTGCGAGAGATCTTTCTGAGTTGCATAAAGGGTGTCAAGTACCCTTTTGCCTTTCAAGAGGGAATGTGGTATTTCTCTTGAGATTCTGCTGCTCAAAATTTCCTCATCTCACATTGAGGGGATAATTATTTGGTGTTTCTCAAGTTGCGGCGGGAAGCTGAGGGTACTTCCTGAATTGCGACGGGTACCTCAGGAACTCACTCGGGTTGCTTCACGGAATTCAGTTCCCCTTTGTTGTTGGATTGGGAACTTCCTATATAGTCTCGAGCCGTTAAATGGTAATAGGGGCTCATCTTGAATTGAGTCCATGAAGTGTGTTCTCCTCCAATGGGGACGACTGTGTGAGGGAACTTTCTGAGTCGCATAAAGTTTGTCAAGAACCCTTTTGCCTTTTAAGAGGGAATGTGGTATTTCTCTTGAAATTCTGCAGCGCAAAATTTCCTCATCTCGCATTGAAGGATAATTTTTTGTTGTTTTTCGTGTTGCGGCGGGGACCTCAGGATCTCGCTCGGATTGCTTCAGGGAAGTCAGGTCCCCTTTTTTGTTGGATTGGGACCTTCCATTATACTCTCGAGCCGTTAAATGGCAATAGGGGCTCATCTCGAATTGAGTCCATAAAGTGGGTTCTCCTCTCCAATGCGGAGTGATATTAGTGAAATTTCTGAGTCGCATCAAGTGTGTCAATTATCCTTTTGCCTTTCAAGCGGGAATGTGGAATTTCTCTTGTTATTCTGCAGCGCAAAATTTCCTCATCTCGCTTTGAGTGGAATATTTTGTGGTGTTTGTCGAGTTGCGGCGGGAAGCTGGGGGTACTTCTCGAGTTGCGATGGGGACCTCAGGGACTCGTTCAAGTTGCTTCACGGAAGTAAGTTCCCCTTTGTTGTTCCAAGGGGAACTTACGGTTTACTCTCGAGGCGTTAAATGGGAATAGGGGCTCATCTCGAATTGAGTCCATAAAGTGAGATCTCCTCATCAATGTGGACGGCTGGGTGAGGGAAATTTCTGACTCGCAAAAAGGTTTTCAAGTACCATTTTGCCTTTCAAGAGGGAATGTCGAATTTCTCTTGAGATTCTGCAGCGCAAAATTTCCTTATCTCACATTGAGGGGCTAATTTTGTGGTGTTTCTCGAGTTGCGGCGGGAACCTGGGGGTACTTCTCGAGTTGGAACGGGGACCTACGGAACTCGCTCGGGTTGCTTCAGCTAAGTCAGGTCCCCTTTGGTGTTGGAAGGGGAACTTCTGATTTACTCTTGAGCCGTTAAGTGGGAATAGGGGCTCATCTCGAATTAAGTCCATGAAGTGTCCTCTCGTCTCCAATGCGGAGTGATATTAGTGAAATTTCTGAGTCGCATGAAGGGTGTCAAGTATCCTTTTGCCTTTCAAGAGGGAATGTGGAATTTCTCTTGAGATTCTGCAGCGCAAAATTTCCTCATCTCGTTTTGAGTGGAATATTTTGTGGTGTTTGTCGAGTTGCGGCGGGAAGCTCGGGGTACTTCTCGAGTTGTGACGGGGACCTCAGGAACTCGCTCGGGTTGCTTCACGGAAGTAAGTTCCCCTTTGTTGTTGCAAGGGGAACTTACGGTTTACTCTCGAGCCGTTAAATAATTATACCGGCTCATCTCGAATTGAGTCCATAAAACTTCTTCTCCTGTCCAATGGGGACAGCTGTGTGATGGAACTTTCTAAGTCGCATAAAGTGTGAAGTACCATTTTGCCTTTCAAGAGCGAATGTCGAAATTCTCTTGAGATTCTGCAGCGCGAAATTTCCTCATCTCACATTGAGAGGATAAATTTGTGGTGTTTTTCGAGTTGCGGCGGGAAGATGGGGGTACATCTCGAGTTGTGACGGGGACCTCAGGAACTCGCTCGGGTTGCTTCAGGGAAGTCAGGTCCCCTTTGGTGTTGGAAGGAGGAACTTCCAGTTTACTCTTGAGCCGTTAAATGGGAATAGGGTCTCATATCGAATTGAGTCCATAAAGTGTGTTCTCCTCTCCAATGGGGACTGAAGTTAGTGAAATTTCTGAGTCGCATAAAGGGTGTCAAGTACCCTTTTGACTTTCAAGACGGAATGTGGTATTTCTCTTGAGATTCTGCAGCGCAAATTTTCCTCCTCTCACATAAGGGGATAATTATTTTGTGTTTCTCGTGTTGCGGCGGGAAGCTGGGGGTACTTTTCGAATTGCAACGGGGACCTCAGGAATTCGCTCGGGTTGCTTCAGGGAAGTCAGGTCCCCTTTGGTGTTGGATGGGGAACTTCCAGTTTACTCTTGAGCCGTTAAAAGGGAAGAGGGTCTCATCTCGAATTGAGTCCATAAAGTATGCTCCCCTCTCCAATGCTGAGTGATGTTAGTGAAGTTTATGAGTCGCATAAAGGCTGTCAAGTACCCTTTTGCCTTCCACAGTTAATGTGGTATTTATCTTGAGATACTGCAGTGCAAAATTTCCTCATCTCGCATTGAGAGGATAATTTTGTGGTGTTTCACGAGTTGTGACGGGAAGCTCGGGGTACTTCTCGAGTTTCGACGGGGACCTCAGGAACTCGCTCGCGTTGTTTCAGGTAAGTCAGGTCCCCTTTTGTGTGGAAGGGGAACTTCCGGTTTACTCTCGAACCGTCATTTCCGAATAGGGCCTCATCTCGATTTGAGTCCATAAAGTGTGCTCTCCTCTCGAATACGGGCTGATGTTAGTGAAATTTCTGAGTCGCATAAAGGGTGTCAAATACCCTTAGCCTTTCAAGAGGGAATGTGGAATTTCTCTTGAGATTCTGCAGCGCAAAATTTCCTCAACTCGCATTGAGTGTATAATTGTGTGGTGTTTCTCGAGTTGCGGCTGGAAGCTGGGGGTACTATTCGAGTTGCCACGTGGACCTCAGGAACTCGCTCGGGTTGCTTCAGGGAAGTCAGGTGTCCTTTTGTGTTGGAAGGGGAACTTCCGGTTTACTCTCGAGCCGTTATTTTTGAATAGGGGCTCATCTCGAATTGAGTCCATAAAGTGTGTCCTCCTCTCCAATTGAGATGGCTGTGTGATGGAAATTTCTGAGTTGCAAAAAGGGTGTCAAGTACACTTTTGCTGCTCAAGAGGGAATGTGGAATTTCTCTTGAGATTCTGCATCGCAAAATTTCCTCATCTCGCATTGAGGGGATTATTTTGTGGTGTTTCTTGCGTAGCGGCGGGAAGCTGGGGGTTCTTCTCGATTTGCGAGAGAGACCTCAGGAACTTGCTCGGGTAGCTTCAGGGAAGTTAGGTCCCCTTTGGTGTTGGAAAGGGAACTGCCGGTTTACTCTCGAGCCGTTAAATTTTTAATAGGGGCTCATCTCGAATTGAGTCCATAAAGTGTGTACTCCTCTCCAATGGGGACGGGGACTGAAATTAGTGAAATTTCTGAGTCGCATAAATGTTGTCAAGTACCCTTTTGCCTTTCAAGAGGGAATGTGGTATTTCTCTTGAAATTCTGCAGCGCAAAATTTCCTCATCTCGCATTGAGGGGATAATTTTTTGATGTTTCTCAAGTTGCGGGAAACTAGTGGTACTTCTCGAGTTGAGACAGGGACCTCAGGAACTCATTCGGATTGCTTCAGTTAAGTCAGGTCCCCTTTGTGAGGTAAGGGGAAATTCCACTTTACTCTTGAGCAGTTAAATGGGAATAGGGAATCATCTCGAATTGAGTCCATAAAATATGCTCTCCTCTCAAATGTGGACTGATGTTAGTGAAATTTCTGAGTCGCATAAAGGGGGTCAAATACACTTTTACCTTTCAGTCGGGAATGTGGAATTTCTCTTGAGATTCTGCAGCGAAAGTTTCCTCAACTCGCATTGAGGGGATAATTTTGTGGTGTTTCTCGAGTTGCGGTGGGAAGCTGGGGGTACTTCTCGAGGTGCGACGGGGACCTCAGGAACTCGCTTTGGTTGCTGCAGGGAAGACAGGTCCCCTTTTGTGCTGGAAGGGGAACTTCCGGTTTACTCTCCAGCCCTTTAATGGGAATAGGGCCTCTTCTTCAGTTGAGTCGATAAAATGTGTTCTTCACTCCAAAAGGGACGGATGCTAGGGAACTTTCTGAGTGGCATAAAGGGTGTCAAGTACTCTTTTGACTTTCAAGCGGGAATGTGGGATCTCTCTTGAGTCTCTACAGCACAAAATTACCTCCTCTCGCATTGAGGGGAGAATTTTGTGCTGTTTCTCGAGTTGCGGCGGGAACCATGGAGTACTACTCGAATTGCGACGGGGACCTCAGGAACTCGCTCGGGTTGCTTCAGGGAAGTCAAGTCCCCTTTTGTGTTGGAAAGCGAACTTCCAGATTACTCTGGAGCCGTTAAATGGGAATATTGCCTCTTCTACTTTTGAGTCCATAAATTGTGTTTTCCTCTTCACTGAGGATGGATTTTTGGGACCATTCTGAGTCACCTAAAGGGAGTCAAGTAACCTTTTGCTTTTCAAATGGAAATGTGGGTTTTCTCTTGAGATTGTGCAGCGCAAAATTTCTTCATCTCGCATTGAGGGGATAATTCTGTGGTATTTCTCGAATTGCGACGGGAAGCTGGTGGTTCTTCTCGAGTTGCGACGGGAACCTCAGGAACTCACTCGAGTTACTTCAGGGAAGTCAGGTCCCGTTTTGTGCTGGAAGGGGAACTTCCAGTTTACTCTGGAGCCCTTTAATGGGAATAGGGCCTCTTCTCGAGTTGAGTCCCTAAAGTGTGTTCTCCTCTCCAAAGGGGACGGATGTTAGGGAACTTTCTGAGTGGCATAATGTGTGTCAAGTACCCTTTTGCCTTTCAAGCGGGAATGTGGGATTTCTCTTGAGATTCTGCAGCGCAAAATTTCCTCATCCAGCATTCAGGGGATAATTTTGTTGTGTTTCTCGAATTACGGCGGGAAGCTGGGCCTACTTCTCCAGTTGAGACGGGGACCTCAGGAACTCCCTCGGGTTGCTTGAGGGAAGTCAAGTCTCCTTCTGTGTTGGAAGGGGAACTTCTGGAGTACTCTCGAACCGTTAAATGGGAATATTGCCTCTTCTCGACTTGAGTCCATAAAGTGTGTTCTCCTCTCCACTGAGGACAGGTGTGAGAGAACATTCTGAGTCGCCTATTCGGAATAAGGTACCCTTTTGCCTATCAAGCGGGATGTGGGATTTCTCTTGAGATTCGGCAGCGCAAAATTTCCTCATCTCGCATTGAGGGGATTATTTTGTGGTGTTTCTCGAATGGAGGCGGGAAGCTGGGCATACGTCTCCAGTTGCGATGGGAACCTCAGGAACTCGCTCGGGTTGCTTCAGGGAAGTTAGGTCCCCTTTGTTGTTGGAAGGGGAACTTCCAGTTTACTCTCGAGCCATTAAATGGGAATATTGGCTCATCTCGAATTGAATTCATATAGTGTGTTTCCCTCTCCACTGGGGACTGAAGTTAGTGAAATTTCTGAGTTCATAAATGGTGTCAAGTACCCTTTTGCCTTTCAAGAGGAATGTGGTATTTCTCTTGAGATTCTGCAGCGCAACATTTCCTCATCTCGCATTGAGGGGATAATTTTGTGGTGTTTCTCGGGTTGCAGCTGTAAGCTGGTGGTGCTTCTCGAGTTGCGATGGGGACCTCAGAAAATCACTCGGGTTGCTTCAGGGAAGTCAGGTCCCGTTTGTGTTGGAAGGGGACCTCCGGTTTCCTCTCGAGCCGTTAAATGGGAATAGGGGCTCATCTCGAATTGAGCCCATTAAATGTGCTTTCCTCTCCAATGCGGATTGATGTTAGTGAAAATTCTGAGTCGCATCAAGCGTGTCAAGTATCCTTTTGCCTTTCAAGAGGGAATGGGGAATTTCTCTTGAGATTCTACAGCGCAAAATTTCCTCATCTCACATTGAGGGGAATATTTTGTGGTGTTTCTCGAGTGCCGAGGGCAAGCTGGGTGTACTTCTCTATTTGCAACGGGGACCTCAGGACTCGCTCGGGTTGCTTCAGGGAAGTCATTTCCCCTTTGGTGTTGGAAGGGAAAATTCCAGTTTACTCGTGAGCCATTAAATGGGAATAGGGGCTCATCTCGAATTGAGTCCATAAAGTGTGTTTTCCTGTCAAATGGGGACGGCGGTGTGAGGGAAATTTCTGAGTCGCATAAAGGGTGTCAAGTGTCCTTTTGCCTTTCAAGAGGGAATGTGGTATTTTTCTTGAGATTCTCAAGTGCAAAATGTCTTCATCTCGCATTGAGGCGATAATTTTGTGCTGTTTCTCATGTTGCGGCTGGAAGCTGAGGGTACATCTCGAGTTGTGACGGAAACCTCAGGAACTCGTTCGGGTTGCTTCAGTGAAGTCAGGTCCCCTTTGGTGTTGGAAGGGGAACTTCCGGTTTACTCTCGAGCCGTTAAATGAGAATAGGGATTCATCTCGAATTGAGTCCATAAAGTGTGTTCTCCTCTCCACTGGGGACTGAAGTTAGTGAAATTTCTGAGTCACATAAAGGGTGTCAAGTACCCTTTTGCCTTTCAAGAGGGAATTTGGTATTTCTCTGAGATTCTGCAGCGCAAAATTTCCTCATCTCGCATTGAGGGGATAATTTTGTGGTTTTTCTCGAGATGCGGGGGGAAGCATGCGGTACTACTCGAATTGCGACGGGGACCTCAGGAACTCGCTCGGGTTGCTTCAGGGAAGTCAAGTCCCGTTTTGTGTTGGAAGGGGAACTTCCGGATAACTCTCGAGCCTTTAAATGAGAATATTGCCTCTTCTCCTTCCGAGTCCATAAAGTGTGTTTTCCTCTCCACTGAGGACGGATGTTAGTGACTATTCTGAGGCATCTAAAGGGAGTCATGTAATCTTTTGCTTTTCAAGCGGAAATATGGTTTTTCCCTTGAGATTCTGCAGCGCAAAATTTCTTCATCTCGCATTGAGGGGATAATTCTGTGGTGTTCCTCGAATTGCGACGGGAAGCTGGTGGTTCTTCTCGAGTTGCGACGGGAACCTCAGGAACTCACTCTTGTTACTTCAGGGAAGTCAGATCCTTTTTTGTGCTGGAAGGGGAACTTCCGGTTTACTCTCAAACCCTTTAATGGGATTAGGGCCTCTTCTCGAGTTGAGTCCCTAATGTGTGTTCTCCTCTCCAATGGGGACGTATCTTAGGGAACTTTCTGAGTGGCATAATGTGTGTCAAGTACCCTTTTGCCTTTCAAGCGGGAATGTGGGGTTTCTCTTGAGATTCTGCAGCGCAAAATTTCCTCATCCAGCATTGAGGGGATAATTTTGTGGTGTTTCTCGAATGGAGACGGGAAGCTGGGCGTACATCTCCAGTTGCGACGGGGACCTCAGTACTCGCTCGGGTTGCTTCAGGGAAGTCAGGTCCCCTTTGGTGTTGGAAGGGAAAATTCCGGTTTACTCGCAAGCCGTTAATTGGGAATAGGGGCTCATCTCGAATTGAGTCCATAAAGTGTGTTTTCCTGTCAAATGGGGACGGCGGTGTGAGGGAAATATCTGATTCGCATAAAGGGTGTCAAGTATCCTTTTGCCTTTCAAGAGGGAATGTGGTATTTCTCTTGAGATTCTCAAGTGCAAAATGTCTTCATCTCGCATTGAGGCGATAATTTTGTGCTGTTTCTGGTGTTGCGGCTGGAAGCTGTGGGTACATCTCGAGTTGTGACGGAAACCTCAGGAACTTGTTCGGGTTGCTTCAGTGAAGTCAGGTCCCCTTTGGTGTTGGAAGGGGAACTTCCGGTTTACTCTCGAGCCGTTAAATGGGAATAGGGATTCATCTCGAATTGAGTCCATAAAGTGTGTTCTTCTCTCCAATGGGGACGGCTGTTTGAGGGAACTTTTTGAGTCTCATAAAGGGTGTCAATTACACTTTTGCCTTTCAAGAGGGAATGTGGTATTTCTCTTGTGATTCTCAAGTGCAAAATGTCTTCATCTCGCATTGATGCGATAATTTTTGCTGTTTCTGGTGTTGCGGCTGGAAGCTGAGGGTACATCTCGAGTTGTGACGGAAACCTCAGGAACTCGTTTGGGTTGCTTCAGTGAAGTCAGTTCCCCTTTGGTGTTGAAAGGGGATCTTCCGGTTTACTCTTGAGCCGTTAAATGAGAATAGGGATTCATCTCGAATTGAGTCCATAAAGTGTGTTCTCCTCTCCACTGGGGACTGAAGTTAGTGAAATTTCTGAGTCACCTAAAGGGAGTCAAGTAACCTTTTGCTTTTCGAATGGAAATGTGGGTTTTCTCTTGAGATTCTGCAGTGCAAAATTTCTTCATCTTGCATTGAGGGGATAATTTTTGTGGTGTTACTCGAATTGCGACTGGAAGCGGGGGGTTCTTCTCGAGTTGCAACGGGAACCTCAGGAACTCACTCGAGTTACTTCAGGGAAGTCAGGTCCCCTTTTGTTCTGGAAGGGGAACTTCCGGATTACTCTGGAGCCCTTTAATGGGAATAAGGCCTCTTCTCGAGTTGAGTACATAAAGTGTGTTTTCCTCTCCAATGGGGACAGATGTTAGGGAACATTTTGAGTGGCCATAAAATGTGTCAAGTACCCTTTTGCCTGTCAAGCGGGAATATGGGATTTCTCTTGAGATTCTGCAGCACAAAATGACCTCATCTCGCATTGAGGGAATAATTTTGTGCTGTTTCTCGAGTTGCGGCGGGAAGCTGGGGGTACTTCTCTAGTTGGGAAGGGGACCTCAGGAACTCGCTCGAGTTGCTTCAGCGACGTCATGTCCTTTTTTTGCTGGAAGGGGAACTTCCGGATTACTCTGGAGCCATTTATTGGGAATAGGGCCTCTTCTCGATTTGAGTCCTTAAAAAGTGTTCTCCTCTCCACTGAGGACAGACGTTAATGATCATTCTGAATCGCCTAAACGTTGTCAAGTACCCTTTTGCCTTTCAAGCGGAAATGTGGGATTTCTTTTGAGATTCTGCCCCGTAAAATTTCCTCATCTCCCATTGAGGGGATAATTTGTCCCGTTTCTCGAATTGCAGCAGGAAGCTTGGTGTAGTTCTCCAGTTTCGACGGGGATCTCAACGAATCACTCAAGTTACTTCAGGGAAGTCAGGTCCGATTTTGTGTTGGAAGGGGAACTTCTAGAGTATTCTCGAGCCATTAAATGGGAATATTACCTCTTCTTGATTGGAGTCCATAAAGTGTGTTCTCCTATCCACTGAGGACGGATGTAAGAGCACATTCTGAGTCGCCTATTTGGAGTAAGGTACCCTTTTGCCTATCAAGCGGGATGTGGGATTTCTCTTGAGATTCTGCAGCGCAAAATTTCCTCATCTCGCATTGAGGGGATAATTTTGTTGTGTTTCTCGAGTTGCGGTGAGAAGCTGGGGATACTTCTCGATTTGCAACGGGAACCTCAGGAACTCACTCGAGTTACTTCAGGGTAGTCAGGTCCCATTTTGTGCTTAAAGGGGAACTTCCAGATTACTCTCCAGCCCTTTAATGTAAATAGAGCCTCTTCTCGATTTGAGTCCTTAAAGTCAGTTCTCCTCACCACTTGGGACGGATTTTAGGGAACTTTCAGAGTGGCATAAAGTTTGTCAAGCACCATTTTTCCTTTCAAGCGGGAATGTGGGATTTCCCTTGAGATTCGGCAGGGCAAAATTTCCTCATCTCGCATTGAGGGGTAATTTTGTGGAGTTTCTCGAGTTGCGATTGGAAGCTGGGGGGATTTCTCGAGTTGCGACGAGGACCTCAGGAACTTACTCGAGTTACTTCAGGGAAGTCAGGTCCCCTTTTGTGCTGGAAGGGGAACATCCGTATTACAATCGAGTCCTTTAATGGGAATAGGGCTTCTTTTCGAGTTGAGTCCATAAAGTGTGTTCTCCTCTCCAATGGGGACGGATGATAGGGAACTTTCTCAGTGGCATAAAGTGTGTCAAGTACGCTTTTGCTTTTCAAACGGGAATGTGGGGAAGTTCTGCAGTGCAAAATTTCCTCATCTCACATTGAGGGGATAATTTTGTGGTGTTTCACGAATTGCGGCGGGATACTGGGGGTACTTCTCGAGTTGCGACGTGGACTTCAGGAACTCACTGGAGTTACTTCAGGGAAGTCAGGTCCCATTTTGTGCTGCAAGGGGAACTTCCGGATTACTCTCCAGCCGTTTAACAGGAATATTGCATCTTCTCGATTTGAGTCCATAAAGTGTGTTCTCCTCTCCACTGAGGACGGATGTTAGGGAATATTCTGAGTCGCCTAAAGGGAGTCAAGTACCCTTTTGCCTTTCAAGCGGGAATGTGGGATTTCTCTTGAGATTTTGCAGGGCAAAATTTCCTCATCTCGCATTGAGGGGCAATTTTGTGGAGTTTCTCGAGTTCCAGAATGAAACAGGGGGTACTTCTTGAGTGGCAACGGGGACTTCAGGAACTCGCTCCGGTTTCATCAGATAAGTCAAGTCCCCTTTTGTGTTGGAAGGGGAACTACCGGATTACTCTCGAGCCATTAAATGGGAATATTGCCTCTTCTCGATTTTAGTCCACAAGTGTGATCTCCTCTACTCTGAAGAAAGATGTTAGGGACCGTCCTGAGTCGCCAAAAGGGACTCAAGTACACTTTGGCCTCTCAAGAGGGCATGTAGGATTTCTCTTGAGATTCTGCAGCGCAAAATTTCCTCATCTCGCATTGAGGGGATAATTTTGTGATGTTTCTCGAATGGACGCGGGAAGCTGGGCGTACATCTCCAGTAGCCACGGGGACCTCAGGAACTCACTCGAGTTACTTCAGGGAAGTCGAGTCCCGTTTTGTGTTGGAAGGGGAACTTCCGGTTTACTCTCCAGCCGTTAAATGGAAATAGCGGCTCATCTCGAATTGAGTCCATAAAGTGTGTTCTTCTCTCCAATGGGGACGACTATTTGAGTGATCTTTTTGAGTCGCATAAAGGGTGTCAAGTACCCTTTTGCCTTTCAAGAGGGAATCTGATATTTCTCTTGAGATTCTGCAGCGCAAAATTTCTTCATCTCGCATTGAGGGGATAATTCTGTGGTGTTTCTCGAGTTGTGGCGGGAAGCTGGGGGTTCTTCTCGAGTTGCGATGGGAACCTAAGGAACTCGCTTGGGTTGCTTCAGGGAAGTCAGGTCCCCTTTGGTGTTGGAAGGGGAACTTCCAGTTTACTCTCGAGCCGTTAAATGGGAATATTGGCTCATCTCGAATTGAGTTCATATAGTGTGTTCCCCTCTCCACTGGGGACTGAAGTTAGTGAAATTTCTGAGTTCATAAAGGGTGTCAAGTACCCTTTTGCCTTTCAAGAGGAATGTGGGTTTTCTCTTGAGATTCTTCAGCGCAAAATTTCCTCATCTCGCAATGAGGGGATAATTTTGTGGTGTTTCTCGAGTTGCAGCGGCAAGTTGGGGGTGCTTCTCGAGTTGCGACGGGGACCTCAGGAATTCACTCGGGGTGCTTCAGGGAAGTCAGGTCCCCTTTGATGTTGGAAGAGGAACTTCCGGTTCCCTCTCGAACCGTTAAATGGGAATAGGGATTCATCTCGAATTGAGTCCATTAAGTGTGCTCTCCTCTCCAATGCAGATTGATGTTAGTGAAATTTCTGAGTCGCATCAAGCGTGACAAGTAGCCTTTTGCCTTTCAAGAGGGAATGGGGAATTTCTCTTGAGATTCTACAGCGCAAAATTTCCTCATCTCGCATTTAGGGGAATATTTTTTGGTGTTTCTCGAGTGCTGAGGGCAAGCTGGGGGTACTTCTCTATTTGCGACAGGGACCTCAGGAACTCGCGCGGGTTGCTTCAGCGAAGTCAGTTCGCCTTTTTTGTTGGAAGGGGAACTTCCGGTTTTCTCTTGAGGCGTTAAATGGGAATAGGGGCTCATCTCGAATTGAGTTCATAAAGTGTGTTCTCCTGTCAAATGGGGACAGCGGTGTGAGGGAAATGTCTGAGTAGCATAAAGGGTTTCAAGTATCCTTTTGACTTTCAAGAGGGAATGTGGTATTTCTCTTGAGATTCTCAAGTGCAAAATTTCTTCATCTCGCATTGAGGAGATAATTTTTGCTGTTTCTCCAGTTGCGGCGGGAAACTGGGGGTACTTCTCGAGTTTCGACGGGGACCTCAGGAACTCCCTCGGGTTTCTTCAGGGAAGTCAGGTCCCCTTTGATGTTGGAAGGGGAACTTCCGGTTTAGTCTCGAGCCGTTAAATGAGAATAGGGATTCATCTCGAATTGAGTTCATAATGTGTGTTTTCCTCTCCACTGGGGACTGAAGTTAGTGAAATTTCTGAGTCGCATAAAGGGTGTCAAATGCCCTTTTGCCTTTCAAGAGGTAATGTGGTATTTCTCTGAGATTCTGAAGCACAAAATTTCCTCATCTCACATTGAGGGGATAATTTTGTGGTGTTTCTCGAATGGAGGCGGGAAGCTGGGCGTACATCTCCAGTTGCGACAAGGACCTCAGGAACTCACTCGAGTTACTTCAGGGAAGTCAGGTCCCATTTTTTGCTAGAAGGGGAACTTCTGGTTTACTCTCGAGCCCTTTAATGGGAATAGGGCTTCTTCTTGAGTTGAGTCGATAAAATGTGTTCTGCTCTCCAATAGGGACGGATGTTAGGGAACTTTCTGAGTGGTATAGAGTGTGTCAAGTACTCTTTTGCTTTTCAAGCGGCAATGTGGGATTTATCTTGAATTTCTACAGCGCAAAATTACCTTCTTTCGCAATGAGGGGATAATTTTGTGGTTTTTCTCGAATTGCGGCGGGAAGCATGGGGTACTACTTGAATTGCGACGGGGACCTCAGGAACTCGCTCGGGTTGCTTCAGGGAAGTCAAGTCCCGTTTTGTGTTGGAAGGGGAACTTCCGGATAACTCTCGAGCCTTTGAATGAGAATATTGCCTCTTCTCCTTCTGAGTCCATAAAGTGTGTTTTCCTCTCCCCTGAGGACGGATGTTAGGGACTATTCTGAGTCACCTAAAGGGAGTCAAGTAATCTTTTGCTTTTCAAGCGGAAATGTGGTTTTTCTCTTGAGATTCTGAAGCGCAAAATTTCTTCATCTCGCATTGAGGGAATAATTCTGTGGTGTTTCTCGAATTGCGACGGGAAGCTGGTGGTTCTTCTCCATTTGTGACAGGAACCTCTGGAACTCACTCGAGTTACTTCAGGGAAGTCAGGTCCCCTTTTGTGCTGGAAGGGGAACTTCCAGTTTACTCTCGAGCCCTTTAATGGGAATAGGGCCTCTTCTCGAGTTGAGTCCCTAAAGTGTGTTCTCCTCTCCAATGGGGACGGATGTTAGGGAACTTTCTGAGTGGCATAATGTGTGTCAAGTACCCTTTTGCCTTTCAAAAGGGAATGTGGTATTTCTCTTGAGATTCTGCAGCTCAAAATTTCCTTATCTCGCATTGAGGGGATAATTTTGTGGTGTTTCTCGAGTTGCGCCGGGAAGCTGGGTGTACTTCTTGAGTTACGTCGGGGACCTCAGGAACTCGCTCGGATTTCTTCAGGGAAGTCAGGTCCCCTTTGGTGTTGGAAGGGTAACTTCCGGTTTACTCTTGAGCTGTTAAATGAAAATAGGGCCATAACTCGAAATGAGTCCATAAAATGTGTTCTCCTGTCCAATGGGGACGGCTGTGTGAGGGAACTTTTTGGGTAGCCTAAAAGGTGTAAAGTATCCTTTTGCCTTTCAAGTGTTAATGTGGTATTTCGCTTGAGGTTCTGCAGTGCAAAATTTCCTCATCTCGTATTGAGGGGATAATTTTGGGGTGTTTCTCGAGTTGCGTCTGGAAGCTCGGGGTACTTCTCGAGTTGGGACGGGGACCTCAGGTACTCGCCTGCGTTGCCTCAGGCAAGTCAGGTCCCCTTTTATTTTGGAAGGGTAACTTCCGGTTTACTCTGGAGCCATTAAATGGGAATAGGGCCTCATCTCAAATTGAGTGCATAAAGTGTGTTTTCCTCTCCAAGGTCGACTGATTTTAGTGAAATTTCTCAATCGCATAAAGGGTGTCAAGTACCCTTTTTCCCTTCAAGAGGGAATGTGTTATTTCGCTTAGAATCTGCAGCACAAAATTTCCTCAGCTCGCATTGAGAGTATAATTTTGTGGTTTTTCCCAAGTAGCGTCGGGAACCTGTGGGTACTTCTGGAGTTGCGACAGGGACCTTAGAAACTCGCTCGGGTTGCCTCCGGGACGTCAGGTCTCCTTTGGTGTTGGAAGGGTAATTTCCGGTTTACTCTCGAGCCTTAAATGGGAATAGGGCCTCATCTCGAATTGAGTCCATAAAATGTGTTCTCCTCTCCAATGGGGACTGATGTTTGTCATATTTCTGAGTCGATTAAAGGGTGTCAAGTACACTTTTGCCTTTCAAGAGGGAATGTGGTATTTCTCTTGATATTCCGCAGTGCAAATTTCCTCATCTGGCATTGAGGTGAAAATTTTCTGGTGTTTCTCGAGTTATGGCGGGCAGCTAAGGGTACTTCTCTAGTTGCGACGGGGACCTCAGGAACTCGCTCGGGTTGCTTCAGCGAAGTCAGGTCCCGTTTTGTGTTTGAAAGGGAACTTCTGGTTTACTCTCGAACCGTTAAATGGGAATCGGGGCTCATCTCGAATTGAGTCCATAAACTGTGTTATCCTGTCCAATGGCGACCGCTGTGTAGGGAACTTTCTGAGTCGCATATAGGGTGTCAAGTACCCTTTTGCATTTCAAGAGGAAATGTTTTATTTCTCTTGAGATTCTGCAGGGCAAAATTTCCTCCTTTCGTATTGAGGGGATAATTTTGTGGTGTTTCTCGAGTTGCGGCGGAAAGCTGGGAGTACTTCTCAAGATGCGACGGAGACCTCAGGACCTCGCTCGGGTTGCTTCAGGGAAGTCAGGTCCCCTTTGGTGTTGGAAGGGGAACTTCTGGTTTCCTCTCGAGCCCTCAAATATTAACAGGGGCTCATCTCAAATTGAGTCCATAAAGTGTGTTCTCCTTTCCAATGTTGACTGATGTTAGTGAAATTTCTGAGTCGCATACTGGGTGTCATATACACTTTTGCCTTTCAAGAGGGAATGTGGGATTTCTCTTGAGATACTGCAGCGCAAAATTTCCTCATCCAGCATTGAGGGGATAATTTCGTTGTGTTTCTCGCATTACGGCAGGAAGCTGGGCGTACTTCTCCAGTTGAGACAGGGACCTCAGGAATTCCCTAGGGTTGCTTGAGGGAAGTCTAGTCCTTTTTTGCGTTGGAAGGGGAACTTCCGGAGTACTCTCGAGCCGTTAAATGGGAATATTGCCTCTTCTCGATTTGAGTCCATAAAGTGTGTTCTCCTCTCCACTGAGGACGGGTGTTACAGAACATTCTGAGTCGCCTATTCGGAGTAAGGTGCCCTTTTGCCTATCAAGCGGGATGTGGGATTTCTCCTGAGATTCTGCAGCGCAAAATTTCCTCATCTCGCATTGAGGGGATAATTTTGTGGTTTTTCTCGAATGGAAGCGGGAAGCTGGGCGTACATCTCCAGTTGCGACGGGGACCTCAGGTACTCACTCCAGTTACCTCAGGGAAGTCTGGTTCCCTTTTGTGCTGGAAGGGGAACTTCCGGTTTACTCTCGAGCCTTTAACGGGAATAGGGCATCTTCTTGAGTTGGGTCGATAAAATGTGTTCTACTCTCCAATGGGGATGGATGTTAGGGACCTTTCTGAGTGGCATAAATGTTGTCAAGTATTCTTTTGCCGTTCAAGCGGGAATGTGGGATTTCTCTTGTGTTTCTATAGCGGAAAATTTCCTCATCTCGCATTGAGGCGATAATTTTGTGGTGTTTCTCTAGTTGCAGCGGGAAACATGGTGTACTATTTGAATTGCGACGGGACCTCAGGAACCAGCTCGGGTTGTTTCAGAGAAGTCAAGTCCCCTTTTGTGTTGGAAAGCGAACGTCCGGATACTCTCGAGCCGTTAAATGGGAATATTGCCTCTTCTACTTAGGAATCCATAAAGTGTGCTTTCCTCTACACTGAGGACGAACTTTTGGACCATTCTGAGTCACCTAAAGGGAGTCAAGTAACGTTTTGCTTTTCAAGCGGAAATGTGGGTTTTCTCTTGAGATTCTGCAGCGCAAAATTTCTTCATCTCGTATTGAGGGGATAATTTTGTGGTGTTTCTGGAATAGCGACGGGAAGCTGGGGGTACTTCTCGAGTTGCGATGGGAACCTCAGAAACTCACTCGAGTTACTTCAGGGAAGTCAGGTACCCTAGTGCTGGAAGGGGAACTTCCGGGTTTCTCTGGAGCCCTTTAATGGGAATAAGACCTCTTCTCGAGTTGAGTCCATAAAGTGTGTTCTCCTCTCCAATGGGGACAGATGTTAGGGAACTTTCTGAGTGGCATAAAGTGTGTCAAGTACCCTTTTGCCTGTCAAGCGGGAATGTGGGTTTTCTCGTCAGATTCTGCAGCACAAAATAACCTCACCTCGCATTGAGGGGATAATTTTGTGCTGTTTCTCGAGTTGCGGCGGGAAGCTGGGGGTACATCTCTAGTTGTGAAGTGGACCTCAGGAACTCGCTCGGGTTGCTTCAGAGACGTCAAGTCCTTTTTTTGCTGGAAGGGGAACTTCTGGATTGCTCTCGAGCCCTTTATTGGGAATAGGGCCTCTTCTCGATTTGAGTTCATAAAATGCGTTCTCCTCTCCACTGAGGACAGATGTTAAGGACCATTCTGAATCGCCTAAACGTTGTCAAGTACCCTTTTGCCTTTCAAGCGGAAATGTGGGATTTCTTTTGAGATTCTGCCCCACAAAATTTCCTCATCTCCCATTGAGGGGATACTTTGTCCTGTTTCCCAAATTGCGGCGGGAAGCTTGATGTACTTCTCCAGTTTCGACGGGGACCTCAGCAAATCACTCAAGTTACTTCAGGGAAGTCAGGTCCCCTTTTGTGTTGGAAGGGGAACATCTAGAGTACTCTCGACCCGTTAAATGGGAATATTACCTCTTCTCGATTTGAGTCCATAAAGTCTGGTCTCCTATCCACTGAGGACGGGTGTTAGAGAACCTTCTGAGTCACCTATTTGGAGTAAGGTCCGGTGCTGTAAAGAGCAATATTGCATAGGAACCTGGAATGTTAGGTCCATGAATCAAGGCAAATTGGAAGTGGTCAAACAGGAGATGGCAAGAGTAAATATAGACATTCTAGGAATCAGTGAATTAAAATGGACTAGAATGTGTGAATTTAACTCAGATGACCATTATATCTACTACTGTGGGCAGGAATCCCTTAGAAGAAATGGAGTAGCCATCATAGTCAACAAACGAGTCCGAAATGCAGTAATGGATGCAATCTTAAAAAAGACAGAATGATTTCTGTTCATTTACAAGGCAACCCATTCAAATTTCAGTAATCCAGGCCTATGCCCCAACCAGTAACACTGAAGAAGCTGTAGTTGAACGGTTCAATGAAGACCTAAAAGACCTTTTAGAACTAACACCCAAAAAAGATGTCCTTTTCATTATAGGGGACTGGAATGCAAAAGTAGGAAGTCAAGAAACACCTGGAGTAACAGACAAATTTGGCATTGGAGCACGGAATGAAGCAGGGCCAAGGCTAATAGAGTTTTGTCAAGAGAACGCACTGGTCATAGAAAACACCCTCTTCCAACAACACAAGAGAAGACTTTACACGTGGACTTGCTCGGGTTGCTTCAGGAAGTCAGGTTCCCTTTGGTGTTGGGAGGGGAACTTCCGGTTTACTTTCGAGACGTTGAATGGGAATAGGGCTTCATCTCGAATTGAGTCCTTAAAGTATGTTCTCCTCTCCAAAAGGGACTGATGTTAGTGAAATTTCTGAGTCGCATAAAGGGTGTCAAGTACCCTTTTGCCTTTCAAGAGGGAATGTGGTATTTCTCTTGAGATTCTGCATTGCAAAATTTCCTCATCTCGCATGAAAGGTTAGTTTTGTTTTTTTTCTTCAGTTGCGGCGGGAAGGTGGGGGTTCTTCTCGAGTTTGGATGGTGACCTCAGGAATTCGCTCGGGTTTCTTCAGGGAAGTCAGGTCCCCTTTTGTGTTGGAAGGGGAACTTCTGGTTTACTCTCGAGCCCTTAAATGGAATAGGGCCTCATTTCCACGTGAGTCCATAAAGTGTGTTCTCCTCTCCAATGGAAACGGCTGTATGAGGGAACATTCTGTGTCGCATAAAGGGTGTCAAATACCCTTTTTCATTTCAAGAGGGAATGTGGTATTTCTCTTGAGATTTTGAAGTGAAACATTTCCTCATCTCCAATTGAGAGGATAATTTTTTTGTGTTTCTCGAGTTGCGGAGGGAAGCTGAGGGTACTTCATGAGTTGCGACATGGACCTCACGAACTCGCTCGGGTTGCTTCAGGGAAGTAAAGTCCCCTTTTGTTTTGGAAGGGGAACATCCGGTTTACTCTCGAGACGTTAAATGGAATAGGGAATCATCTCGAATTGAGTCCATAAATTGTGTTCTCCTGTCCAATGGGGAAGGCTGTGTGAGGGAACTTTCTGAATCGCATAAAGGGTGTCAAGTACCGTTTTGCCTTTCAAGCGGGAATGTGGGATTTCTGTTGAGATTCTGCAGCACAAAATTATCTCATCTTGCATTGAGGGGATAATTTTGTGGTGTTTCTCGAATTGAGGAGGGAAGCTAGGGTTACATCTCGAGTGCGACGGGGACCACAGGAACTAACTCAAATTACTTCAGAGAAGTCAGGTCACCTTTCACTGGAAGGGGAAGTTCCAGATTAATCTCAAGCCCTTTAATGGAAATAGGGCCTCTTCTCGAGTTGAGTCCTTAAAGTGTGTTCTCCTCTCTAAAGAGTACGGATGATAGGGAAATTTCTGAATGGCATAAAGTGTGTCAAGTACCCTTTTGCCTTTCAAGCGGGAATGTGGGATTTCTCTTGAGATTCTGCAGCACGAAATCACCTCATCTCACATTGAGCGAATAATTTTGTGGTTTTTCTCGAGTTGCGACGAAAAGCAGGGCTTACTTCTCTAGTTGCGACGGGGACTGCAGGAACTCGCTCGGCCTGCTTTATGAAGTCAAGTCGCCTTTTGTGTTGGAACGGGAACTTCCGGTTTACTCTGGACCCGTTAACTGGGAATAGGGCCTCATCTCGAATTGAGTCCATAAAGTGTGTTCTCCTCTCCAATGGGGACTGATGTATTGAAATATCTGAGTCGCATCAAGGGTGTCATGTATACTTTTGCCTTTCCAGAGGGAATGTGGTATTTCTCTTGAGATTCTGCAGCGCCAAATTTCATCCTCTCGCATTGAGGGGATATTTATTTGGTGTTTATCGAGTTTCCGCGGGAAGCTGGGGGTACATCACAAGTTGCGACGTAGACCTAAGGAACTCGCTTGGGTTGCTTCAGGAAGTCAGGTCCCCTTTTGTGTTGGAAGGGTAATTTCCGGGTTACTCTCGAGAATTTAAATGGGAATAGGACCTCTTCTCGTGTTGAGTCCATAAAGTGTGTTCTCCTCTCCAATGGGGAGGGCTGTGTAAGGGAAATTTCTGCATAGCATTAAGGGTGTCAAGTACCCTTTTGCCTTTCAAGGGGAACGTGGGATTTCTCTTGAGATTCTGCAGAGCAGAATTTCCTTATCTCGCATTGAGGGGATAATTTTGGTGTGTTTCTCGAGTTGCGTCGGGAAACTAGGGGTACATCTCAAGTTGCGACGTAGACCTCTGGAACTCGCTCGGGTTGCTTCAGGGAAATCAGGTCCCATTTTGTGTTGGAATGGGCACTTACTGATTACTCTCCAGCCATTAAATGGGAATAGGGCCATAGCTCGTGTTGAGTCCATAAAATGTCTTCTCCTCTCCAATGATAACGGCTATGTGAGGGAACTTTCTGAGTCGCATAAAGGGTGTCAAGTATCCTTTTGCTTTTCAAGCGGGAATGTGGGATTTCTTTAAGATTCTGCAGCGAAAATTTCCCCATCTCGCATTGAGGGGATATTTTTGTGGTGTCCCTCGAGTTTCCGTGGGAAGCTGTGGGTAATTCTCGAGTTATGACGGTGACCTCAGGAACTCGCTCTAGTTGCTTCAGGAAAGTCAGGTCCCTTTTGTGTTGGAAGGGGTATTTGAAATTAGTCTCGGGCCGTTAAATGGGAATAGGTCTTCTTCTCGAGTGAGTCCATAAAGTGTGTTCTTCTCTCAAATGGGTCGGATGTTAGGGAACTTTCTAAGTAGCAAAAAGGGAGTCAAGTACAATTTTGCCTTTCAAGCGGGTTGTGCGATTTCTCCTGAGAATCTCCAGGGCAAAATTCCCTCATCTCGCATTGAGGGGATAATTTTGTGGTTTTTCTCGAGGTGCGTCAGGAAACTGGGGCTACATCTCAAGTTGTGACGTAGACCTCAGGCACTCACTCGGGTTGCTTCAGGGAAGTCAGGTCCCCTTTCGTGTTGGAATGGGAACTTACGATTACTCTCCAGCCATTAAATGGGAATAGGGCCTCTGCGCGTGTTGAGTCCATAAAGTGTCTTCTCCTCTCCAATTGGGACGGCTATTAGGGAACTTTCTGGGTCACATAAACTGTGTCAAGTACCCTTTTTCATTCACGCGGGAATGTGGGATTTCTCTTGAGATTCTGCAGCGCAAAATTTCCTCAACTGGCAATAAGGGGATAATTTTGTGGTGTTTCTCGAGTTTTGGCAGAAGCTGGGGGTCCTTTTCGAGTTGCAACGGGGAATACAGGAACTTCCTCGGGTTGCTTCGGGGAACTCAGGTCCCCTTTTGTTTTGGAAGGGGAACTTCATGACTACTCATGATCCGTTAAATTGGAATAGGGCCTCTTCTCGAGTTGAGTCCATAAAGAGTGTTCTACTCTACAATGGGGACGGATATTAGGGAACTTCCTGAGTCGCATAAATGGTGTCATGTACCCTTTTGTGTTTCAACCGAGAATGTGGGATTTCTCTTGTATTTCTACAGCAAAAAATTTCATCATCTCCTTTGAGGGGATAATTTTGTGGTGTTTCTCGAGTTGCGGCGGGAAGCTGAGGGTATTTCTCGAGTTGTGACGGGGCCCTCAGAAACTCGCTTGGGTTGCTTCAGTGAAGTCAGGTCCCCGTTTGTGTTGGAAGGGGAACTTCCGGATTACTTTCGAGCCGTTAAATCGGAATAGGGCCTCTTCTCCAGTTGAGTCCATAAAGTGTGTTCTCCTCTAAAATAGGGGCAGATGTTAGGGAATTTTCTGAGTCGCATAAAGGGTGTCAAGTACACTTTTGCCTTTGAAAGGGGAATGTGGGCTTTCTGTTGAGATACTGCAGCACAAAAAGGATATCAATCATGGGTGTTCATTGGAAGGACTGATGCTAAAGCTGAAACTGCAATACGTTGGCCACCTCATGCGACGAGTTGACTCACTGGGAAAGACTCTGATGCTGGGAAAGGTTGGGGGCGGGAGGAGAAGGGGACGACAGAGAATGAGATGGCTGGATGGCATCACAGACTCTGTGATCATGAGTTTGAGTGTACTCCGGGAGGTGGTGATGGACAGGGAGGCCTGGAGTGCTGTGATTCATGGGGTCCCGGGGAGTCGGACATGACTTAGCGAGTGAACTGAACTGAACTGAACTTTGTGGTGTGTCTCGAGTTGCGATGGGAAGCTTGTTGTACTTTCCGAGTTGCGACGGGGACGTCAGGAACTCGCTCGGGTTGCTTCAGGGAAGTCAGGTCCCCTTTTCTGCTGTAAGGGGAATTTCGGGATTACTCTTGAGCATTTAAATGGGAATAGGGCCTCTTCTCGAATTGAGGCCATAAAGTGCGTTCTCCTATCTAATGTGGATGTCTGTTAGGGAACTTTCTGTGTCGCATAAAGGGTGTCAAGTACCCTTTTGTCTTTCAAGCGGGAATGTGGGATTTTTCTTCAGATTCTGGAGTGCAAAATATCCTCATCTCGTATTGAGGGGATAATTTTGGGGTGTTTCTCGAGTTTAGGCGGGACGCTGTCGGTACTTCTCGACTCGACTAGGACCAGAGGAATTTGCTTGTGTTGTTTCAGAGAAGTCGGGTCCCCTTTTGTGTTGGAAGGGGCACTTCAGATTACTGTCCTGACGTTAAATGGGAATAGTGCCTCTTTTCTATTGAGTCCATAAAGTGTGTTCTCCTCTCCAATGGGGACGGCTGTGTGAGGGAACCTTCTGAGTGGCATGAAAGTTGTCAAGTACACTTTTGCCTTTCAAGTGGGAATGTGGGCTGTCTCTTGAGATTCTGCAGTGTAAAATATCCTCATCTCGCATTTAAGGGATATTTTTCTGGTGTTTCTCGAATTTCGGCGGGAAGCTAGGGGTACTTCTCGAGTTGTGACGGGACCTCAGGAACCAGCTCGGGTTGTTTCAGGGAAGTAAGTTCCCCTTTGTGTTGGAAGGGGAACTTCGGGATTACTCTCGAGCCGTTAAATGGGAATAGGGCCTCTTCTCGAGTTGAGTGAATAAAGTGTGTTCTCCTCTTCAATGGGGACGCTCTGTGTGGGAACTTTCTGAGTCTCAAAAAGGGTTTCAAGTAACTTTTGCCTTTCAAGCGGGAATGTGGGATTTCTCTTGAGATTCTGCTGCACAAAATTTCCTCATCTCGCATTGAGGGGATAATTTTGTTTTGCTTCTCTAGTTGCGGCAGGAAGCTGGGGATACTTCTTGAGTTGTGACGGGGACCTCAGGAACTCACTCGGGTTGCTTCAGGGAAGTCAGGTCCTTTATTTTTTTGGAAAGGGAACTTCCGGATTACTCTCAAGCCGTTAAATTGGAATATGGCCTCTTCTCGAGTTGAGTCCATAAAGTGTGTTCTTCTCTCCAAAGGGTACAGATGTTAGGGAATATTCTGAGTCGCATAAAGGGTGTCAAGTACCATTTTTCCTTTCAAGCGGTTGTGGGATTTCTCTTGAGATTCTGCAGCAAAATTTTTCTCATCTCTCATGAGGGGATTATTTTGTGGTGTTTCTCGAGTTGTGGTGGGAAGCTAGGGGTTCATCTCAATTTGCGACGTAGACCTCAGGAACTTGCTTTGGTTGCTTCAGGGAAGTCATGTCTCCTTTTTGTTGGAAGGGGAACTTACTGATTACTCTCAGCCATTAAATTGGAATAGGGCCTCTGCTCGTGTTGAGTCCATAAAGTGACTTCTCCTCTCCAATTGGGATGGTTATTAGGGAATTTTCCGAGTCACACAAAGAGTGTCAAGTACCCTTTTGACTTTCAAGGGGAAAGGTGGGATTTCTCTTGAGATTCTGCAGCGCAAAATTTCATCTCGCATTAAGGGGATAATTTTGTGGTGTTTCTCGAGTTTCGGCGGGAAGCTAGGGGTACTTCTCGAGTCGAGAAGGGGACCTCAGGGACTCGTTCGGGTTGCTTAGGGGAAATAAGTTCCTCTGTTGTGAAAGAAGGGGAACTTCAGGATTACTCTGGAGCCCTTAAATGTGAATAGGGCCTCTTCTTGAGTTGAGTCCATAAAGTGTGTTCTCCTCTCCAATGGGGATGGCTGTGTGAGGGAACTTTCTGAGTCGCATAAAGGGTGTCAAGTAACATTTGCCTTTCAAGAGTGAATGTGGGATTTCTCATGAGAATCTGCAGCGCAAAATTTCCTCATCTTGCATTGAGTGGTTAATTTGGTGGTGTTTCTCGAGTTGCGGAGGAAAGCTGGGGGTACTTCTTGGATTGCGATGGGAACCTCAGGAAATCGCCCAGGTTGCTTCAGGGATGTAAGTTCCCCTTTTGAGAAGGAAGGGGAAATTTGGGATTACTCTCCACCCCTTAAATGGGAATAAGACCTCTTCTCCTGTTGAGTCTTTAAAGTGTGTTCTCCTCTCCAATGGGGACGGATGTTAGGGAAATTTCTGAGTCGCATAAAGTTTGTCAAGTACCCTTTTGCCTTTCAAGCAGGAATGTGGGATTTCTCTTCAGAACCTGCAGTGCAAAATTTCCTCATCTCGCACTGAGGAGATAATTTTGTGCTGTTTCTCGAGTTGCACCAGGAAGCTGGGGGTACTTTTCGGGTTGCAAAAGGTACCTCAGGAACTCGCTCGCATTGCTTGAGGGAAGTCAGGTCTCCTTTTGTTTTGGAAGGGGAACTTCCTGATTACTCTCGAGCCATTATGTGGGAATAGGGCCTCTTCTCGATTTGAGTCCATAAAGTGTGTTCTCCTCGCCAATGAGGACGGCTCTGTGAGGGAACTTTCTGAGTCGCATAAAGTACCCTTTTGCCTTTCAAGCAGGAATGTGGGATTTCTCTTGTGATTCTGAAGACCAAAATTTCCTCATCTCGCATTAATGGGATAATTTTGTCGTGTTTCTCGAGAAGAGGCGTGAAGCTGGGGGTACTACTCAAGTTGCGACGGGGACCTCAGTAACTTGCTTGGGTTGCTTCAGGGAAGTCAGGTCCACTTTTGTGTTGGAAGAGGAACTTCCGGATTACTCTCCAGCCCTTAAATTTGAATAGAGTCTCTTCTCGGGTTGAGTCCATAAAGTGTGTTCTGCACTCCAATCTGACCGATATTAGGGAACTTACACTGTGGCATAAAGGGTGTCAAGGACACTTTTGCATTTGAAGAGTGAATGTGGGTTTTCTCTTGAGATTCTGCAGGGCAAAATTTCCTTATCTCGCATTGCTGCTGCTGCTGCTAAGTCACTTCAGTCGTGTCCGACTCTGTGTGACCCCATAGACGGAAGCCCACCAGGCTCCCCCTTCCCTGGGATTCTCCAGGCAAGAACACTGGAGTGGGTTGCCATTTCCTTCTCCAATGTGTGAAAGTGAAAAGTGAAAGTAAAGTCGCTCAGTCGTGTCTGACCCTTAGCGACCCCACGGACTGCAGCCTACCAGGCTCCTCCATCCATGGGATTTTCTAGGCAAGAGTACTGGAGTGGCTTGCCATTGCCTTCTCCGTATCTCGCATTGAGGGGATAATTTTTTGGTGTTTCTCGAGTTGCGGTGGGAAGCTGGGGGTAGTTCTCGAGTTGCGTCTGGGACCTCGGGAACTCGCTCGGGTTTCTTCAGGGAAGTCAGGTCCCCTTTGTGTTTGAAGGGGAACTTCCGGATTACTTTTGAGCCCTTAAATGGGAATAGGCCCTCTTCTCGAGTTGAGTCCATAAAGTGTGTACTCCTCTCCAATGGTGACGACAGTGTGAGGGAACTTTCTGAGCCACATAAAGGGTTTTCAAGTACCCTTTTGCCTTTCAAGCGGGAATGTGGGATATCTCTTGAGATTCTGCAGCGGAAATATTCCTCATCTCACATTGAAAGGTTAATTTTTTGGTGTTTTAGAGTTACGGGGGGAAGCTGCAGGTACTTCTCGAGTTGCAATTTTTACCTCTGGAACTCGCTCAGGTTGCTTTCAGGAAGTCAGGTCCCCTTTTGTGTTGGAAGATGAGTTTCAGGATTACACTCCAGACGTTAAATGGGAAGTGGCCTCTTCTCCATTTGAATCCATAAAGTGTGTTCTCCACTCCAATGGGGACGGCAGGTTGAGGGAACATTCTGAGTTGCATAAAGGGTTTCAAGTACCCTTTTGCATTTCAAGTGGGAATGTGGGATTTCTGCTGAGATACCGCAGCACAAAATTTCCTCTTCTTGCATTGAGGGGATAATTTTGTAGTGTTTCTCGAGTTGCGGAGGGAATCTTGGGGTACAACTCGAGTTGCGACGGGAACCTCAGGAACACGCTCGGGTTGCTTCAGGAAAGTCAGGTCCCCCTTGGTGCTGGAAGGGGAACTTACGGAATACTCTAGAGCCATTAAATGGGAATAGGGCCTCTTCTCGAGTTGAGTGCATAAAGTGTGTTCTCGTCTCCAATGGGTACGGCTGTGTGAGGGAACTTTCTGAGTCGCATAAGGGGTGTCAAGTACGGGAGAGACGGGAGAGACCCCGGCCCCGGCCATGCAGACGTGAGAGACGCCGGCCCTGCCTGTGCAGATGCGAGAGACGCCGGCCCTTTCCACGGAGTCCCGAGAGACACTGACCCTACCCGCACAGACGTGAGAGTCGCCGGCCCCAGTGCACCGACCATTCAAAGATGCACAGCAGTGAGGAGCTACCCCACGCCTGAGGCCAGGGCAGGCAGCCGAGAGGAGCTACCCCACGTCCAATAGGCTGTGGCTCTGCGGGGGAGGGCCGAGAGGAGCTACTCATGTTCAAGGTCAGGAGGGGCGGCCTTGAGGACATTTCCTTCATCCAAAGTAAGGTGCAGCTGCTGCGCTTTCTTGGAGCAGCTGTGAAGAGATATCCCACACCCAAGGTAAGAGAAACCCTAATAAGACTGTAGGTATTGCGAGGGGGCATCAGAGGGCAGACACACTGAAATCATAATCACAAGAATCTAGTCGATCTGATCACATGGACCACAGCCGAATGTGGTCCACTGGAGAAGGGAATGGCAATCCACTTCAGTATACTTGCCTTGAGAACCCCATGAAGAGTATCAAAGGGCAAAATGACAGGATACTGAATGAGGAATTCCCCAGGTCGGTAGGTGCCCAGTATGCTACTGGAGATCAGTGGAGAAATAACTCTAGAAGGAATGAAGGGATGGAGCAATAGCAAAATCAGTACGCAGTTGTGGATGTGACCAGTGATAGAAGCAAGTTCCGGTGCTGTAAAGAGCAATATTGCATAGGAACCTGGAATGTTAGGTCCATGAATCAAGGCAAATTGGAAGTGGTCAAACAGGAGATGGCAAGAGTGCACATAGACATTCTAGGAATCAGTGAATTAAAATGGACTGGAATGGGTGAATTTAACTCAGATGACCACTATATCTACTATTGTGGGCAGGAATCCCTTAGAAGAAGTGGAGTAACCATCATGGTCAACAAAAGAGTCCGAAATGCAGTACTTGGATGCAATCTTAAAAATGACAGAATGATTTCTGTTCGTTTCCAAGGCAAACCATTCAACATTATAGTAATCCAGGCCTATGCCCCAACCAGTGACGCTGAAGAATGCGAAGTTGAACGGTTCTATGAAGACCTACAAGACCTATTAGAAGTAACACAAAAAAAAAGATGTCCTTTTCATTATAGGGGAATGGAATACAAAAGTAGGAAGTCAAGAAACACCTGGAGTAACAGGCAAATTTGGCCTTGGAGCACGGAATGAAGCAGGGCAAAGGCTAATAGAGTTTTGTCAAGAGAACACACTGGTCATAGCAAACACCCTCTTCCAACAACACAAGAGAAGACTCTACACGTGGACATCACCAAATCGTCAACACCGAAATCAGACTGATTATATTCTCTGCAGCCAAAGAAGGAGAAGCTGTAGACAGTTAGCAAAACCAAGACCAGGAGCTGACTGTGGATCAGATCATGAACTCCTTATTGCCAAATTCATACTTAAATTGAAGAAAGTAGGGAAAACTCCTAGACCATTCATATGTGACCTAAATCAAGTCCCTTATGATTATACAGTGGAAGTAAGAAGTAGATTTAAGGTACTAGATCTGATACATAGAGTGCCTGATGAACTCTGGACGGAGGTTCGTGACACTGTAGAGGAGACAGGGACCAAGAGCATCCCCATGGAAAAGAAATCCAAAAAAGCAAAATGGCTGTCTGAGGTGGCCTTACAAATAGCTGTGAAAAGAAGAGAAGCGAAAAGCAAAAGAGAAAGGGAAAGATATAAGAATCTGAATGCAGAGTTCCAAAGAATAGCAAGGAGAGATAAGAAAGCCTTCCTCAGTGATCAATGCAAAGAAATAGAAGAAAACAACAAAATAGGAAAAACAAGAGATCTCTTCAAGAACATTAGAGATTTCAAGGGAACATTTCATGCAAAGATGGGCTCGATAAAGGACAGAAATGGTATGGACCTAACAGAAGAAGAAAATATTAAGAAGAGGTGGCAAGAATACACAGAAGAACTGTACAAAAAAGATCTTCACGACCAGGATAGTCACGAAAATGTGATCACTGACCTAGAGCCAGACATCTTGGAGTGTGAAGTCAAGTGGGCCTTAGAAAGCATCACTACGAACAAAGCTAGTGGTGGTGATGGAATTCCAGTTGAGCTCTTTCAAATCTTGAAAGATGATGCTGTGAAAGTGCTGCACTCAATATGCCAACACATTTGGAAAACTCAGCAGTGGCCACAGGACTGGAAACGGTCAGTCTTCATTCCATTCCCAAAGAAAGGCAATGCCAAAGAATGCTCAAACTACCGCACAATTACACTCATCTCACACGCTAGTAAAGTCATGCTCAAAATTCTCCAAGCCAGGCTTCAGCAATATGTGATCCGTGAACTCCCAGATGTTCAAGCAGGTTTTAGAAAAGGCAGAGGCACCAGAGATCAAATTGCCAACATCCGCTGGATCATGGAGAAAGCAAGAGAGTTCCAGAAAAATATCTATTTCTCCTTCATTGACTATGCCAAAGCCTTTGACTGTGTGGATCACAATAAAATGTGGAACATTCTAAAAGAGATGGGAATACCAGACCACCTGAGCTGCCTCTTGAGAAACCTGTATGCAGGTCAGGAAGCAACAGTCAGAACTGTACATGGAACAACAGACTGGTTCCAAATAGGAAAAGGAGTACGTCAAGGCTGTATATTGTCACCTTGCTTATTTAACTTATATGCAGAGTACATCATGAGAAATGCTGGGCTGGAAGAAGAACAACTGGAATCAAGATTGCTGGGAGAAATATCAATAACCTCATATATGCAGATTACACGACCCTTAGGGCAGAAATTGAAGAGGAACTCAAAAGCCTCTTGATGAAAGTGAAAGAGGAGAGTGAAAAGGTTGGCTTGAAGCTCAACATTCAGAAAATAAAGATCATGGCATCTGGTCCCATCACTTCACTGGAAATAGATGGAAAAACAGTGGAAAGAGTGTCAGACTTTATTTTGGGGGGCTCCAAAATCACTGCAGATGCTGATTGCAGCCATGAAAATAAAAGGCGCTTATTCCTAGGAAGGAAAGTTATGACCAACCTTGATAGCATATTAAAAAACAGAGACATTACTTTGCTAACCAAGGACCGTCTAGTCAAGGCTATGGTTTTTCCCGTGGTCATGTATGGATGTGAGAGTTGGACTGTGAAGAATGCTGATCGCCGAAGAATTGATGCTTTTGAAATGTGGTGTTGGAGAAGACTCTTGAGAGTCCCTTTTACTGCAAGAAGATCCAACCAGTCCATTCTAAGGGAGATCGATCCTGGGTGTTAATTGGAAGCAGTGATGCTAAAGCTGAAACTGCAATACTTTGGCCAACTCATGCGATGAGTTAACTCACTGGAAAAGATTCTGATGCTAGGAAAGGTAGGGGGCGGGAGGAGTAGGGGACGACAGAGAATGAGATGGCTGTATGGCATCACCAAATCTGTGGACATGAGTTTGAGTGAACTCCAGGAGATGGTGTAGGACAGGGAGGTAAGGCGTACAATTATTCTTGGGGTCGCGGAGATTCGGACACGACTGAGCGACTGAACTGAACTGAATAAAATGTGTCAAGAACCCTTTTGCCTTTCAGGCGGGAATGTGGGATTTCTCTTGTATGTGCAGCGCAAAATTTCCTCATCTCACATTGACGGGATAATTTTGTGGTGTTTCTCGAGTTGTGGCTGGAAGCTGGGGGTACTTCTCGAGTTGCAACTGGACCTCAGGAACTCGCTCGGGTTGCTTCAGGGAAGTCAGGTCCCCTTTTGTGTTGAAAGGGGAACTTCGGGATTACTCTCGAGCCGTTAAAAGGGAATACGGCCACTTCCCAGGGTGAGTCCATAAAGTGTGTTCTCCTCTCCAATGGGAACAGCTGTGTGAGGGAAATTTCTGAGTCGCATAAATGGTGTCAAGTACACTTTTGCCTTTCAAGCGGGAATGTGGAAATTCTCTTGAGATTCTGCAGTGCAAAATTTCCACATCTCGCACTGAGGGGATAATTTTGTGGTGTTTCTCGAGTTGCGAGGCGGACCGTCGGAAATTTCTCAGGTTGCTTCAAGGAAGTCAGGTCCCCTTTTGTGATGGAAGGGGAACTTCAGAATTTCTCTCAGGCAGTTAAATGGGAATAGGGCCTCTTCTTGTGTTGAGTCCAAAAAGTGTGTTCTCATCTCAAAAAGGGGACGGCTGTGTGAAGGAAATTTCTGAGCCGCATAAAGGGTGTAAAGTACCCTTTTGACTTTATAGAGGGAATTTGGGATTTCACTTGTGGTTCTGCAACGCAAAATTTCCACATCTCGCATTGAGTGGATAATTTTGTGGTGTTTCTCGTGTTGCGTCGGGAAGCTGGGGGTACTTCTCGAGATGCGATGGGGAACTTAGGAATTCGCTCGTTTTGCTTCAGGGAAGTCGGGTCCCCTATTATGTTGGAAGGGGAATTTCCGGATTACTCTTGAGCCGTTAAATGGGAATAGTGCCTCTTCTCGACTTGAGTCCTTAAAATGTGTTCTCCTCTCCTATGGGAACAGTTATGTGGGGGAACTTTCTGTGTCGCTTAAAGGGTGTCAAGTAAACTTTTGCCTTTCAAGCGGGAATGTGGGATTTCTCTTGAGATTCTGCAGCGTAAAATGTCCTCATCTCGCATTGAGCAGATAATTTAGTGGTGTTTCTCGAGTTGCGTCGGGAAAAGTGGGTACTTCTTGAGTTTCGACGGGGACCTCAGGAATTCAATCCGGTTGCTTCAGGGAAGTCAGGTCACCTTTGGTGTTGGAAGGGGAACTTCCGCTTTGCTCTCGAGCCCTTAAATGTGAACAGGGGCTCATCTCAAATTGAGTCTATAAATTGTGTTCTCCTCTCCAGTGGGGACTGCAGTTTGAGGGAACTTTCTGAGTCGCATAGAGGGTGTCAAGTACCCTTTTGCCTTTCAAGCGGGATGTGGGATTTCTCTTGACATCCTGCAGCACAAAATTTCCTCATGTCACAATGAGGGAAGAATTTTGTAGTGTTTCTCGAGTCGCGGCCGGAAGCTGGGGGTACTTCTCGAGTGGCGTCAGGGTCCTCAGGAGCTCGCTCGGTTTGCTTCAGGGAAGTCAAGTCCTCTTTTGTGTTAGAAGAGGAACTTCGGGATTCCTCTCGAACCGTTAAAAGGGAATAGCACGTATTCTCGAGTGGATTCCATAAAGTGTGTTCTCCTCTCCAATGAGGACCGCGGTTTGAGGGAGCTTTCTGAGTCGCATAAAGGGTGTTAAGTACCCTTTTGCCTTTCAAGCGGGATGTGGGATTTCTCTTGACATTCTGTAGGGCAAAATTTCCTCATGTCGCATTGAGGGGCAATTTTGTGGTTTATATTGTGTTGTGGTGGGAAGCTGTGGGTACTTCTCGAGTTGTGATGAGGACCTCAGGAACTCGCTCGGGTTGTTTCAGGGAAGTCAGTTCCCCTTTTTTGTTGGAAGGGAAACTTCCAGATTACTCTCGAGGCGTTAAATGGCAATAGGGCCTCTACTCGAGTTGAGTCCATAAAGTGTTTTCTCCTATCCAATGGGAACGGTTGTTAGGGAACTTTTGGAGTCGCATAAAGCGTGTCAAGAACACTTTTGCATTTCAAGCGGGAATGTGGGATTTCTCTTGAGGTTCTGCAGTGCATGTTTCCTCATCTCGGATTGAGGGGATAATTTTGTGGTGTTTCTCGAGTCTCGGCGGAAGCTGGGGGTACTTTACGAGTTGCAAATGTGAATACAGGGACTTCCTCGGGATCCTTCAGGGAATTCAGGACCCTTTTTTGTGTTGGAAGGGGAACTTCGGGATTACTCTCGACCCCTTAAATGGGAATAGGGTTTCTTCTTGAGTTGAGTCCATAAAGTTTGTTCACCTCTCCAATGGGGACGGCTGTTTGAAGGAACATTCTGAGTCGCATAAACAGTGTCAAGAACCCTTTTGCCTTTCCGCAGGATTGTGGGATTTCCCTTGAGATCTGCCACAGAAAATTTCCTCATCTCGCATTGGGGGATAATTTTGTGGTGTTTCTCGAGTTGCGGCGGGAAACTGGGGGTACTATTCGAGTTGAGACGGTGACCTCACGAACTCGCCCGGGTTGCTTCAGGGAAATCAGGTCTCCTTTTGTGTTGGAAGGGCAACATCGGGATTACTCTTGACCTGTTAAATGAGAATAGGGCCTTTTCTCGAGTTGAGTCCATAAAGTGTGCTCTACTCTCCAATATGGACGCATGTTAGGGAACTTTCTGAATTGCATAAAGGGTGTCAAGTACAATTTTGCCTTCAAGCGGGAATTTGGGATTTCTCTTGAGATTCTGCAGCGTAAAATTTCCTCATCTCCCATTGAAGGGATAATTTTGCTTTGTTTCTCCAGTTTCGGCGGGAACCTGGGGGTACTTCTCGAGTTGTGACGGGGACCTCAGGAAATCACTCGGGTTGCTTCAGGGAAGTCAGTTCCCCTTTTGTGAAGGAAGGGGAACTTGGAGATTACTCTCGTGCCATTCAATGGGGATAGGCCTCTTCTCGAGTTGAGTCCATCAAGTTCGTTCTCTTCTCCAATGGGGACGGCATTTAATGAACTTTCTTTTTCACATAAAGCGTGTTAAGTAGACTTTTGCCTTTCGAGTATGAATGTCTGATTTCTCTTGAGATTCTGCTGCGCAAAATTTCCTCATCTCGAATTGAGTGGATAATTTTGTGGTGTTTCTCAAATAGCGGTGGGAAGCTGGGGGTACTTCTTGAGTTGAGACCATAAAGTGTGTTCTCCTCTGTAAAGGGAAGGCTAGGTGAGGGACCTTTCTGAGTCGCATAAAGGGTGTCAAGTAACCTTTCGCCTTTCAACCGGGAATGTGGGATTTCTCTTGAGAATCTGCAGCACAAAATGTCCTCATCTCGCATTAGGGGATAATTTCGTGGTGTTTCTCAAGTTGCAGCGGGAAGCTCTGGGTCCTTCCTAAGTTGTGACGGGGACTTCCGGAACTCGCTCGGGTTGCTTCAGGGAAGTCAGGTCCCATATTGTGTTGGAAGGGGAACTTCTGGATTACTCTAGAGCCCGTAAATGGGAATAGGGCCTCTTCTCGTGTTGAGTCCAAAAAGTGTGTTTCTCTCCAATGTGGTCTGCTGTGTGAGGGAACTTTCTGAGTCGCATAAAGTGTGACATGTACCCTTGTGCCTTTCAAGCGGGATTGTGGGATGTCTCTTGAGATTCTGCAGTGCAAAATTTCCTCATCTCGCATTGAGGGGATAATTTTGAGGTGTTTCTCAAGTTGCGGCGGGAAGATGGGGGTCCGTCTTCTCAAGTTGCGACGGACACCACAGGAACTCACTCGTGTTGCTTCAGGGAAGTCAGGTCCCCTTTTATGCTGTAAGGGAAACTTCCGGATTTCTCTTGAGATTTTAAATGGGAATATGGCCTATTCTCCATTTAGACCTTAAAGTGTGTTCTCCTATCCAATAAGGATGGCTGTTAGGGAACTTTCTGTGTCACATAAAGGGTGTCAAGTACCCTTTTGACTTTCACGCGGGAATGTGAGATTTCTCTTGAGATTCTGCAGCGGAAAATTTCCTCATCTCGCAGTGAGGGGATAATTTTGGTGTGTTTCTCAAGTTTCGGTGGGAAGCTGGGGGTACTACTACTGTTTCCATGGGGTCCTCGGGAACTCTCTCAGGCTGCTTCAAGGAAGTCAGGTCCCCTTTTGTGTTTGAAGGGAAATGTCAGGATTACTCTCAAGCTGTTAAATGGGAATAGGGACTCTTCTCGAATTGAGTCCATAAATTGTGTTCTCCTCTCCAGTAGGGACGGCTTTGTGAGGGAACTTTCTGAGTCACACAAAGGGTGTCAAGTACCGTTTTGCCTTTCAAGAGGGAATGTGGGATTTCTCTTGAGACTCTGTAGCACAAAATATCCTCATCTCGAAAGGAGGGGATAATTTTGTGTTGTTTTTCGAGTTGCAGTGGAAAGCTGGGGGTACTTCTCCAGTTGTGCCTGGGACTTCAGGAACTCGCTCTGGTTGCTTCAGGAAAGTCAGTTCCCCTATTTTGAAGGAAGGGGAACTTCCGCATTACTCTCGTGCCATTAAAGGGGAATAGGACCTCTTCTTGAGTTCAGTCCAAAATGTGTGTTCTCCCCTCCAATGGGAACATCTGTGTGAGGGAAATTTCTGAATCGCATGAAGGGTGTAAAGTACCATTTTGCCTTTCAAGGGGGAAGGTTGGATTTCTCTTGAGATTCTACAGCGCAGAATTTCTTCATCTCGCACTGAGGGAATAATTTTGTGGTTTTTCTCAAGTTGCGGCCGGAAGCTGGGGGTACTTCTCGAGTTGTGATGGGAACTCAAGAACTCGCTCGGATTGCTATAGGGAAGTCAGGTCTGCTTTTGTGTTGCAACGGGAACTTCCGGATTACTCTCGAGCCATTAAATGGGAATAGGACCTCTTCTCCAGTTGAGTCAAAAAAGTGTGTTCTCCTCTCCAATGGCGACGGCTGTGTGAGGGAATTTTCTGAGTCGCATGAAGCGTGTCAAGTACCCTTTTGCCTTTCACAGGGAATGTGGGATTTCTCTTGAGATTCTGCAGCGCAAAATTTCCTCACCTCGCACTGAGGGGATAATTTTGTGGTGTTTCTCGAGTTGCGGTGGGAAGGTGGGGTACTTCTAGAGTTGCGACGGGGACTTCAGGAATTCACTCGGGTTGCTTCAAGGAAGTCAGGTCTCCTTTTGTTTTGGAAGGGGAACTTCCGGATTTCTCTCGAGCCGTTAAATTGAAATAGGGCCTTTTCTCGAGTTGAGTCCATAAAGTGTGTTCTCCTCTCCAATGGGGACGGCTGTTTGTGGGAACTTTCTGAGTCGCCTAAAGGGTCTCAAGTACCCTTTTTCCTTTCAAGCGTGTATATGGGATTTTTCCTGAGATTCTGCAGTGCAAAATTACCTCATCTCTCATTGGCGGGATAATTTCGTGGTGTTTCTGGAGTTTCGGCTTGAAGCTGGGGGTACTTCTCGAGTTATGATGGGGACCTCAGGAACTCGCTTGTGTTGCTTCAAGGAAGTAAGTTCCTCTTTTGTGAAGGAAGGGAAATTCAGGATTATTCTCCAACCGTTAAATCAGAATAGGGCCTGTTCTCGAGTTGAGTCAAAAAGTGTATTCTCCTCCCCGAAGCAGACGGCTGTTTGAGGGAGCTTTCTGAAGCGCATAAAGCGTGTCAAGTACCGTTTTGCCTTTCAAGCGGGAATGTGGGATTTCTCTTGAGATTCTGCAGGGCAAAATTTCCTCATCCTGCATTGAGGGGATAATTTTGTGGTGTTTCTCGAGTGTAAGCGGGAAGCTGGGTCTACTTTCCGAATAGCGACGGGGACCTCAAGAACTCGCTCGGGTTGCTTCAGGGAAGTCAGTTCCCCTTTTGTGAAGTATGGGGAAATTCGGGATTACTGTCGAGCCGTAAAATGTGAATACGGCCTCTTCTCCATTTGAGTCCATAAACTGTATTCCCCTCTCCAATGGGGATGGCTGTTTGAGGGAAATTTCTGAGTCACATAAATGGTGTCAAGTACTCTTTGCCTTTCAAGGGGAATTTGGGATTTCTCTTGTAATTCTGCAGCGCATATTTTCCTCATCTCGCATTGAGGGGATAATTTTGTGGTGTTTCTCGAGTTGCGGGGGGGAAGCTGGGGTACTTCTCGAGTTGCGACAGGGACCTCAGGAACTCGCTCGGGTTGCTTCAGGGAAGTCAGGTCCCCTTTTGTGTTAGAAAGGGAAACTCGGGATTACTTTTGAGCCGTTAAATGGGAACAGGGCCTCTTTTCTGAATTGAGTCCATAAACTGTGTTCTCCTCTCCAATGGGGACGGTTGTGTGAGGGAACTTTCTAAATCTGAAAAAGGGTGTCAAGTACACTTTGCCTTTCAAGCGGGAATGTGGGATTTCTCTTGAGATTCTGCAGCACACACTTTCCTCATCTCACATTGAGGAGATAATTTTGTGGTGTTTCTCGAGTTGAAGCGGAAAGCTTGGGGTTCTTCTCGAGTTGTGACTGGGGCCTCAGAAACTCGCTCGGGTTGCTTCAAGGAAGTCAGGTCCCCTTTTGTGATGAAAGGGGAACTTCGGGATTACTCTCGAGCTGTTAAATGGGAATAGGGCCTTTTCTCGTGTTGAGTTCATAAAGTGTGTTCTCCTCTCCAATGTGGACTGCTGTGTGAGGGAAACTTCTGAGTCGGGTAAAGGGTGTCAAGTACACTTTTGCCTTTCAAGCGGGAATGTGGAAATTCTCTTGAGGTACTGCAGTGCAGTATATCCTCATCTCGCATTGAGTGGATAATTTTGTGACGTTTTTGGATTTGCCCCAGGAAGCTTGGGGTATTTCTTGAGTTGGGACTGCGACATCAGGAACTCCTTCAAGTTGCTTCAGGGAAGTCAGGTCCCCTTTTGTGTTGAAAGGGGAAATACCGGATTAATCTCAAGCTGTTATATGGGAATAGGGCCTCTTCTCGAGTTGAGTCCATAAAGTGTGTTCTCCTCTCCATTGGGGACGGCTGTGTGAGGGAACTTTTTGAGTCGCATAAAGGGTGTCAGTACCCTTTTGCCTTTCAAGCGGGAATGTGGAATTTCCCTTCAGTTATTGGAGTGAAGTATATCCTTATCTCGCATTGAGAGGATAATTTTGTGGTGTTTCTCGAGTTGCGGCGGGAAGCTCGGATACTTCTCGATTTTCGACGGGGACCTCAGGAACTCACTCGGGTGCTTCAGGGTAGTCAGGTCCACTTTGGTGTTGGAAGGGGAAATTCGGGATTACTCTCGAGCTGTAAAATATGAATACGGCCTCTTTTAGACTTGAGTCCATAAACTGTGTTCCCTTCTCCAACGGGGACGTCTGTTTGAGGGAACTTTCTGAGTCACATAAATGGTGTCAAGTACCCTTTTGCATTTCAAGGGGAATTTGGGATTTCTCTTGTAATTCTGCAGCGCCCATTTTCCTCATCTCTCATTGAGGGGATAATTTTCTGGTTTTTCTCGAGTTGCGGTGGGAAGCTGGTGGTTTTTGGTGAGTTACGACGGGGACCAGTGGAACTCGCTCGGGTTGCTTCAGGGAAGTCAGGTCCCCTTTAGTGTTGGATGCGGACCTTCGGAATTAATCTCGAAACTTTAAATAGGAATAAGGCCTCTTCTCGGGTTGAGTCCATAAAGTCTGTTCTCCTTTCCAATGGGGACGGCTGTGTGAGGGAACTTTCTAAGTCTGAAAAAGGGTGGCAAGTAACCTTTGCCGTTCAGGCGGGAATGTGGGATTTCTCTTGAGATTCTGCAGCGCACAATTTTCTCATCTCGCATTGAGGGGATAGTTTTGTGATGTTTCTCGAGTTGCGGCGGGAAGCTGGGGTTAATTCTCGAGTTGCAACTGGGACCTCAGAAACTCTCTGGTGTTGCTTCAGGTAGGTCAGGTCCCCTTTGTATTGGATGGGAAACTTCGGGATTTCTCTCGAGCCAGTGAGTGGGAATTGAGCCTCTTCTAGGTTTGAGTCCGTACCATGTGTTCTCCTCTCCAGTGGGGACAGCTGTGTGAGGGAAATTTCTCAGTTGCATAAAGGGTGTCAAGTATCCTTTTGCCTTTCATGCGGGAATGTGGGATTTCTCTTGAGATTCTGCAGTGCACAATTTCCTCATCTCGCATTGAGTGGATTTTTTTGTGGTGTTCCTCGAGTTGCGGCAGGAAGATTGGGGTCCTTCTCAAGTGGAAACAGGGACTTCAGGTACTCGCCCGTGTAGTCCCTGGGAATTCAGGTCTCCTTTCGCTTTTGTTGGGGAACATCGAGATTACTCTCGAGGCGTGGAATGCAAATAGGGCCTCATCTTAAGTTTAGTCCATAAATTATTTTCTCCTCTCAAATGGGGATAGCTATGTCCCGGGATGTCTTGAGTCGCATAAAATGTGTCAAGTACCTGTTCGCGTTTCAAGCAGGAATGTAGGATTTCACTTGAGACTATGCAGGGGAAATTTCCCTCATCTCACCTTGAGTGCAGAATCTTGTGGTTTTTCTCGAGTTGCGGCTGGAAGATTGGGGTCCTTCTCAAGTGGCGACAGGGACTTCAGTTACTCGCTCGTGTAGTCCCTGGGAATTCAGGTCTCCTTTTGTTTTTGTAGGGCAACATCGGGATTACTCTCGAGGCGTGGAATGCGAATAGGGCCTCATCTTAACTTTAGTCCATAAATTGTTTTCTCCTCTCAAATGGGGATAGCTATGTCAGGGGATGTCTTGAGTTGCATAAAGTGTGTCAACTACCCGTTCGCTTTTCAAGCGGGAATGTGTGATTTCTCTTGAGACTCTGCAGGGGAAACTTTCCTCATCTCATCTTGCGTGCACAATCTTGTGTTTCTTCAGAAGTAGCTTCAGGAAGCTTGGGGTCCAACTAAGGGGTGACAGGGATCTCAGGAACTCGGTCGTGTTGTCCCTGGGAAATCAGGTCTCCTTTCGTTTGGTAGGGGAACATCGTTATTACTCTCAAGGCAAGGATTGGTAAGAGGGCCTCTGCTAAAGTTGAGTCCATAAATTGTACTCTCCCCTCAAGTGTGGACAGGTATGTCAGGGAATGTTTTGTGTTGCATAAAGTGTGTCGAGTACCCGTTCGACTTTCAACCAGAAATGTTGGGTTTCTCTTGAGATTATTCAGGGGAAATTTTCCTCATCTCACCTTGAGTGAAGAATCTTGTGGCTTTTGTCGAGTTGCGGCCGGAAGCTTGGTGTCCTCCTCGAGTTGCGACAGAGACCTCAGGAACTCACTCTTGTACTCCCTGGGAAGTCAGGTCTCCTTTTGTTTTGGTAGGGGAACTTCGGGATTACTCTTGAGAGGTGGAATGGGAATAGGGCCTCATCTAAAGGTGAGTGCATCAATTGTGTTCTCCTCTCTAGTGGAGACAGCTATGTCAGGGAATGTCTTGAATGGCATAAAGGGTGTCAAGCACCCGTTCGGGTTTCAAAGCGGGAATGTGGGATTTCTCTTAGGACTCTGCAGTGGAAAATTTCCTCATCTCACCTTAAGTGAAGAATCTTGTGGTTTTTATCGAGTTGCGGCAGGAAGTTTGGGGTCCTTCTCGAGTTGCACCAGGGACCTCAGGACATCGCTCGTGTAGTCCCTGGGAAGTCAGATCTCCTCTTGTTTAGGTGGGGAAACATAGGGAATACTCTTGAGGCGTGGAATGAGCATATTGCCTCATCTAAATTTGAGTCCATAAATTGTGTTCTCCTCTCATGTGGGGACATATATGTCAGTTTATGTCTTGAGTAGCATAAATGGTCTCAAGTACACTTCACGTTTCAAGGGGAAATGAGGGATTTCTCTTGAGACTCTGCAGGGGAAATTTTCCTCATCACACTTGAGTACAGAATCTTGTGGTTTTTCTCGAGTTGCGGTGGGAAGCTTGGGGTCCTATTCGAGGGGCGACAGGGACCTCAGGAACTCGCTTGTGTAGTCCCTGGGATGTCAGGTCTCTTTTCGTTTTGGTAGGGGAACATTGGGATTACTCTCGAAGCGTAGAGTGGGAATAGGATCTCATTTAAAGTTGAGTCCATAAATTGTGTTCTCTTCTCAAGTGGGGACAGCTAGGTAAGGGAATGTCTTGAGTCGCATAAAGGGTGTCAAGTACTCGTTCGCGTTTCAAGCGGGATTGTGGAATTTCTCAGGGACTATGCAGGGGAAATATTCCTAATCTCATCTTGAGTGAAGAATCCTGTGGTTTTTGTCGAGTTTCCGCGGGATGTTGTGTTTCTTCTCGAGTTGCGACAGGGACCTCAGGAACTCGCTCGTGTAGTCCCTGGGAAGTCACGTTTCCTTTCTTTTTGGGAGGGTACATCGGCATTACTCTCAAGGCGTGGAATGGGAATAGGGCTTCATCTTAAGCTGAGTCCATAAATTGTGTTCTCAAGTGAGGAGAATTATGTCAGGGAATGTCTTGAATCGCATAAATAGTGTGAAGTACCCGTCCAAGTTTCAAGGGTGAATGTGGGATTTCTCTTGTTCCTCGGCAGGGGAAATTTTCCTCATCTCACCTTGAGTGCACAATCTTGTGGTTTTTCTAGAGTTGCGGCGGGAAGTTTGGGGTCTTTCTCGAGTTGCGACAGGGACCTCAGGGACTCTCTCGTGTAATCCCTACGAATTAGGTCTCCTTTGTTTTGGTAGGGGAACATCAGATTACTCCCGAGGCATGGAATGGGAATAAGGCCTCATCAAAACTTGAGTCCATAAATTGTGTTCTCCCCTTAAGTGGCGACAGCAATGTCAGGGAATGTCTTGAGTCACATAAAGGGTGTCAAGTACCCGTTCGAATTTTAAGAGGGAATGTGGGAATTTTCTTGAGACTCTGCAGGCGAAATTTTCCTCAACTCACCTTGAGTGCAGAATCTTGTGTTTTTTTTCGAGTTGAGGCAGGAAGCTTGGGTCCTTCTCGAGTTGCGACAGGGACCTCAGTAACTCGCTCCTGTAGTCCCTGGAATCAGGTCTCCTTTCGATTTGGTAAGGGAACATCTTGATTACTCTCGATGCGTGGAATGGGAATAGGGCCTATTCTAAATTTGATTCAATTAATAGTGTTCTCCTCTCAAGTGGGGACAGCTATGTCAGGGTATGTCTTGAGTTGCATAAAGGTTGTGAAGTACCCGTTCGAGTTTCAAGTGGGAACGTGTGATTTCTCTTGAGAATCTGCAGTGGAAAATTTCCTCATTTCACCTTGAGTGCAGAAAATTTTGGTTTTTCTCTACGTGGGGCAGGAAGCTTCGTGTCCTTCTCGAGTTGCAACATGGACCTCAGATACTCGCTCATGTAGTCCCTGGGAATTTAGGTCTCCTTTCGTTTTAGTAGGGGAACATCGGGATTACTCTCGAGGCGTTTAATGCGAATAGGGCCTCATCTAATGTTGAATCCATAAATTGTGATCTCCTCTCAAGTGGGGACAACATTGTGAGGGAATATCTTCAGTCGCATAATGGGTGTCAAGTACCCATTCGCGTTTCAAGGTGGAATGAGAGATTTCTATTGGGACTCTGCAGGGGAAATTTTCCTCATCTGACCTTGAGTGCATAATCTTGTGGTTTTTCTCGAGATGCGGCGGGAAGATTCGGGTCCTTCTAGAGTTGTGACCGGGACCTCACGACCTCGCTTCTGTAGTCCCTGGGAAGTCAGTTCTCCTTTCGTTTTGGTAGGGGAACATCGGGATTACTGTTGAGGCGAGGAAGGGGAATTGGGCCTCATCTAATTTTGGTCAATTATTTTTGTTCTCCTCTCAAGTGGGAACAGCTATGCCAGGGAATGTCATGAGTCGCATAATGGATGTCAAGTACCCGTTCGAGTTTCAAGCGGGAATATGGGATTTCTCTTGAAACACTGAGGGGAAATATGCCGGTTCTCACCTTGAGTGCAGAATCTTGTGGGTTTTTTTGAGTTGCAGCGGGAAGATTGGGGTCCTTCTCAAGTTGCGACAGGGACCTCAGGAAATCCCTTGTTTAGTCCCTGGAAGTGAGGTCTCCTTTCGTTTTAGTGGGGGAACATCGGGATTACTCTCGAGGCGTGGAATGGGAATAGGCCTTTATCTTAAGTTGAGTCCATAAATTGTGTTCTCCTCTCAAGTGGGGAGAGTTATGTCAGGGAATGTCTTGAATCGCATAAAGAGTGTGAAGTACCAATCCGAGTTTCAAGGGTGAATGTGGGATTTCTCTTCAGATTCGGAAGGGGAAATTTTCCTCATCTCACACTGAATGCACAATTTTGTAGGTTTTTCTAGAGTTGTGAAGGGAAGCTTGGGGTCTTTCTCGAGTTGCGACAGGGACCTCGGGAACTCACTCATGTAGTCCCTGGGAAGTCAGGTCTCCTTTCGTTTTGGGAGGGGAACATTGGGATTACTCTCGAGGCGTGGATGGGAATAGGGCTTCATCTTAAGTTGAGTCCATAAATTGTGTTCTCCTCTCAAGAGTTCAGAGCTATCTCATGGAATGTTTTGAGACGCATAAAGGGTGTGAGGTACACGTTCGAGTTTCAAGCGGGAATGTGGAATTTCTCTTGAGACTCTGCAGGGGAAATTTTTCTCATCTCACCTTGAGTGCAGAATCTAGTGGTTTTCCTCGAGTTGCGGCAGGAAGCTCGGGTTCTTTCTTGAGTTTCGACAGGGATGTCAGGAACTCCCGCGTTTAGTCCCAGGGATATCAGGTCTCCTTTCGTTTTGGTCGGGCAACATTGGGATTACTCTCGAGGCGATGAGTAGGAATAGGGCATCCTCTAAAGTTGAGTCCATAAATTGTTTTCTCCTCTCAAGTGAGGACAGCTATATCAGGGAATGTCTTGAGTTGCATAAAGTATGTCAAGTACCCGTTCGCGTTTCAAGCGGGAATGTGGGATTTCTCTTGAGACTCTGCAGGGGAAATTTTCCTCATCCCACCTTGAGTGCAGAATCTTGTGGTTTTTGTCGAGATGCAGCGGGAAGCGTGGGGTCCTTTTTGAGATGCGATAGGGACCACAGGAACTCGTTCGTGTAGTGCCTGGGAATTAAGGTCTCCTTTCCTTTTGGCCCCGGCGGCGCAGACGCGACGCGAGAGACGCCGGCCCCGGCGGCGCAGACGCGACGCGAGAGACGCTGGCCCCGGCGGCACAGACGCGACGCGAGAGACGCCGGCCCCGGCGCAACGAACCACGCAAAGAGGTGCGGCCCTGAGGAGCTACCCCACGCCTGAGGCCAGGGCCGGCGGCCGAGAGGAGCTACCCCACGTCCAACAGGCGGTGGCTGCGCGGGCGCAGGAGGGCCGAGAGGAGCTACTCCGCGTTCAAGGTCAGGAGGGGCGGCCTTGAGGAGATACCCCTCGTCCAAGGTAAGGTACAGCGGCTGCACTTTGCTGGAGCGGCTGTGAAGAGATTTTCCACAACCAAGGTAAGAGAAACCCAAATAAGACGGTAGGTATTGCTAGGGGGCACCAGAGGGCAGACAAACTGAAATCATAATCACAGGAAACTAGCCGATCTGATCACATGGACCACAGCCGAATGTGGTCCCCTGGAGAAGGGAATGGCAAACCACTTCAGTATACTTGCCATGAGAACCCCATGAACAGTAACAAAGGGCAAAATGATAGGATACTGAATGAGGAATTCCCCAGGTCGGTAGGTGCCCAGTATGCTACTGGAGCTCAGTGGAGAAATAACTATAGAAGGAATAAAGGGATGGAGCAAAAGTAAAACCAGTACCCAGTTGTGGATGTGACCAATGATAGAAATAAGGTCCGGTGCTGTAAAGAGCAATATTGCATAGGAACCTGGAATGTTAGGTCCATGAATCAAGGCAAATTGGAAGTGGTCAAACAGGAGATGGTAAGAATGAACGTCGACATTCTAGGAATCAGTGAATTAAAATGGACTGGAATGGGTGAATTTAACTCGGATGACCATTATATCTACTACTGTGGGCAGGAATCCCTTAGAAGAAATGGAGTAGCCATCATGGTCAACAAAAGAGTCCGAAATGCAGTACTTGGATGCAATTTTAAAAATGACAGGATGATTTCTGTTCGTTTCCAAGGCAAACCATTCAATATTACAGTAATCCAGGCCTATGCCCCAACCAGTAATGCTGAAGAAGCCGAAGTTAATCGGTTCTATGAAGACCTACAAGACCTTTTAAAACTAACACCCAAAAAAGATGTCCTTTTCATTCTAGGGGACTGGAATGCAAAAGTAGGAAGTCAAGAAACACCTGGAGTAACTGGCAAATTTGGCCTTGGATCACGGAATGAAGCAGGGCAAAGGCTAATAGAGTTTTGTCAAGAGAATGCACTGGTCATAGCAAACACCCTCTTCCAACAACACAAGAGAAGACTCTACACATGGACATCACCAGATGGTCAACACCGAAATCAGATTGATTATATTCTTTGCAACCAAAGATGGAGAAGCTGTATACAGTTAGCGAAAACAAGACCAGGAGCTGACTGTGGCTCAGATCATGAACTCCTTATTGCGAAGTTCAGACTTAAATTGAAGAAAGTAGGGAAAACCACTAGACCATTCAGATATGACCTCAATCAAATCCCTAATGATTATGCAGTGGAAGTGAGAAATAGATTTAAGGGACTAGATCTGATTGATAGAGTGCCTGATGAACTCTGGACGGAGGTTCGTGACATTGTACAGGAGACAGGGACCAAGACCATCCCCATGGAAAAGAAATGCAAAAGAGCGAAATGGCTGTCTGAGGAGGCCTTACAAATAGCTGTAAAAAGAAGAGAGGCGAAAAGCAAAGGAGAAAAGGAAAGATATAAGCATCTGAATGCAGAGTTCCAAAGAATAGCAAGGAGAGATAAGAAAGCCTTCCTCAGTGATCAATGCAAAGAAATAGAGGAAAACAACAGAATAGGAAAAACAAGAGACCTCTTCAAGAAAATTAGAGATTCCAAGGGAACATTTCATGCAAAGATGGGCTCGATAAAGGACAGAAATGGTATGGACCTAACAGAAGCAGAAGATATTAAGAAGAGGTGGCAGGAATACACAGAAGAACTGTACAAAAAAGACCTTCACGACCAAGATAGTCACGATAATGTGATCACTGACCTAGAGCCAGACATCTTGGAATGTGAAGTCAAGTGGGCCTTAGAAAGCATCACTACGAACAAAGCTAGTGGAGGTGATGGAATTCAGTTGAGCTATTTCAAATCTTGAAAGATGATGCTGTGAAAGTGCTGCACTCAATATGCCAGCAGATTTGGAAAACTCAGCAGTGGCCACAGGACTGGAAGAGGTCAGTCTTCATTCCAATCCCAAAGAAAGGCAATGCCAAAGAATGCTCAAACTACCGCACAATTACACTCATCTCACACGCTAGTAAAGTCATGCTCAAAATTCTCCAAGCCAGGCTTCAGCAGTATGTGAACCGTGAACTCCCAGATGTTCAAGCAGGTTTTAGAAAAGGCAGAGGCACCAGAGATCAAATTGCCAACATCCGCTGGATCATGGAGAAAGCAAGAGAGTTTCAGAAAAACATCTATTTCTGCTTCATTGACTATGCCAAAGCCTTTGACTGTGTGGATCACAATAAACTGTGGAACATTCTGAAAGAGATGGGAATCCAAGACCACCTGACCTGCCTCTTGAGAAACCTGTATGCAGGTCAGGAAGCAACAGTTAGAACTGGACATGGAACAACAGACTGGTTCCAAATAGGAAAAGGTGTACGTCAAGGTTGTATATTGTCACCTTGCTTATTTAACTTATATGAAGAGTACATCATGAGGAACGCTGGGCTGGAAGAAGCACAAGCTGGAATCAAGATTGCTGGGAGAAATATCAATAACCTCAGATATGCAGATGACACTACCCTTATGGCAGAAATTGAAGAGGAACTCAAAAGCCTCTTGATGAAAGTGAAAGAGGAGAGTGAAAAGGTTGGCTTGAAGCTCAACATTCAAAAAACAAAGATCATGGCATCTGGTCCCATCACTTCATGGGAAATAGATGGAAAAACAGTGGAAACAGTGTCAGACTTTGTTTTTTTGGGCTCCAAAATCACTGCAGATGCTGATTGCAGCCATGAAATTAAAAGACGCTTGCTCCTTGGAAGGAAAGTTATGACCAACCTTGATAGTATATTAAAAAGCAGAGACATTACTTTGCCAACCAAGGTCCGTCTAGTCAAGGCAATGGTTTTTCCCGTGGTCATGTATGGATGTGAGAGTTGGACTGTGAAGAAAGCTGATCGCCGAAGAATCGATGCTTTTGAACTGTGGTGTTGGAGAAGACTCTTGAGAGTCCCTTATACTGCAAGGAGATCCAACCAGTCCATTCTAAAGGAGATCAATCCTGGATGTTCATTGGAGGGACTGATGCTAAAGCTGAAACTCCAATACTTTGGCCACCTCATGCGACGAGTTGATTCACTGGAAAAGTCTCTGATGTTGGGAAGGGTTGGGGGCGGGAGGAGAAGGGGACGACGGAGAATGAGATGGCTGGATGGCATCACCAACTCTGTGGACATGAGTTTGAGTGAACTCCGGGAGTTGGTGATGGACAGGGAGGCCTGGCGTGCCGTGATTCATGGGGTCGCGGAGAGTCGGACACGACTGAGCGACTGAACTGAACTGAACTGAACTGAACTTTCCTTTTGGCAGGGGAACATCGGGATTACTCTCAAGTCGTGGAATGGGAATAGGGTCTCATCTAAATTTGACTCAATAAATGTGTTCTCCTCTCAAGAGGGGACAGCTATGTTAGGGAACGTCCTGTGTCGCTTAAAGGGTGTCAAGTACCCGTTCGCCTATCAAGCGGGAATGTGAGATTTTTCTTGGGACTCTGCAGGGCTAAGTTCCCTCATCTCACCTTGAGTGAAGAATCTTGTGGTTTTTCTCGTGTTGCGGCGGGAAGCTTGGGGTCCTTCTCGAGTTGTGACAGCGACCTCAGGAACTCGCTCGTGTAGTCCCTGGGAAGTCAGGTCTCCTTTCGTTTTGGTAGGGGAACCTCGGGATTACTGTTGAGGCGATGAGCAGTAATAGGGCCTCATCTAAAGTTGAATCCATAAATTGTGTTCTCCTCTGATGTCGGGACAGTTATGTCAGGGAATGTCTTGAGTGGTATAAAGGGTGTGAATTACCCGTTCGAGTTTCAAGAGGGAATGTGGGATTTCCCTTGAGACTCCGCAGGGGAAATTTTCCTCATCTCACCTTCAGTGCAGAATTTTATGCTTTTTCTCAAGTTGCGGCAGGAAACTTGGGGTCCTTCGCGAGGTGCGACAGGGACCTCAGGAACTCACTCGTGTATTCCCTGGGAAGTCAGGTCTCCTTTCGTTTTGGTAGGGGAACTTCGGGATTACTCTCGAGGCGTGGAATGGGAATAGGGCCTCATCTAAAGTTGAGTCCAAAAATTGTGTTCTCCTCTCAAGTGGGGACAGCTATGTGAGGGAATGTCTTGAATCGCATTAAGGGTGTGAAGTTCGCGTTTGGGTTTCAAGTGGGAATGTGGGGTTTCTCTTGAGACTCTGCAGGGGAAATATTCGTCATCTCACCTTGGGTGCAGAATCTTGTGATTTTTCTCGAGTTGCTGCGAGAAGATTGGGGTCCTTCTTGAGTTGCGACAGGGAACTCAGTAACTCGCTCTTGTAGTCCCTGGGAAGTCAGGTTTCCTTTCATTTTGATAGGGGAACATCGCGATTACTCTCGACGTGTGGAATGGGAATAGGGCCTCATCTAAAGTTGAGTCCATAAATTGTGTTCTCCTCTCAAGTGGGGACAGCTATGTCAGGGAAAGTCTTGAGTCGCACAAAGGTGTCATGTACCCGTTCGAGTTTCAAGGGGAAATGTGGGATTTCTCTTGATACTCTGCAGGGGAAGTTTTCCTCACCTACCTTGAGTGCACAAACTTGTGGTTTTTAACGAGTTGCGGCGGGAAGATTGGGGTCCTTCTCGAGTTGCGACAGGGACCTCAGGAAATCGCTCCTGTATTCCCTGGGTAGTCAGATCTCCTTTCGTTTTGGTATGGGAACATCAGGATTTTTCTCGAGGCATGGAATGGGAATAGAACCTCATTTAAACTTTTGTCCATAAATTGTGTTCTCCTCTGAAGTCGGCACAGCTATGTCAGGGAATATCTTGAGTCGTATAAAGGGTGTGAATTACCCGTTCGAGTTTCAAGAGGGTATGTGGGGTTTCCCTTGAGACTCTGCAGGGGAAATTTTCCTCATCTCACCTTGAGTGCAGAATCTTGTGTTTTTTCTCGAGTTGCAGCAGGAATTTGGGGTCCTTCTCGAGGTGCGACAGGGACCTCATGAACTCGCTCGTATAGTCCCTGGGAAGTCAGGTCTCCTTTCGTTTTGGTAGGGGAACATCGGAATTACTCTCTAGGCGTAGAATGTGAATAGGACCTCATCTAAAGTTGAGTCCATAAATTGTGTTCTCCTCTCAAGTGGAGACAGCTATGTCAGGGAATGTTTTGAATCGCATCAAGAGTGTGAAGTTCGCGTTCGGGTTTCAAGCGGGAATGTGGTGTTTCTCTTGAGACTCTGCAGGGGAAATATTCGTCATCTCACCTTGAGTGCAGAATCTTGTGGTTTTTCACGAGTTTTGGCGGTAAGCTTGGGGTCCTTCTCTAGTTGGAACAGTGTCCTCAGGAACTCGCTCGTGTAGTCCCTGGTAAGTCAGGTCTCCTTTCGTTTTGGTAATGGAACATCGGGATTACTCTCGAGTCGTGGAATGAGAATAGGGCTTCATCTCAAGTTGAGTCCATAAAGTATTTTCTCCTCTCAAGTGGGGAGAGCTATGTCAGGGAATGTCTTTAGTTGCATAAAGGGTGTGAAGTATGTGTTCGAGTTTCAAGCAGAAATGTGGGATTTCTCTTGAGACTGTGCAGCGGAAATTTTCCTCATCTCACCTTGAGTGAATAATCTTGTGGTTTTTGTCGAGTTGCAGCGGGAAGCTTGGGGTCTTTCTCGAGTTGTGACAGGACCTCAGGAACTCGCTCGTGTAGTCCCTTGGAAGTCAGGTCACCTTTCGTTTTGGTAGGGGAACATCAGGTTTACTCTCGAGGCGTGGAATGGGAATAGGGAATCATCTAAAGTTAAGTCCATAAAGTGTGTTCTCCTCTCAAGTTGGGACAGCTATGTCAGGGAATGTCTTGAGTCGCATAAAGGGTGTCAATTATCCGTTCGAGTTTTAAGCTGGAATGTGGGATTTCTCATGAGACTATGCAGGGGAAATTTTCCTCATCTCACCTTGAGTGCAGAATCTTGTGGTTTTCCTCGAGTTGCGGCAGGAAGCTTGGGGTCCTTCTCAATTTGCTGCAGAGACCACCGGAACTCGCTCAAGTAGTTCCTGGGAAGTCAGGTCTCCTTTCATTTTGGTAGGGGAACATCGGGATTACTCTCACGGTGTGGAATGGGAATAGGTCCTCATCTAAAGTTGAGTCCATAAATTACGTTCTCCTCTCAATTGGGGAGAGCTATGTCAGTGAAAGTCTTGAGTCGCATAAAGGGTGTGATGTACCGTTCAAGTTTCAAGCGGGAATGTGGGATTTCTCTTGAGACTCTGAAGGGGAAATATTTGTCATCTCACCTTGAGTGCAGAATCTTGTGATTTTTCTCGAGTTGCGGCGGGAAGCATGGGGTCCTTCCCGAGTTGCGTCAGGGACCTCCGGAAATCGCTCCTGTATTCCCTGGGTAGTCAGGTCTCCTTTCGATTTAATATGGGAACATCAGGGTTATTCTCGAGGCGTGGAATGGGAATAGGCCTCATCTAAATTTGAGTCCATAAATTGTGTTCTCCACTGAAGTGGGGACAGGTATGTCAGGGAATGTCTTGAGTTGCATAAAGGCTGTCAAGTACGCTTTCGAGTTTCAAACGTGAATGTGGGAATTCTCTTGAGTCTCTGCAGGGGAAATTTTCCTCATCTCACCTTGAGTGCAGAATCTTGTGGTTTTAAACGAGTTGTGACGGTAAGCTTGGGGTCCTTCTCGAGTTGCCATAGAGTCCTCAGGAACTCGCTCGTGTAGTCCCTGGTAAGTCAGGTCTCCTTTCGTTTTGTTAGAGGAACATCGGGTTTACTCTCGATGCGTGGAATGGGAATAGGGTTTCACCTTAAGTTGAGTCCATAAAGTGTTTTCTCCTCTCCAGTGGGGAGAGCTATGTCAGGGAATGTCTTGAGTCACATAAAGGGTGTTCAGTACGCATTCGAGTTTCATGCGTCAATTTGGGACTTCTCTTGAGACTCTGCAGGGGAAATATTCGTCATCACACCTTGAGTGCAGAATCTTGTGTTTTTTCTCGAGTTGCGGCGGGAAGCTTGGGGTCCTTCTCGAGTTGGACAGGTACATCAGGAATTCGCTCGTGTAGTCCCTGGGAAGTCAGGATTACTTTCATTTTGTTAGGGGAGCAGCGGGAGTTCCCGTGAGGCGTGGAATGGGAATAGGCCCTCATCTAACGTTGAGTCCATAAATTGTGTTCTCCTCTCAAGTGGGGAGAGCTATGTTAGGGAAAGTCTTGAGTCGCATAAAGGGTGTTCAGTACGCGTTCGAGTTTCAAGCGTGAATGTGGGATTTCTCTTGAGACTCTGTGGGCGAAATATTCGTCATTCCACCTTGAGTGCAGAATCTTGTGGTTTTTCTCGAATTGCGGCGGGAAGCTTGGGGTCCTTCTCGAATTGCGACAGGGACCTCATGAACTCTCTCGGGTAGTCCCTGGGAAGTCGTTTCCTTTCGTTTTGGTAGGGGTCACCGGGATTATTCTCGAGGCGTGGAATGGGAATAGGGCCCCATCTAAAGTTGAGTCCATAAATTGTGTTCTCCTCTCAAGTGGGGAGAGCTGTGTCAGGGAATGTCTTGAGTCACCTAAAGGGTGTGAAATTCCCGTTTGAGTTTCAAGCGGAAAAGTGGAATTTCTCTTGAGTCTCTAGAGTGGAAAATTCCTCATCTCCCATTGATGGGATAATTTTGTCGTGTTTCTCGATTTCTGTCGGGAAGCTTGGGTTTCTTCTCACGTTGCGACTGGGATCTCAGGAACTCGCTCGTGTTGCCCCAGGGAAGTCAGGTCTCCTATCTTGTTGGAAGGGGAACTTCGGGATTACTCTCGAGCCATTAAATGGGAATAGGGCCTCATCTCGAGGTGAGTCCCTAAATTTTGTGCTCCTCTCCAGTGTGGACGGCTATGTTAGGGAACTTTTTGAGTCACATAAATGGTGTCATGTACCCGTTCAAGTTTCAAGCGGTAATGTGTGATTTCTCTTGAGATTCAGCAGAAGAAATGTTCCTCATCTATTATTGATGGGGGAACATTTTCATTTTTCTCGAGTTGCAGCAGAAAGTTAGGGGATCCCCTTGAGTTCCGACGGGGACCTCAGGAACTTGCTCGTGTTGCCCCAGGTAAGTCAGTTCTCCTGTCATGTTGGAAGGGAACCTCGGGATTCCTCTCAAGGCGCAGCAGGGGAATAGGGCCGCATCTAGTGTTGAGTCGGTCAACTGTGTGTTCCTTATTTGTGAAGACAGGGATCTCGGGGTTGGTCTCAAAATTCACCTGGGATGTCAGGCCTCACCTCATGTTAAGATATCGAACTGCGCTTTCTTCTCGAGTAGTAAAACGGGTGTTAGGTCACATTAGATTTGAATTTTTACCTGGAGATTTTATTGTGTATGCTCTGCGAGTCAGGTGTCCACTCATCCTGTGAATTGATACTCGAGGATACATTTGAATCTGTGCAGTAGAATCAGACAATATCTCGAGTGGGTGTTGACATGCATAACTTTTCCATTTCTGTTTTGAAAACCTGGGGATCCTCCTGAGTTTCAACGTGGTACACGCCTCCTTGTACTCTGTGACTGGAACATCTGAATTCCATTCCAGAGAAAGCAGAGGAATCGACTCTCATCTGGAAATGAGGAGTGAAAAACAGGACAAGTTGTCAGTGTGGCAGGTAACTTGGTGTTCCTCTCGATTGGGCTGTGCATGTCGGTTTAATTTTTGAGTTGCATAAAAGATGTTAAGTAGTAACCTGTTGAGTTTCACGCGGGAATGTGGAATTTGTCTTGCGAATCTGTAACGGAAATATTCTTCATCTCGCCTTGAGGGCAGAATCTTGTGGTTTTTCTCGAGTTGCCGCGGGAAGCTTGGGTTCCAACTCGCGTTGGGCCATGGACGTCTGGAACTCACTTCTGTTGCTTCAGGGATGAGAGGTCTCCTTTGTGTTGGAAGGGGAACTTCAGGATTACTCTGGGGCCCTTAAATGGGAATAGGACCTCATCTCGCGTTGAATCCATAAACTGTGTGCCCCTCTCCAGTGGGGACAACTATGTTAGGGAACTTTTTGAGTCGCATAAAGGGTGTCAAGTACCCGTTTGAGTTTCAAGCGGGAATGTGTAATTTCTCTTCAGATTCTGCAGCAGAAATGTTTCTCATCTCCAATTGATGGGGTATTTCTCGCTTTCCTCAAGTGGCGGCAGAAAGCTTGGGGTTCCTCTCGAGTTGCGACGGGGACCTTAGTAACTCGCTTGCGTTTTCCCAGGGAAGTTAGCTGTCCTTTACTGTTGGAAGGGGAAACTCAGCATTCCTCACGAGGCGCCGGAGAGGAATAGGGCGGCATGTAGTGTTGTGTATGTAAATTGTGTGCTCCACTTCAATGTGGACAGATATGTCTGGGAAGTTTCTGGGTCTCATAAAGGGTGTGTAGTACCCGTTCGAGTTTCAAGCGGAATGTGGGATTTCTCTTGAGACTCTGCAGCGGAAAAGATCTTCATCTCGCATTGAGGGGAAATTTTGTGGTATTTCTTGATTTGTGGCGGGAAGCTTGGGGTTCTTCTCGAGTTGCGACCTCAGGAATATGCTCGTGTTCCCCCACAGAAGTCAGGTCTCCTATCCTGTCGGAAAGGGAACCCCGGGATTCCTCTCGAGGTGCAGCAGAGGAATAGGGCCTCATCTAGCTTTAGGTCGGACAACTGTGTGTTCCTTGACAGAGGTGACAGGGATCTCACGGTTGCTTTCAAAATTCACCTGGGGAGTCAGGCCTCGTCTTTTGTTCAGACATGTGACTGCGCTTTTTCTCGAGTTGTAAAACGGGTGTTAGGCCACGTTAGAGTTGAATGTGTACCTGGAAATTGTATGCTCGGCGTGTCAGGTCTCCACTCGTCTTGTGAGTTGATAATCGAGGACACATGTGAATCTGTTCAGGAGAATCAGATAATATCTCGAGTGGCTGGTGACATCCATACCTTTTCCATTTGTGTTTTGAAAACCTGGGGATCCTCCCGAGTTTCAGCGTGGTACATGCTTCCTCGTACTTTGTGACTGGATCATCCGGATTCCATTCCACAGAAAGCAGAGGAATCGACTCTCATCTGGAAAAGAGGACTGGAAAACGGGGCAATTGTCAGTGTGGCAGGAAAGTCGGGGTTCCTCTAAATTGGTACTGTGTATATCAGTTTAATTTTTGAGTCGCATAAAGGATGTTAAGTAACCTGTTGAGATTCAAGAGTTAATGTGGAATTTCACTTGCGAATCTCAAAGGAAATGTTCCTCATCTCGCCTTGAGGGCAGAATGCTGTGGTTTTTCTTGAGATGCGGCGAGAAGCCTGGGCTCCCTCTCGAGTCGAGCCGGGGACGTCAGGAACTCACTCGTGTTGATTCAGGGAAGTCAGGTCCCTTTGTGCTGGAAGGGGAACTTCTGGATTACTCTCTCGAGCCATTAAATGGGAATAGGACCTCATCTCGAGTTGAATCCATAAATTGTGTGCTCCTCTCCAGTGGGGACGGCTATGTTAGTGAACTTTTAGAGGCGCATAAAGGGTGTCAAGTACCTGTTAGAGTTTCAAGAGGGAATGTGGGATTTCTCTTGAGATTCGGCAGCATTATTGTTCCTCATCTCTCATTGATGGGGGAACGTTGTCATTTTTCTCGAATTGTGGCAGAAAGCTTGGGGTTCCTCTCGAGTTGCGTCAGGGATCTCAGGAACTCGTTTGCGTTGTGCCAGGGAAGTTAGGTCTCCTTTCGTGTTGGAAGGGAAACATCGGGATTCTTCTCGAGTCACGTTAGAGGGATAGGGCCACATCTAGTGTTGTGTACGTAAATTGTGTTCTCCTCTTCAATGTGGACGGCTATGTTGGGGAAGTTTATGGGTCGCATAATGGGTGTCAAGTATCCGTTCGAGTTTCAAATGGGAAAGTGGGATTTCTCTTGAGACTCTGTAGTGGAAATATTCCTCATCTCGCATGGAGGGGATAATTTTGTGGTGTTTCTCGAGTTGCGGCGGGAATCTTGGGGTTCTTCTCTAGTTGTGACGGGGACCTCAGGAACTCGCTCGTGTTGCACTAGAGAAATCAGGTCCCCTATCGTGTTGGAAGGGGAACCTCGGGATTCCTCTATAAGGAGCAGCAGAGGAATAAGGCCACATCTAGCGTTGAGTCGGTCAACGGTTTGTTATTCTCCAGTTGCGACAGGGATCTTGCTGTTGTTGCGGGTGAAATGACACAAAGACAAGACACACAAAAGACAGACAAAGACACAACTCCGGCCGGAGGAAAAATTCTGCTCAAGCCCCCTTGTGGTTTATTTTTATACCCCGGTAGCTGGACACATACCAAAATCTAAGCAATGCATTTTTCTACCAAATAAGGACAAAAAGCCAAGCACATTTCAAGGACGGGAGGTAGAAAGGGAGGAAGTGACAACATCATGTTTATTACGAAGCCTGCCGAGAACTCCAGCCTCTTCCTTATTTTTAAGGAGCTCATGTTCCCTCGTATGCAAGCGCACCATTAACCTTGGATATTGTGTGCAGGCTTCCTGGCAGAACATCCTGTTTCAAGCATGCTCTGCCCAAGCAGAGAGTCTTGTTTGCAGGCTTCTTTAACCAGTCTTTCTCGTGGTCACTGTCGGGCTCCTACATTTCCCCCTTCTTTCTGAGAGGCAGTAGCAAGCTGTAAGGTGGCAACAATGCATTGTCTGTCCTTTTTTAGTTGTTGCCTTCTCCACCAGCACCGGAAGACTAGAATAATAACACAGCATAATAGTATTATGAGCAAAGTATTCCCAAAGTAGTTCCAATTAGTGTAGATACATGCCCAAAAAGATTCAAATTTTTCATCCCTTCCTGCAAATCCTTTAACAGATTGGACCCAGTAATATCAGGTAGCGTTTTGCTAAATGTATACAAAATTTGTTGCTCTAATTCCATAATTTCCCTGGTTAGGTTTTGATGCCCTGTTAAAGACCGTTTCACCTTTTCCCAACCCTCACTCATGTTGAAAGGCACAGGTGTAATACATAATTGAGAGGAGTTCCAATCACATTTCAACACACTACTTGTGGATAAGACAGTTAATTGATCATCAAGCCAAGAAACAGTATGTTGAAGATTGTGCACATAATTTGCAAGTTGGGTATCCAAATCTCGTTGTTGTTGCCATAATAAATGAGAGTCTTTATGCCATTCCTGCACAAAGTGTGCTGTTTGGATTCCTTGATGCAAAGCAAGTCCAGCCATGGCAGCGGTTGTAGTAAGTGAAGCCACTACAAGAACTGAAGCTAGGATTACTCCAAGCATGCGTCGGGATCAATGAAGCAAAGTCTGTACAGCAGTCACCAAATGAGATACAGCAAAAGAGTCTGACCAAGGTCTTGTCAAACTTACAGGTAGCCATACTTCGGTTTGAGTTTTAACAACCACCATAGAAAACTTAGAATTGCGATTTTGTATGTCAACATTTTTCCACCATGATTGATTTACACATTGTGTTAAATTACAATGATTACACGATATAGATCCCTCAGTTGCATTTCAAGTCCAATTCCCATACAGCAATGCAAAGGTGTATTTTAAACAAGCCGTAGCAGAATAAGATTTATTAATATGCAAGTTAACATGTAAGGGACCTGAACTGTCACTTGTATCCAAAGTATAGCTTTCCGAACATATAGTGAGATTCCCGGAAACTGCCCACAATTTCCAAATATTCCCTTGGAAGTGGGGATACCCTAACAATTGCAACTGAGGGGGAATGAGTGCAAACTGCTGCCATTTTACGGTTTCATTACCGTTACCCATTAAAGTACAAATAATTCGATGCCATTTGAGAGTTTTGTTAGACCATTTTTCCAAAATTTGGCTATGATCAGGGATCTTATCTACAATAACAAATCCAGAATAGTTCATGACTTTGAAACGCCAATGACCTTGGCAACTTTCCCATTCCAAAGATTCTAGAGAAGAAATAAAAAATTTAGAAGGGCATAATGGTATAAAGGTATCAGAATGATGACTCATTGGTGTCTTAGAGGTTTTGAATCCCCTGGTGGAAACAAGCACAGTAAAGACAGCAGGATGATAATTATTATATTATACCCCCCAGGTATTATAAGAGTGATGATTGTGCTTTTTTGTAGAAAGGCAAAAGGGATGTCCTCTAATGCACAAGGGGAGACCCTCCACTGCAACAGTAATATTATTTATGTTATATTGATTATTATGGTGATACAAATGCTCAATTTCTCCACACGCGTGTTGTGCGAAGAATGCAGTTTCATTGGTGCATACCTATACTTCAGGTTCACCCCAAGAGACAGCTCTCACAAGAGGAGGATTAGGAACATAAGCCCAATAAGTATATTCTATCGCTTTCGCATACATTACCTGAGAGGTAACCACAGCCATCATAGCCAACAGCCAATTAGTAGGATTGAAAATTTGACCAGCATTAACGAGGGTTTTTTCAGCCTCCTGTGTAAGCTTCTTCAGTTGCCCCCATGTTGGAAGGGACGCAGATAGGGTAGGGAAAGTAAAGCTCCGCTGTGCAGAAAGCTCTTCAAATTTTCGCACAAAGTGGTCACCCATGATGAATCTTGATCAACAGAGTTGGTGTCCAAAACCTAAAATCATCAACAGATATGAAAGCATAACCTCGTCCTAAATATATCAGTGATGCTGGAACCCAACCTTTTTATCTTTATACCAAAGGAGTGTATTCAAGATCTTCTAATCCTCATCTTTTCTTCAAAAATGCAATTCTGCTGCTGATAGAATTTCTTTGCCTCAAATATTCAAAAAATTTAAAGTAAGTAAGGTTTTATTCAAGATATCTTTTGGTTTCAAAAATCTCTCCTGTTCCCCTTTTTTTATTTTTTCAATATATTTACTTAAAGTACGATTAGCTCTTTCAATGGTAGCTTGTCCTTGACTATTATAAGGGATATCAAAAGTATGAGTTATATGATATTGGGATAAAAAGTGAGCTAATTTAGTCGATTATTAAACAGGTGCATTATCAGGTTATAATTCAATTGGTATTCCCATTATTGCAAAACAAGATAATAAATGAGTAATAGCAACGTCATCTTTTTCAGAATGTAATGCAGTAGCCCATTGGAAATGTGTGCATGTATCTATAGTATGATGGACACATTTTTGTTGCCCCAAAGATGAAATAAAAATAAGATCCATTTGCCATATCTGATTTGCTTGTAGTCTTCTTATGTTGACACCTGGTTGGGTAAATGGTAAAGTAAAAAGCGCACATTTGGGACATGAGCGAACAATATTTTCAGCTTATTTTTGAGCAATATCATAAGATATTTTTAATCCTTTAGAGTTAGTGTGTGGCAGATGATGCTCTTGTTTTGCTACTTTTATATGATAAAGTAATGCATGAATTGCAGCATTTCCGAAGGACAAGGGTCCAGGAAGGGGGCGGAATAAGCATGGATATGAGTAAAGAAAACTGATTTTGAATGTTGTAGAAGCAATTGCTGCACCTGATAAAACAATTTATCAATATATGTCTTAAGAATTATAGGCAGGGAGACTTGAGGAAGTTGAAGACAAGAGAGAACACCATATCGAGAATTTGAAACAATGTTAACAGGAAGTTGAGGAAAATCTTGAAAACTAAATAAATAGCCCACAACTCAGCAGGCTGTGCAGAGGAGAAAGAATGGGGAAGAAATTTAGAACGTTCAAAAGTAAAATGTCCAGCGGTGTTTTTATTTGCATCAGTAAAAACAGTGGGTCTTTTAACTGGAACATCTGAAATCGGAGATTTCCTGGCATTGGCTCTAAGAAAATCAATCAATTTAGATGACGGATAATGATTCAAAAATGAACCAGGAAATGAAGCAAGGGAGATTTGCCAATTTTTATTAAATTGTAAACATAAAGATATCTGAGCATTTTTTAATTGAATGAAAATGTGGTGTGTTTTTTTTTCTGATAATTGTAAAATACGATTGTGAAATTTTGTATAATAAAGGCTAATTTATCCATATATATATAGTTAAATTTTTAGAGAAACTATTAGGTAAAAAAAAAACATTTTATTAATCCTTTTCCTTGAGCAATTGCACCAGATGGAGAATGAGGGGTATGAAATATTCAGTTCAGTTCAGTTCAGTCGCTCAGTCGTGTCCGACTCTCCGCGACCCCATGAATCACAGCACGCCAGGCCTCCCTGTCCATCACCAACTCCCGGAGTACACTCAAACTCATGTCCACAGAGTCGGTGATGCCATCCAGCCATCTCATTTTCCGTCATCCCCTTCTCCTCCCGCCCCCAACATTTCCCAGCATCAGAGTCTTTTCCAGTGAGTCAACTCGTCGCATGAGGTGGCCAAAGTATTGCAGTTTCAGCTTTAGCATCAGTCCCTCCAATGAACATCCAGAATTGATCTCCTTTAGAATGGACTGGTTGGATCTCGTTGCAGTATAAGGGACTCTCAAGAGTTTTCTCCAACACAACAGTTCAAAAGCATCGATTCTTCGGCGATCAGCTTTCTTCACAGTCCAACTCTCACATCCATACATGACCACGGAAAAAACCATTGCCTTGACTAGATGGATCTTTGTTGGCAAAGTAATGTCTCTGCTTTTTAATATATTATCAAGGTTGGTCATAACTTTTCTTCCAAGGAGCAAGCGTCTTTTAATTTCATGGCTGCAATCAGCATCTGCAGTGGTTTTGAAGGCCAAAAAAATAAAGTCTGACACTGTTTCCACTGTTTTTCCATCTATTTCCCATGAAGTGATGGGACCAGATGCCATGATCTTTGTTTTCTGAATGTTGAGCTTCAAGCCAACCTTTTCACTCTCCTCTTTCACTTTCATCAAGAGGCTTTTGAGTTCCTCTTCAATTTCTGCCATAAGGGTAGTGTCATCTGCATATCTGAGATTATTGATATTTCTCCCAGCAATCTTGATTCCAGCTTGTGCTTCTTCCAGCCCAGCGTTCCTCATGATGTACTCTGCATATAAGTTAAATAAGCAAGGTGACAATATACAACCTTGACGTACACCTTTTCCTATTTGGAACCAGTCTGTTTTTCCATGTCCAGTTCTAACTGTTGCTTCCTGACCTGCATACAGGTTTCTCAAGAGGCAGGTCAGGTGGTCTGGGATTCCCATCTCTTTCAGAATGTTCCCCAGTTTATTGTGATCCACACAGTCAAAGGCTTTGGCATAGTCAATGAAGCAGAAATAGATGTTTTTCTGGAACTCTCTTGCTTTCTCCATGATCCAGCGGATGTTGGCAATTTGATCTCTGGTGCCTCTGCCTTTTCTAAAACCTGCTTGAACATCTGGGAGTTCACGGTTTACATACTGCTGAAGCCTGGCTTGGAGAATTTTGAGCATGACTTAAGTAGCGTGTGAGATGAGTGCAATTGTGCTGTAGTTTGAGCATTCTTTGGCATTGACTTTCTTTGGGATTGGAATAAAGACTGACCTCTTCCAGTCCTGTGGCCACTGCTGAGTTTTCCAAATCTGCTGGCATATTGAGTGCAGCACTTTCACAGCATCATCTTTCAAGACTTGAAATAGCTCAACTGGAATTCCATCACCTCCACTAGCTTTGTTTGTAGTGATGCTTTCTAAGGCCCACTTGACTTCACATTCCAAGATGTCTGGCTCTAGGTCAGTGATCATGTTATCCTGACTATCTTGGTCGTGAAGATCTTTTTTGTACAGTTCTTCTGTGTATTCCTGCCACCTCTTCTTAATATCTTCTGCTTCTGTTAGGTCCATACCATTTCTGTCCTTTATCGAGCCCATATTTGCATGAAATGTTCCCTTGGAATCTCTAATTTTCTTGAAGAGGTCTCTTGTTTTTCCTATTCTGTTGTTTTCCTCTATTTCTTTGCATTGATCACTGAGGAAGACTTTCTTATCTCTCCTTGCTATTCTTTGGAACTCTGCATTCAGATGCTTATATCTTTCCTTTTCTCCTTTGCTTTTCGTCTCTCTTCTTTTCACATCTATTTGTAAGGCCTCCTCAGACAGCCATTTCGCTCTTCTGCATTTCTTTTCCATGGGGATGGTCTTGGTCCCTGTCTCCTGTACAATGTCACGAACCTCCGTCCAGAGTTCATCAGGCACTCTATCAATCAGATATAGTCCCTGAAATCTATTTCTCGCTTCCACTGTATAATCATAAGGGATTTGATTGAGGTCATATCTGAATGGTCTAGGGGTTTTCCCTACTTTCTTCAATTTAAGTCTGAACTTCGCAATAAGGAGTTCATGATCTGAGCCACAGTCAGCTCCTGGTCTTGTTTTCGCTAACTGTATACAGCTTCTCCATCTTTGGTTGCAAAGAATATAATCAATCTGATTTCGGTGTTGACCATCTGGTGATGTCCATGTATAGAGTCTTCTCTTGTGTTGTTGGAAGAGGGTGTCTGCTATGACCAGTGCATTCTCTTGACAAAATTCTATTAGCCTTTGCCCTGCTTCATTCCGTGCTCCAAGGCCAAATTTGTCAGTTACTCCAGGTGTTTCTTGACTTCCTACTTTTGCATTCCAGTCCCCTATAATGAAAAGGACATCTTTTTTGGTTGTTAGTTCTAAAAGGTCTTGTAGGTCTTCATAGAACCGATTAACTTCAGCTTCTTCAGCATTACTGGTTGGGGCATACCCTGGATTACTGTAATATTGAATGGTTTGCCTTGGAAACGAACAGAAATCATTCTGTCATTTTTAAGACTGCATCCAAGTACTGCATTTCGGACTCTTTTGTTGACCATGATGGCTACTCCATTTCTTCTAAGGGTTTCCTGCTCACAGTAGTAGATATAATGGTCATCCGAGTTAAATTCACCCATTCCAGTCCATTTTAATTCACTAATTCCGAGAATGTCGACGTTCACTCTTGCCATCTCCAGTTTGACCACTTCCAATTTGCCTTTATTCATGGACCTAACATTCCAGGTTCCTATGCATTATTGCTCTTTACAGCACCGGACCTTGCTTTTATCACTGGTCACATCCACAGCTGGATATTGGTTTTTCTTTTGCTCCATCTCCATCCCTTTATGCCTTCTAGAGTTATTTCTCCACTGAGCTCCAGTAGCATACTGGGCACCTACTGACCTGGGGAATTCCTCATTCAGTATCCTATCATTTTGCCCTTTGTTACTGTTCATGGGGTTCTCAAGGCAAGTATACTGAAGTGGATTGCCATTCCCTTCTCCAGTGGACCACATTCGGCTGTGGTCCATGTGATCAGATCGACTAGTTTCCTGTGATTATGATTTCAGCGTGTCTGCCCTCTGACGGCCCCTAGCAATACCTACCGTCTTATTTGGGTTTCTCTTACCTTGGTCGTGGAAAATCTCTTCACAGCCGCTCCAGCAAAGTGCAGCCGCTGTACCTTACCTTGGACGAGGGATATCTCCTCAAGGCCACCCCCCCGACCTTGAACTCGCAGTAGCTCCTCTCGGCCCTCCTGTGCCCGCGCAGCCACCGCCTGTTGGACGTGGGGTAGCTCCTCTCGGCCGCCGGCCCTGGCCTCAGGCGTGGGGTAGCTCCTCATGGCCGCACCTCTTTGCGTGGTTCGTTGCTCCACGGCCGGCGTCTCTCACATCGCGTCTGCACCGCCGGGGCTGGCGTCCATGAAATATTATGAATGCAATAATTTGAGACGCAGAAATATATGTTAAAAAACCATCATTTAGTCTTTGTTCAACAAACTGAAGCAATTGCAAAGCCAAGGGGGTTAAGATTCGGGGACTATCTAAAGCTGTGTCTCCTTTTAAAGTAGAAAATAAGTGTTGTAATTGATAAGTAGGAATCCCAAGTACTGAGTGAAGCCAATTAACATCTCCTCATAATTTCTGGAAGTCATTTAAAGTTTTTAAATGGTATCTTTTAATTTGCAAATTTTGAGGCCAAATTTGGTGTTGTTCTAATATGGTCCTCAAATAAGAAATGGGAAAACCCTTTTGAATTTTCTCTGGCGCTATCAGCAAGTTATATTATTTCAAATCCTCCTGTACTTTTCAGAAGAATTTATCACGTTTATACAGGGAACTGCCAACAAGTGATCATCCATATGATGATAGAGAATATAATTAGGATATTCTTGACGGATAGATTGTAAGGAACGAGCTACAAACTCTTGATATAAGGTAGGACTATATATCATTCCCTGTGGCAAGACTGTCCAATGGTAGTGCTTAACGGGCTGAGCGTGATTAAGAACAGGAACCGTGAAAGCAAATTTATCTCTATCTTGTAATTGTAAGGGAATAGTAAAAGAAAAAAAAACAGTCTTTAAGATCTAATACCATTAAAGACCAATTTAGTGGAAAAAGAGCAGGAGAAGGAAGGCCCAACTGTAAGGCTCCCATGGGTTCAATACATTTATTAACTTCTCTTTAATCAGTCAACATTTTCCATTTTTCAGACTTCTTTTTTTATAACAAATACAGGAGAATTCCAAGGGGAAGTAGAAGGCTCTGTATGGCCAATTTGAAGTTGTTTGTTATTAATTACTCTAAGGCCTCGAGCATCATTTTTGGTAATGGCCACTGTTCAACGCATTTAGGAGTATTAATTATCCATTTTAATGAGAGTGCTCGAGGAGTTTAAGCAGTGGCTATTAGTTTCCCGACGGAATCCCTACAGAGGCACTCATGGGAGAGAGAATATCTCTTCCCCATATATTAATAGGTATACTAACAATATAAAAACTGACAAAAACTGTTTTTCCATTATGGAACTGGCATTGTAAAGGACGAGTACTTTTTCAACCATCTACAATGGAGCCTATTCCGGTCAACATTAGAGGACTCTTTTCTTTGCTCCAGTCTTGGGGCTGTTGTTGGGAGGATATGACTGAAATATCTGCCCCGGTGTCTATTAGTCCTTCAAAGTTCTTTCCTTGTATGGTCAAGGAAAGGACAGGACGAGAATCCTTGATGAGCATCTCCCAAAATATATGTTGCCCAGTACTTCTAAAACCTCCTGACCTTTCATAAGGAAGAGCAGAAAATGGTAGATAAGATAAAAGAAGTACTTGTGCTATACGTTCTCCAGCCAATAGTGAAATTGTAACAGAAGTAGAAACCAAAATTAAAATTTCTCCAACAAAATCAGAGTCTATTACTCAGGAATTATGGTTAGGCCTCTTAGAGCGGCACTATTGCAGCCCAATATTAAGCCAAAAGTGCCTTTAGACAATGGGCCAAATACGTTTGTTCTTAATTTATGAATGCCACAGCCCGGAGACAAAAGAATATTTTCAGCGAGAGGCAAATCAGCAGCAGCTCTTCTTGAAGTTGCAGAGCGTAAATCTGACACCATTAGAGGTTTGGTTTTTCCTGTTGTAGTGGTCATCTCTAAGGGTTGTTGGGAAACAAAGGAGTTACTTGCGGAGCAGGAGGCATGGTTAATTGCATCCCCGGCATTGATCCTGGGACCCAGGGACTGAGGCATGCTAAGTAGTTTCCGAATGTGGGTTACCAATAAGATTGCCATATTTATTAGTTTTCGACAGGCATTCATTGGTCCAGTGAAGCCCTTTACCACATTGGCGGCAAAGCCCATGGGGCTTATTTTGTTTTGTATATCCTTGTTTTGCCTTTATTTTTTTGCTATCCTTTTTCATATGTCCAGTTTTCCCACAATGGTAACAATTTTTGCCCTTAGAGAGCTTCATAGTTTGAGCCAAGGCAGTAGCAAAAACAGTAGCACTATGTTCAGTTTCTCCCACTCCCGAACAATCTCTAATATATTTAGCTATAGAAGCCCCCTGTCCCCTTAAAGGACCTAAAACACGTTTACATTCCGCGTTTGCATTTTCGAAAGCAAGAGTTTGTAAAAGTATCTCTGAAATTTCATCACGTCCAACGGCCCCTCAACAGCCACCCACAATCTAGCAAGAAAATCAGTATAAGGTTCATTGGGTCCTTGTAAAGTTTTTGTGAAAGAAGGCTGAGCGTGGCCAGTAGGTACAATATGGCGCCAAGCCCTAAGAAATACTTGGCGCACCTGTTGTAAATCCTGGTCAGAATATTGAGCCTGATCTCTTAAGGCTCGAAATTGTCGTTCTCCCATCAATTTATCTTCTAAAGGATCAGGAGGGTTCTGTCCCCCATTAATTTGAGCCTGTGTTTGGGCTTTTTCTTCTCACCAACTCTTTATTTGCAACCACTGGGATCCTTTAAGCAGAGCCTGGGCTATGGACTCCAAATCTAAGGGAAGAATCAATTTTGTCTTCTCTACAGAATCTAACATAGCTAATACAAAAGGGGATTGCGGACCATATTGAGCAACAGCAGCTTTAAGATCCTTGAAAAATTTATATTTAAAAGGCGAAGATTGAACATTAATCATATTGTTGGGAGCTGCTTGCCATTGAATTGGAAATAACTGTGGAGGATCTGTAAAACCACCAGAGGGCACAGGGATATCATCATCATAAAACATGGACTCGGGAAATGAGAAAGAGGGCCCCTCTTGGCCTACATCTGGAGAACTATGCGATACCGGAAAAAGAGAAGCATAGGGAGGGGCTGTAGGAATAGGAACCCACTTTGTTCCTTCATTCTGTGTTTTCCACCATTGTTGAAAATTTTGGGTCACTTTATCAACATCGTCGTTCCCTTCAGACGACGAGGAGAAATCACTAGCACTATCAGATTTGGTGTCTGATTCCCCATCCCTGGAATGCAAAGCAGTGGCCACAGAAGCGTCATTTAAAGCGGCACCATTTGATTTTTTGTTTGTTTGTTTCTCAATAGGACTTCCTCATATATTACCTCAGATTTTGTAGATTTAGTTTCACTATCGGTGGAAAGCAATGCAAGTGCTTGAGTGATAGCACTACATAGAGTCCACAATTTCAAAAGAATTATGTTACCCTTCTGATGCTGTTGCCGTAATTCTTTCTGTATTAATTTCCATTCCTTTAAGTTTAATTGTACTTTAGGTTGGCAGTTAAACCAATAACAATGCTGCCCCACAAGGGGAAATAACTCCGATAAACCACGACTAGATGCCTTTACCCCGATGGAGTGGAGAAGTCCTTTGACTAGCTCCATGTATTGTGCCTTTGGTGATGGGGAATTCCCCATAATTTTCCCGAAAGTTCCCCTGCCTTGGACCTACAATGCCCGAGGGGTTACTCACCCTTTCGGTTTTACTTGGGCCCCACGTTGGGCGTCAGATGTTGTGGGCTAAATGACACAAAGACAAGACACACAAAAGACAGACAAAGACACAACTCCGGCCTGAGGTAAAATTCTGCGCAAGCCCCCTTGTGGTTTAATTTTATACCCCGGTAGCTGGGCACATACCAAAATCTAAGCAATGCATTCTTCTACCAAATAAGGACAAAAAACTAAGCACATTTCAAGGACAGGAGGAACAAAGGGAGGAAGTGACCACATCATGTTTACTACAAAGCTTGCCCAGAACTCCAGCCTCTTCCTTTTTTTCAAGGAGGGCATGTTCCCTCGTATGCGAGAGGAACATTAACCTTGGATATTGTGTGCAGGCTTCCTGGAAGAACATCCTGTTTTCAAGCATGCTCTGCCCAAGCAGAGAGTCTTGTTTGCAGGCACATCTCTGCTTCCTTAACCATTCTCTCTCGTGGTCACTGTCGGGCTCCTAAACGCGGTTGCTCTCAAAATTTTCCAGGGGATTCATCCCTCGTCTCTTGTTCAGACATGGAACTGCACTTTCTTCTCGAGTTGTAAAACGGGTGTTAGGCCCCATGAGAGTTGATTTAGTAACTGAAGATTGTATCCAGTATGCTCAGGGAGTCAGGTCTCCACTCGTCTTCTGAGTTGATACTCAAGGCTACATTTGAATCTGTGCAGTAGAATCAGACAATATTTCCAGTGGGTGGTGACATCCGTACCTTTTCCATTTGTGTGTTGAAAACCTGGGGATCCTCCCGAGTTTCAAATTGATACCTGCCTCCTCGTACTGTGCGACCAGAACATCCGGATTCCATTCCAGAGAAGGCAGAGGAATCGACTCTCTCATCTGGAAAAGAGGACTGGAAAACGGGGTAATTTGTCACTGTGGCAGGAAACTCGGTATTCTGCTGGATTGGGGCTGTGTATGTCGGTTTAATTTTTGAGTCGCCTAAAGGATGTTCAGTAACCTGTCGAGTTTCAAGTGGGAATGTGGAATTTCTCTTGCAAAGCTGCAACGGAAATGTTCCTCATCTCGCCTTGAGGGCAGAATCTTGTGGTTTTTCTTGAGATGTGGCAGGAAACTTGGGGTCCCTCTCGAGTTGGGCTGGGGACCTCAGGAACTCTCTTGTGTTTCTTCAGGGAAGTCTGGTCCCCTTTTGTGTTGGAAGGGGAACTTTGGGATTACTCTCGAGCCATTAAATGGGCTTAAGGCCTCATCTTGAGTTGAGTCCGTAAATTGTGTGCTCCTCTCCAGTGGGGACGGCTATGTAAGGGAGGTTTTTGAGTCGCATAAAGGGTGTCAAATACCTCTTTGAGTTTCAACTGGAAATGTGGGATTTCTCTTGAGATTCTGCAGCAGAAAATTTGCTCATCTCACATAGATGGGGGAACTTTGTCGTTTTTCACGAGTTGAGGCAGAAACCTTTGGGTTCCTCTCGAGTTGCTATGGGAACGTCAGGAACTCACTCGCGTTGTTCCAGGGAAGTTGGGTCTCTTTGCTGTTGGAAGGGGAACCTCAGGATTCATCAAGAGGCGCGGGAGAATAATAGGGTCGTTATCTAATGTTGTGTAGGAAAATTGTGTGCTCCACATCAATGTAGATGGCTATGTTGGGGAATTTTTTGAGTCGCATAAAGGGTTTCAAGTACCCGTTCGAATTTCAAGCGGGAATGTGGGATTTCTCTTGAGATTCTGCAGCAGAAAATTTCCTCATCTCACATTGATGGGGGAACGCTGTCGTTTTTCTTGAGTTGCGGCGGAAAGCTAGGGGTTCCCTGCGAGTTGGGACGGGGAACTCAGGAACTCGTTCACGTTGTCCCAGGGAAGTTATTGCTCATTTGCTGTTGGAAGGGGAACCTCAGTACTCCTCTCGAGGCACGTGGGAGGAAAAGGGCCGCATCTAGTGTTGTGTACGTAAATTGTGTGTTTCATTTCAATGTGGATGGCTATGTCCTGAAATTTTTGGTTCGCATAAAGGGTATCAAATACCCTTTCGAATTTCAAGCGGGAATGTGGGATTTCTCTTGAGACTCTGCAGTGGAAATATTCCTCATCTCTCCTTGAGGGCAGATTTTTATGGTTATTCTCTAGTTGTGGCAAGAAGTTTGGGCTCCCTCTCGATTTGTGACGTGGCCCTCTGAAACTCGATGGTGTTGCTTCAGGGAAGTAAGGTCTCCTTTCGTGTTGAAGGGGAACCTCGGGATTCCCCTCGAGGTGCGGCAGAGAAATAGGGCCGCATCCAGAGTTGTGTACCTAAACTGTGTGCTCCTCTTCAGTGGGGACAGCTCTGTCGGGGAAGTTTTGATTCGCATAAAGGGTGTCAAGTACTTGTTCAAATTTCAAGCGGGAATGTAGGATTTCTCTTGAGACCCTGCAGCGGAAAAATTTCTCATCTCGCATTGAGGGGAAAATCTGATGGTTTTTCTCTAGTTGCAGCGGTAAGCTTGGGGTTCTTCTCTAGTTGTGACGGGGACCATATGAAATCGCTCGTGTTGCCCCAGGGAAGTCAGGTCTCCTTTCGTGTTGAAAGGAGAACCTCGGGATTTCTCTCGAGGTGCAGCAGAGGAATAGGGCCGCATCTAGCGTTGAGTCTGTCAACTCTGTGTTCTTTTCCAGTGGCGACAGGGATCTCGGGGCTGCTCTGAAGGTTCTACTGGGGAGTCAGGCTTCATCTCGATTTGAAGCATGGAATTCTGCTTTCCTTTCTAGTTGTAAAAGGGGAATAATTCTTCGTGTCTTGATCAGGAGGTTCATTAGGGCTTTTTCTCTCGGCTGAGCATGGGTGATAGGTTTCTCATCATGTTGTGAGGGGATAGTCGGTGTTCCATTGGAGCTTTGCTAGATCATCAGGACTTACCTGGATTGGAGGTGGAACTCAGAGTCCTCAGCAGCTTCTGCGGGAGGGCACTTGAGTTTCAATAGGAGACAGAGGCCTCCTCTTGTGGTGGGAGAAGAAGAAAGGATACATCTAGAGTTGAAGCAGGGTTTGAATGCTCGTATCGTGAGGACGTGGGGAATACAGAGCTCTTCTAGAGCTGTGCACGGAAACTGGGCTTTTCTCTCAATTGAAGATGGATATTCTGGGAGCCCCTTCAATTGTAAATAGGGATTCAAGTCTCCTGTGGTATCTTGAGAGAGAACTCGGGATTGCTCTCCAGGCACTGTAGGAAAAAAGGGCCTCAAGTGACGTTGCCTGGGGCTTCTCGTGGTATATGGCGATTGCAAAGGGAAGTATGGCTTTCATTTCGAGTTATGCCAGGGAACTCAGGGAGACACTCATATTGCCTCAGGGAAGAAAAGTTGTGAGGGGAAGTTCGAGATTGATCTCGAGTCAATGCAGAGGAATCGGGCTTCAATTCACATTGAAAGTGGGTAATCCCAAAGTGTTTCTCGAATTTGGGCAGGAATCTTTCGGATCCCTCGAGTTGCAAACGGGGCCTCACGGATCCTCTCAAGTTGTCTCTGGGAAGTCCAGAAACCTTTTTTAGTGTGGAGAGCTTTGGGATGCCTTTCGAGACAGTGCAGGGGAATAGGGTCTCATGTGGTGTTGAGGCGCTAACCTCAGTGTGCCTCTCCATTTCTTACATGGATCACAGTGTTCCTACGAAGTTTCAAAAGGGGAGTCATGCCAAGTCTCTTGTTGAGGCATGGAACTCCACTAACTTTTCGAGTTGTAAAAGGGGTGGTCAGCCTCCTGTTGAGTTGATTTTCTGTCCTGGGGCTTTTTCTCTATGATGCACCTGGGAAATCAGGCCTCCCTGAGTGGTGTTACTTGATCCTGGGAGTTCCCTTTGAATTGGGAAGGTGGAATCAGTCCTTATATTGAGCGGATGGTTAACTTGGTGTCTTTTTCAATTGTGGCACGACTCCCCGGGGTCCTCTAGAGATTTAAGAGGACATAGGCCTCCTCTTCAGATTTGACAGAAACTTCGGTATTAATTTCCATACGAAGCAGGGCAATCGATCCTCACCTTGAGATGACGCGTGGAAAACGGGTCTCTTTTTGAGCTGTGGCAGGAACCTCGCTGCTCCTCTTGAGGTTAGCCGGGTATCTCGCGGAAACTCTTCAGTTGCCTATAGTGTGCCGAGTATCTTTTCGAGTTTGAAGAGGGAATGTGGGACTTCTCTTAAGACGCTGCAGCAGAAAAGGGCGTCCTGTCGCGTGAAGTGAAGAATTTCATGGTTTTTCTGGAGTTGCGGCTTGAACCTTGGAGGTATTCTCGCATTATGACGGGAACCACTTGGACTTGCTAGTTTCGCCTCAGGGAAGTCAGGTCTCCTTTCCTGTTGAAATAGGAACTTTGCGATTCCGTTGGAGTCACTGCAGGGCATGGGGGCCACATTTAGACTTGAGTGGGGAAACTCAGTATTCCTTTCAAGTGACCACATGGATCTTGGTGTTGTTCTGATGGTTGCACTGGGGAATCAAGCCTAGTCTTTGTTGAGGAGGGAGCTCTACTTTACCCCCGAGTTGTAAAAGGACTATCAGGTCTGCTTTCTGTTTTAGCGGGAAATTTGCGCTTTTTCGAGAGTCTTAGCAGGGAATTCATGCCTCCGATCATGTTGCGAGTTGATACTCCGTGTTCCACTGGAGCTGCTGCGAACACAACATGACTCATCTCTAGTTGAATGTGAACTCGGAGTCCTTTGAACATGCTGCAGTATCTACAGTGTTGCCCTCAAGTGTAAATAGATGTGACAGGACTCGTCCTGTGGTACGAGGTGAAATTGGGATTCCTCTACAGTTGAACGTGGAACGCTCATTATCTTCAGCAGAGGTGTAATCACTGGCCTTTTCTTAAATTGTGGTGGGGAAAATCGGTTTTCTTCTCTCATTGGGACTGGTAGCTATGGGAGACCCTTAAGTGGCATCAAGGAACTCAAGCCTAATCGAATTTGGAGAAGGAACTTGGGACTTTTGTCTACGTGCTGTAGGAAAAAAAAAAAGGGACATCATCTTGCTTTGAAAGAGGAATTTCGAGGTTATTCTCGAGTTGCGGCGGGAAATGTGGTGATCCACTCGAGTGATGATGGATATATCAGGGAGCCTCCTGTGTTGTTTCTGGGAAGTCAGAACGCCTTTCCATTTGCAAGGGGAACCTCGGGATTCCTTTGGAGTCACTGCAGAGAAGTAGGTCTGCATCTAGATTTGAGTCTGTTTAACTCAGAATTCCTCTCCAGTAGCGAAAGGGTTGCTCTCAAAATTGTCTTGGGGAGTCAGGCCTCGTCTCGTGTTCAGACATGGTACTCCACTTTCTTCTCGAGTTGTAAAAGGAGTGTTAAGCCACAATTGAGTTAAATTTTACCTGGAGATTTTGTTGAAAATCCTCAGGAGACAGGTCTCCACTCGTCTTGTGAGTTGATATTCGAGGATATATTTGAATCTGTGCAGTGGAATCAGACAATATCTCGAGTGGGTGGGGACATTGGTACCTTTTCCAATTGTGTTTTGAAACCCGGAATTCTCCCGAGTTTCAAGGTGTTACAGGTCTCATCGTACTGTGCGACAGGAACGTCCGGATTCCATTCCAGACAAAGCGGGGGAATCGACTTTCATCTGGAAAAGAGGACTGGAAAACAGGACACTTTGTCAGTTGTGGCAGGAAATGCGGTGTTCCTCTCAGTTCAGTTCAGTTCAGTCGCTCAGTCCTCTCCCACTCTTTGCGACCCCATGATTCACAGCATGCCAGTCCTCTCTGTCCATCACCCTTTCCCACAGTTCATTCAATCTCATGTCCATCAAGTCGGGATGCCTTCCAGCCATCTCATTCTCCGTCGTCTATGTCTCCTCCCACCCCCAATCCCTCCCAGCATCAGACTCTTTTCCAGTGAGTCAACTCGTCACATGAGGTGGCCAAAGTATTGGAGTTTCGGCTTTAGCATCAGTCCTTCCAATGAACACCCAGGATTGATTTCCTTTAGAATGGACTGGATGGATCTCCCTGCAGTCCAACGGACTCTCAAGAGTCTTCTCCAGCACCACAGTTCAAAAGCATCAATTCTTCGGCGATCAGCTTTCTTCACAGTCCAACACTCACATCCATACAATACCACGGGAAAAATCATAAACTTGACTAGATGGAACTTGTTTGCCAAAGTAATGTCTCTGCTTTTTAATATGCTATCTAGGTTAGTTTTAAATTTCCTTCCAAGGAGTAAGCGTCTTTTAATGTCCTGGATGCAATCAGCATCTGAAGTTTTTTTGGAGCCCCCCAAAAATGAAAGTCTGACGGTTTGCAAGGATTACTCATCTATTTCTCATGAAGTGATGGGACCAGATGCCATGATCTTGGTTTTCTGAATGTTGAGCTTCAAGCCAAATTTTCACTCTCCTCTTTCACTTTCATCAAGAAGCCTTTGAATTCCTCTTTACTTTCTGCCATAAGGGTGGCGTCATCTGCATATCTGAGGTTATTGATATTTCTCCCAGCAATCTTGATTCCAGCTTGTGCTTCTTCCAGCCCAGCGTTCCTCATGAGGTCCTCTGCATATAAATTAAATAAGCAGGGTGACAATATACAACCTTGACGTACTCCTTTTCCTATTTGGAACCAGTCTGTTGTTCCATGTACAGTTCTAACTGTTGCTTCCTGACCTGCATAAAGGTTCCTCAAGACGCAGGTCAGGTGGTCTGGGATTCCCATCTCTTTCAGAATGTTCCACAGTTTATTGAGATCGACACAGTCAAAGGCTTTGGCATAGTCAATGAAGCAGAAATAGATGCTTTTCTGGAACTCTCTTGCTTTCTCCATGATCCAGCGGATGTTGGAAATTGGATCTCTCGTGCCTCTGCCTTTTCTAAAACCCGCTTGAACATCTGGTAGTTCACGGTTCACATATTGCTGAAGCCTGGCTTGGAGAATTTTGAGCATGACTTTAGTAGCGTGTGAGATGAGTGCAATTGTGCGGTAGTTTGGGCATTCTTTGGCATTGCCTTTCTTTGGGATTGGAATGAAGACTGACCTTTTCCAGTCCTGTGGCCACTGCTGACTTTTCCAAATGTTCTGGCATATTGAGTGAAGTACTTTCACAGCATCATCTTTCAGGATTTGAAATAGCTCAATTGGAATTCCATCACCTCCACTAGCTTTGTTCATAGTGATGCTCTCTAAGGCCCACTTGACTTCACATTTTAAGATGTCTGGTTCCAGGTGAGTGATCATGCTATCGTGATTATCTTTGTCCTGAAGATCAATTTTGTACAGTTCCTCTGTGTATTCTTTCCACCTCTTCTTAATATCTTCTGCTTCTTTTAGGTCCATACCATTTATGTCCTTTATCGAGCCCATCTTTGCATGAAATATTCCCTTGATATCTCTAATTTTCTGGAATGGTTATGTCAGTGTCACTTTTGAGTCGCCTAAAGGATGTTAGGTAACCTGTCGAGTTTTAAGCGGGAATGTGGGATTTCTCCTGAAAGTCGGCGACGGAAAAGTTGAACATCTCGCCTTGAGGGCAGAATCTTGTGATTTTTCTCGAGTTGTGACGGGAAGCTTTGGGTTCCTCTTGAGCTGCGACGGGGAATTCAGGCACTCTCTCGTGTCGTTCCAGGGAATTCAGCTCTCATTTTGTGTTGGAAGGGGAACCTCGGGATTTCTCTCGAGGTGTGGCAGAGGAATAGGGCTGCATCTAGCGTTGTGTACATAAACTGTGTGCTCCTCTTCAGTGGGGACGACTATGTCGGGGAAGTTTTGAGTTGTATAAAGGGTGTCAAGTACCCATTCAAATTTCAAGCGGGAATTTGGGATTTCTCTTGAGACTCTACAGTGGAAATGTTCCTCATCACGCATTGCGGGGAGAATCAGGTTGTTTTTCTCGAGTTGCGGCGGGAAGCTTGGTATTCTTCTCAAATTGTGACGGGGACCTTATGAACTCGCTCGTGTGGCCCCAGGGAAGTCAGGATTCCTCTCGTGTTGAAAGAGGAACCTCGGGATTTCCCTCGAGGCACAGTAGAGCAATAGGGCCCCATCTTGCGTTGAGTCGGTCAACTGTGTTTTCCTCTCCAGTGGCAACAGTGATCTCGGGGTTGCTATGAAGGTTCTGCTGGGGAGTCAGTTTTCGTCTCGATTTGAGGCATTGAATTCTGCCTTCCTTTCGAGTTGTAAAATGGGAACCAGTACTCTTGTCGTGATCAAGCTGTTCATTAGGGCTTTTTTTATAGGCTCAGCATGGGTGGCAGGATTCCCATCATATTGTGAGGGGATCGTCGGTTTTCCATTGGAGCTTTGCTAGATCATCAGGACCTACTTTGATTGGAGGTGGAAGACAGAGTCCTTTATCCTTGCATCAGGACCCTAGGGAGTGTCCTCAAGTTTCAATAGGAGACAGAGGCCTTATCTTGTGGTGGGAGAGGAAGAAAGAATTCCTCTAAATTTGAAACAGGGTTTTAATGATCATATCGTGAGGAGGTGGGTAATACAGAGCTCTTCTTGAACAGTGGGTGGAAACTCAGGGTTTCACTCGACTGAAGATGGGTATTCTGTGAGCCACTTGAATTGTAAATAGGGATTCAAGCCTCCTATGTTATCTTGATAGTCAATTCGGGATTGCTCTCCAGGTGCTGCAGGAAAAAAAGGGCCTCATGTGAAGTTGCCTGGGGCTTCTCGTGGATTTTGGCGAGTTGCGAAGGGAAGTTTGGATTTCCTTTCGAGTTACTCCAGGAACACAGGGAGACATTCGTGTTGCCTCAAGGAAGTCAATTTGCAAGGGGAAGGTCGTGATTGTTCTCCAGTCAATGCAGAGGAATCGGGTTTCAATTCACATTGAAAGGGGTAATGCCAGAGTATTTCTAGGTTGGGGACAGGAAACTTTCGGATCCCTCGAGTTGCAAAAGAGGCCTCACGGAGCATCTCAAGTTGTCTCTGAGAAGTCCAGAATCCTTTTGAGCTGTGAGAAGCCTTTGGGATGTCTTTCGAGTCAGTGCAGGGGAATAGGGTCTGATCTGGAGTTGAGGCGCTAACCTCAGGGTGTCTCTCCAGTTCTGACATGGGTCTCAGTCTTCCTATGAAGTTTCAACAGGGGAGTAATGCCCCGTCTCTTGTTGAGGCTTGAAACTCCGCTATCTTTTCGAGTTGTCCAAGGGGTGGGAGGCCTCCTGTCGAGTTCAATTTCTGTCCTGGGGCTTTTCCTCCATGATGCACCTGCCAAGTCAGGCCTCCCTTATTGGTGTTACTTGATCCCGGGAGTTCTCTTTGAATCAGCACAGTGGAATCAGTCCTTATTCGAGCGGATGGGATAATCCGTGTCTTTTTGAACTGCGACATGACTCCCCAGGGTCCTCTCGAGTTTCAAGGAGACATAGGCCTCCTCTTCACATTCAAGAGGAACATCGGGATAAATTTCCAGACAAAGAAGGGGAATCGATCCTCACCTCGACATGACGAGTGGAAAACTGGTCTCTTCTTGAGTTGTGGCAGGAACCTCGCTCCTCCTCTCGAGGTTGGTTGGGTATCTCGGGGAACTCTTTGAGCTTCATATAGGATGCTGAGTATTCTTTCGAGTTTGAAGAGGGAATGTGGGATTTCTCTTAAGATGTTAAACAATTAGACTATCCCTGCTACTAGAGCTGCTGCATCCATTCAACTGTGGAAATGCAGGCTCAAAAAAAATCCCGCATCTTTCCGAGAAGTTCTCCAAATGGGTTTCGGAACAACACGTTTGCAAACGAGAGTTGATGACATGCATGTCCATGGAAACTTGACACCTCTCAACAAATGCACTACAAATGATTCCTAGACATACATTCCATGCAAAACGGATAACAAATCCAGAAGGAAATAGAGCAGACATTAGACATGAGCTCTGATTCTTCACACACAATACAGAATGGCACTACACAAAGAGTAACCAGGGAAAAATGAAATTTGTCAAATCCAAGATTTGGACTCTGGGAAAGACCTTCTGAAAAATGCAAACGAGACATCCCACGTTGGGAGACAACTGTTCGCATACACAGAACTTAGGTAGGATTTGGCTCTTAATACACAAAACACATGATCACAAACGAGCCTGAAGGAGGGGTCTGAAGGGACACCAGGTGAAGGAAGGGACACGGAGAGTACACAGAATGATGCCCAGCACTGAGGGCCTGAGAAATACGATCTAGCTGCACTTCCCGAGACGCGTGTTACCCTGGACTAGGCCTGTTCTACCTGGAGGCTCAGAGAGATGGACAGTGAGGAAGGGGAAGAGAAATCCTTGGCATTTCTATCACTCACAGCAAACAGAAGGAGAAGGCAAGTATCAACCCCACAGACGGTGACATTCCCTAAAAGGCAATAGCTAGGAGTCCATCTAACCCGGGAGGGAAGCCCCTGTTCTCAGAGAACTGCAAGAGATGGATGAAAGAAGGTGAAGCCCACCAATCCAATGAAAAATAAGCTGTGCTCACGGATCAAAATAATTCCTCCTGGTAAGATGATGTCGGTTCCTCCTCCCCCGACCCCCACTGTGGGGGCAATCCAGAGTTTCCACGCTATTCCTCTCAAAATACCAACAGCTCTTCTCAGGGTAATATAACCAAAGAATTCCAAAATGTCTATGGAAATATTAGGTGTCAAAGGAGTCAATGCAATCTGCCGCAAAGTCGTGAAATGGACATCACAGTCTGCCTGATAGCCAGTTAGACTATCACACTAGGATCATCAGGACAGCATGGTACTGGGAAGAAATGAAACACGCAGAACCAGATCCTTGGAATGGAATTGAGGGTCCAGAAAAAAACCCAAGCTTCTATGGTCAATTCCTCGATGCCAAAGGAGAGTACACAATACGAATGGGAACAAGAGCCTCTGCAACGAAAGACAATGGGAATTGGAGATGGTTCCATCTGAAAAGTCACATTGGCTTTTGGTCTCATAACACCTCAGATCCAGTGAAACACATCAACGCAAAACTGAAGAGATGAAAGTCCTGGAAATAAACAAGGGACATTGGCTCCTTAATGTCAGGAATTTCTCAACATGTGTGGGGGGTGAAGCAAAATTGGGTGTCTTCAAGTCAAGGAAACAGGAAACCAAAGGACACCAATTGGCTTGCATCCATTTGAACAGCTATGCAACAGAAAAGCTAATCATTCACAAATCAAAATGGTAACAAACTGAACACAAAAGAATATTTGCAAGCAGAATATCGGCGAAGGGGTTCCTTCGTAAAAGAGAGTGAGAAATCCCACCACTAAGTCTCCCAGAATTGACCACAGATGAATCCCTTCCCCTCAAACAAACTCCAGTCCCAAAACATTACCTCACTCAAAAGGAAAAACTATAGCCTCACCCTAGGTCAACATTATACATGTGTACATGCATTCACAGTTTGTGAGCGTCCACAGGAGAGACACAGAGAAGAAGAGACAGACTGAATTTGGACAGGTCATAAAAGAGACGGAACGAGGGACAGAGACTGAACAATGGAGAGAGGAAATGAGTCAATTTCACAGAATTTGCATGAATCTCTCCTGAGGATGGAAATAATGACAGTGCCTATTCCCCCTCGATGATTAGACTCACAGACAAGGATGTGGGGAGCCACTGTTGGAACAGCCTCCCCTACCCCTCGAGGCTGAGTGGGACACTTGAGTAGGACGAGGAACGTTGATATCAGAAGGGGCGATGTCTGAATATGACCTTCTGATCCTCCCAATGCGGGGGTCAAGATATAGGCAGGAAGGGGATTGACTTCGCCCAGGTCTCAGAGCCCATCCACGCGTGATTCTGCCCCATTCTGTGCTAGGTCAGCCCTGTGTGGAATCCTTCCTTTGGGAAGTCTGTGTCCAAGCTCCTTTTGATGGAGGCCCAAAGTTTGAACAGGCACTGGAGCTCTTCGTCGGCTGACAGACCTAGGCAGGAGATGGGAGAGGGACCCCCACTCTGCACACTGAGAGACTGGGGAAACCCTGCGGGGCACATGGCTTGCCCAGGGCCACATCACTCCTGAGAAGAAGGAGCCTGGGTTGAAAGCAGCTCTGTCCTCAGAGCTCAGGCTCTGGCTGCACCAAGTTCTCCCCAAGGCTGTTGGATGGGGTGTGTAGGTGTCACTTTGCCTGCACGTGGACTAAGGGCGTTGGGGAACAGCCAGAAACCAGAGGCTCCCTTTGGGAGCTTGTGGAAGGGACCTCAGCCACGAACCCAGGAAATGATGTCACTTCCTGGCAACAGAACCCAACAGAACCCGCAACCCATGTATCCAGGCCTCCCCAGTGGAAAGGATCCCCAAGCCAGATCACTTGCTGTCAAGATATTCTGCTGCTTGCCCCTGCTAAGAGGCCGGGGCCTCAGGAGAACTCACAGGCAGAGTGTGTGGGAATGCGGTCGACACTGGCTCAGGCACCCTCCTCCTCGAGAGGCCTCTGGCCCTTTGCCCGAAGGAACAGAAAGGTACCAGGCGAGCCCCAGACCGGGTCCAGCCACATCTCCTGTCCCACGCGGGGAAGACTGAGGCCTTTCGCTGTGTGTGGATGGGGGTTTTTCCGGGTGTGTCGAACTCAAGCAAGCCCAGCCACATGAGGGTCAGGAGTCCATGGGCTGCTTGTGGCCACACCCCAGGGGAGAGCAGGTTGGGTGGCATGAGGAGAGTCCGGGCAGTGCCAGCTGCCCATGCTGGCCGCACACCCTCATGAGGTTCTCCATCCTTCCAGGTGGGTATCTGAGCAGACACTTTTGTCTCTGGTCTTTCTTGGAGCAGAAGGGCAGGCAGGCAGAAGCAGCAGCCATCCTGTCCAGGCACAGCTCAGAAATATCGAAGCAGGGCTGGCTGATGGTCACTATCATTGCAGATCATCCCAACTGAGGTGCCCCTGAGGGGCAGACCCTATCCACCTCCCAGAGGGAGGGCTCAGCGCACCAGCCCCCTGCCCTGGAGGCTAAGTACAGGCTCCAGGTGAGAGTGGCCTCGGAGGGCTCAGCCCAAATGGCGTTGAAGAGGAAGAGGGCAAGGCCTGCTGCTCAGACACCACCCAGCACAAAACCCGGGGCCCAGTCTCAGGCTGCCACGAACTCAGCACAGCTGGCTCTGACCCAGAGCTCTGAGAAGCCCTGCCTCGGAGGCAGCTGGAGGACCTGGAACCCAGCAGGGCAGAGCACAGAGGTGAGGCGGCTGGGGCTGCTCCATGTGAGTGTGGGGATGCGGTGCTGAGCCACAGAGAGGATTCTCCCAGAGCTGGGGCTGGGCCTGGACCAAAGGCTGGCCTCACACCACCCAACTTGGAGACTGCAGAGAAGACTCCGATGGTGGGCCTTCTTAGCGAATCTCTAGGAAGCTTTCTGGCCCACTTAGGCACATGGCAAGCCTGGCCTGTGGCAAACTCTTCTTCTCCCCAAGCTCTAGCTCTGGCCGTCAAACTCAGCCAGGCTCCAAGTCCAAGACCTGTCAATAAGGAGGAGGAGAGAGGTCCAAGTGCAGGACCCAGGGATCCAGTGAAGGGAGACCGAGACCTGAGACGTCCCATCCCAATGACACGGGGCCAGCCGGGTACTGGCCAGCACCCACAGCACATCGGATTTCTGTGCCAGGATGACCCCCAGCCCCAGGCCCCGATGTCCCACCCGGCCTTCCAGAAACTCCACTTCCACGTGCACTTACTCTTACTCAGGCTTTGGCAGCAGAACCCCAGTCAAGGCCTGAGTGACCACATGTGCAGAGGCAGCCTGCCCTGGCTCCTGCAAATGACTCAGACGCCCACCATGACTGTCCCACCCCTACAGGGAGAACAGGCCCCTGCTCTGGGCAGAGACCCAGGGCCCTTCGGCAACCAAATCATCCAGGGGCACGGTTGGCGCTGCAGCCTCCATCCCTGTATGTTCTCCATGGATGCTGTCCACTCCCTCCCCACCCAGGGGAGACTGACTTTCCTTAACCTGAGCTGATTTTCATCAGGGTCCTAGGCATTTTTCTCCTCCTCTTTATTTTCTTTTATAGCTTTCTGTATATTTTGCTCCTAAGTGTGTGTCAATAAAGCTTCCTTCGTTGATGCCAGTTGGGAATATGGAGGCCTTCAAAATGCTGTGTAAGCATCACCACTGTCTACATTGGGACGCCCTCATTCTATCCACCCTCACTTCAAAAAAAAAAAAAAGCCTCGATTCATGGCAAGAAGTGCCCATCCATCTCTCCTCCACCTGACCACATTGAGTCGTCTTCTCTCTGCATTTTTTCCCATCCTTTCGGGGTCCCCAGTCAATGCCAATCACTAAAATGAGAGGAAACTGGATTTTGCTCTGACTAAAGGTGAATGTTATAGTCTCTCAGTATTGTTAGTCTTGGCATTCCCGTGAATTCTACAGTCCATGGAATTCTCTAGGTCAGAATCCTGGAGTCGGTAGCTTTTCCTTTCTCCAGGGGATTGTGCTCATTCCCCACATATTGGAAGACCAAACTAGAGAATTCTGGTTTCTACGTCATTTGAAGGATCCTTTGGGTATCTGATAGGACCAGGTAGATCCTTTCAAGATGTCATCTGCCAAACGAAGCCCTCTCGGCAAATGTGTTCAGAATCTCCAGGTAGCATTGCTGTTGCAAGTGGGACACCACAGGCACAAGAGAAAGGCTGAGTTCTTCCGCCGGCACAAACAAACTCACAGCAATAAACCAGGCAGGAGAAATGGAAAGATAAACCCACATCAAAAAGGGACAAATATTCCTCAGAACACAAGGCCAGAGAAAGACCCACCACTCTTGTGGCCCCCACACGCTGGAGAAAATCAGTGATCGGGAAGGAAACAGAAGGAACATGTGCAGGTCCAATGAGAGGCAAAGCACATGGCTAGTGTAGCTCAGAGATGGCCTGACGCTTCACATGGACATGCGGGCAAAGGGAAATACAGTGCAAGTGGTGCTGGTCATCATCTCAGAGCTAGGTGCTCAGGATGGTGACAACCAATCTTCAGGACCACGAGAGGGAGTGGAGGGCCTAGCAGAGCCCATAGACATTTCTCTCGCTCTCTGGCAGAAGAGTGTGACAGACCCATCAAAGTCCCACAGGAGCATCTCTTGACGATAAGTGCCCACCCTCAGGGTGGATCCCACTCCACTTCTGGCACGGTTGTTCCTCTCCTTTGAGATGCTCACCTCTGTCGTTCCGAAGCTGCAAGCAAGCTGGGCGCCTGTGGAGACGAAATTCCCTTCAGCTGCTCACACAGACAAGGGCACACAAGGATGCCTGTGGCCTCTGGCTCACAGATGGAAGATCAGTGCCCTGTCAACCGGAAATGGGGATCGGTGCTGACAGGGATGCCGCACCAGACTCCCCTTTTACTGGACACAGCGTCCCTGCTGCTAGAGCTGCTGAATCCAATCATCTGTGGAAATGCAAGCTGAAAAACACCCATCTTTCCGAGAAGGTCTCCAAAAGAGTTTAGGAACAATGCATTTGGAAACCAGAGGGGATGACATGCATGTCCATGAAAACTTGACACCTCTCAATAATTGCACTTCAAATGATTCCTAGACATATATTCCATTCCAAATGGTTCACAAATCCAGAAGGAAATGGAGCAGACATTAGACATGAGCTCTTAGTTTTCACACACAATACAGAAAGGCACTACACAAAGAGTAACCGGGGAACACAGTGAAAATTTTAAAATCCAAGATTTGGCCCATTTTTTGATTAGGTCACTTATTTTTCTGGAATTGAGCTGCAGGAGATGCTTGTATATTTTGGAGATTAATCCTTTATCAGTTGCTTCATTTGCTATTATTTTCTCCTATTTTGAAGGCTGTCTTTTCACCTTGCTTATAGTTTCCTTTGCTATACAGAAACTTTTGATTTTATTTAAGTCCCATTTGTTTATTTTTGCTTTTATTTCCAATATTCTGGGAGGTGGGTCATGGAGGATCCTGCTGTGATTTATGTCGGAGAGTGTTTTGCCTACGTTCTCCTCTAAGAGTTTTATAAAATCTGGTCTTACATTTAGCTCTCTAATCTATTTTGAGTTTATTTTGTTGTGTGGTATTAGGAAGTGTTTTAGTTTAATTCTTTTACAAGTGGCTGACCTGTTTTCCCAGCACCACTTGTTAAAGAGACTGTCTTTTCTCCATTTTATATTCTTGCCTCCTTTGTCAAAGATAAGGTGTCCATAGGTGCGTGGATTTATCTCTGGGCTTTCTATTTTATTCCATTGATCAATGTTTCTGTCTTTATGCCAGTACCATGCTGTCTTGATGACTGTGGCTTTGTAGTAGATCCTGAAGTCCAGCAGGCTAATTCCTCCAGTTCCATTTTTCTTCTTCAAGATTGCTTTGACTATTTGAGGCTTTTTGTATTTCCATACAAATTGTGAGATTATTTGTTCTAGTTCTGTGAAAAATATCATTGGTAGCTTGATAGGGATTGTATTAAAAGTATAAATTACTTTGGATATTACACTTATTTTCACAATATTTATTCTTCCAATCCACGAACACGGTATATTTCTCCATCTATTAGTGTCCTCTTTGGTTACTTTCACTAGTGTTTTATAGTTTTCTATGTACAAGTCTTTTGTATCCTTAGGTAGATATATACCTAAGTATTTAATTTTTTCTTTGCAACAGTGAATGGAATAGTTTCCTTAATTTCTCTATTTTCTCATTATTAGTGTATAGGAATGCAATGTATTTCTGTGTGTTGATTTTTTATTTATTTATTTATTTTTGCATTTCAATAGTTTAATATGAACAATCAGAATTAATTAACAGTATAACAATATTATACAACTGAAATAATTAAAATAAACTATAAAATTACTACATAAAACAGGTCTGATCTAGCTTATTTACTTTCTATAATCTCTTCAGTGCTGCAAAACCATTTCTTACTTTTTTTTTCATGTTTTAATAAACACTTCGTCTTTTTGTATTACTTTCTTTTTCATCACAATATTAGAAATATACCACCATATATCACTGTAAAACACATTTCCACACAAATGCTGATAAGCACAAAATATTTTTCATCATTTACATTTTAACTGAAATAATATATGGCAGGATTAAAGCTGCATCCATCATGTGTCTAACTAACCTTGCTGTAATGAATTTTTAAATGTAATGGTTTCTGTCGCAAAGTAAAATCGTACTGTCTAGTGACACAGCACGCTGGTGGATGGGTGGTTTTGGAAAATGGAAATGCAACTTCATTTTTAATTAGATTTATAAACTTCACCACCTCCACCTCCAGCCAGCTTCCCAACCCTCCCTCCCACCACCATTATTTATTTATTTATTTTAAATGAGGCTTCTAATTAATGTTTGACAGAGCTGATTCAAGTTGAACAGACGAAATTTCTTTAAACAAACTTACTTATACTCCAGAGTCCTTTAAAAACTTAATAGCATTTATACATTGAAGGTATTTGATTTTCTTTTAACTAGCACTTCAAATGCAACAATTTGACCCAACAAGTAAAACTTTCTACAGTTCATAACTTTTATAAATAAAATAAATTAAATGTACAGTGAATAAGTTCTCTGTAATATTTCAATATTTCTGCAGGTTTAGTAACATCATAAAATATATTTCAACTAAAATTCACAAATCTAAAAACCTGTTAGGCATTTTTAGGCGTTTTAATTTGGAAATGTTACATTGTAATATGCCAAATACAAATAGTACTTCAAATAGCAAATACTACAGTTTGTCCCAAACTTTAAAAACTATTCGTGAACTCAACACTGAACTATTGATGGCTATGAGAATTGTTTCCTAGCTTTTTTGAAAATTTCAACCCATTTACGTTTAAGGTAATTATTGAAAAGTACGATCCCATAGCCATTTTCTTTATTGCTTTGGGTTCAAGGTTATACACCCTTTCTGTGCTTCCTCTCTATAGAAGATCCTTTAGCATTTGTTGGAGAGCTGGTTTGGTGATGCTGAATTCCCTCAGCTTTTGCTTGTCTGTAAAACTTTTGATTTCTCCTTCATATTTGAATGAGATCCTTGCTGGGTATAGTAATCTGGGCTGTAGGGTATTTTCTTTCATCACTTTAAGTATGTCTTGCCACTCCCTTCTGCCCTGAAGAGTTTCTGTTGAAAGATCAGCTGTTATCCTTTTGGGAATCCCCTTATGTGTTATTTGCTGCTTTTCCCTTGCTGCTTTTAATATTTGTTCTTTGTGTTTGAAATTTGTTAATTTGATTAATATGTGTCTTGCAGTATTTCGCCTTGGGTTTATCCTGTTGGGGACTCTCTGGGTTTCTTGGACTTGGGTGATTATGTCTTTCCCTATTTTAGGGAAGTTTTCAACTATTATCTCCTCAAGTATTCTTTCATGGTCTTTCTTTTTGTCTTCTTCTTCTGGGACTCCTATGATTCGAATGTTGGAGCGTTTAACATTGTCCCAGAGGTCTCTAATTTTGTCCTCATTTCTTTTAATTCGTTTTTCTTTTTTCCTCTCTGTTTCATTTATTTCTACAATTCTATCTTCTAGTTCGCTTATCCTGTCTTCTGCCTCTCTTATTCTACTGTTTGTTCCTTCCAGAGTGTTTCTGATCTCATCTATTGCATCATTCATTGTATATTGACTCTTTTTTATTTCTTCTAAGTCCTTATTAAATCTTTCTTCCATCTTCTCAATCCTTTTCTCCAGCTTATTTATCTGTAACTCCATTTTGCTTTCAAGATTTTGAATCATTTTCACCATCAAAATTTGAAATTCTTTATCAGGTAAATTCCCTATATCTTCTTTTGTTTGTGTTGGTGGGCAGTTATCTTGTTCCTTTACTTGCTGGGTATTTCTCTGCCTCTTCATCTTGCTTATATTGCTTTGCTTGGGGTGGCCTTTCCCTCTTCTTGCAGTTTGTGGAGTTCTCTTTATTATGTAGTTTCTTCGCTGTGTGTGGGGTTGGACGGGTGACTTGTCCCAGTTCCCGGGTTAGGGAAGCATGTGTCGGTGTTCTGGTGGGTGGAGCTGGATTTCTTCTCTTTCCTTTAGAAGACAATGGGCTGCTTTTCTGGGAGTCTGATGTCCTCTGCCAGTATTAAGAAGTTGTTTTGTGGACTTTACTCCCCGTTCAAATGTTCTTTTGATGAATTTGTGGGGGAGAAAGTGGTCTCGAAGTCTTATCCCTCCGCCATCTTGTTCCTTCCTCCCCAGAACACTGGATTCTTATATTCCACTTGGTCGTGGAGTATCTCTTCCCAGCTGCTCCAGCAAGGTGTAGCCTCTGTACCTTACCTTGGATGAGGGGTATCTCCTCAAGGCCGCCCCTCCTGCTTTGAATGTGGAGCAGCTCCTCTCAGCCCTCCGGTGCCCAAGCAGCCACCGCCGCCTGGACGTGGTACAGCTCCTCTCAGCCACCGCCCTAACCCTGGGCGCGGGGCAGCTCCTCTCAGCCACGATTCTGCACGTGGTCGGTTTCGCCGGAGCCGGGCGTCTCCCGCGTCTGCGCCTCCGGAGCCGGGCGTCTCCCCTGTGTGTTGATTTTATATCCTGCAACATTACTGTATTCATTGATTAGCTCTAGTAGTTTTCTGGTAGAGTCTTTAGGGTTTTCTGTGTAGAGGATCATGTCATCAGCGAACAGTGAAATTTTTACTTCTTCTTTTCCAATTTGTATTCTTTTTATGTTTTTCTCTGCTCTGATTGCTTTAGCCAAAACTTCCAGAACTATGTTGAATAGTAGTGGTGAGAGTGGGCACCCTTGTCTTGTTCCTGACTTTAGGGGAAATGTTTTCAGGTTTTCAAGGTTGAAGATAATGTTTGCTGTGCGTTTGTCATACATAACTTTTATTATGCTGAGATATGTCCATTCTATTCCCACTTTCTGGAGTGTTTTTATCATAAATGGATGTTGTATTTTGTCAAAGGCTTTCTCTGCATCTATTGAGATAATCATATGATTTTTATTTTTCAGTTTGCTAATGTGGTGTATTACGTTGATTGATTTGCGGATATTGAAGAATCCCTGCATTCCTGGGATAAAGCCCACTTGGTCATGATGTATGATCTTCTTAATGTGTTGTTGGATTCGGATTGTTAGAATTTTGTTAAGGATTTTTGCATCTATGTTCATCAGTGATATTGGCCTGTAGTTTTCTTTTTTTGTGGGATCTTTAGCAGGTTTTGGGATTAGGGTGATGGTGGCCTCATAGAATGAGTTTGGAAGTTTCCCTTCCTCAGCAATTTTCTGGAAGAGTTTGAGTAGAATAGGTGTTAGCTCTTCCCTAAATTTTTGGTAGAATTCGGCTGTGAAGCCGTCTGGACCTGGGCTTTTGTTTGCTGGAAGATTTCCGATTACTTCCTCTAGATCCATGCTTGTGATGGGTCTGTTCAGATTTTCTATTTCTTCCTGGATCAGTTTTGGCAAGGTGTACTTTTCTAGGAATTTGTCCGTTACTTACAGGTTATTCATTTTATTGCCATATAATTGCTAATAGTATTCTCTAATAATCCTTTGTATTTCTGTGTTGTCGGTTGTGATCTCTTCATTTTCATTTCTAATTTCATTGATTTGGTTCTTCCTCCTTTGTTTCTTGATGAGTCTGGCTAGTGGTTTGTCAATTTTTTTACCTTCTCAAAGAACCAGCTTTTGCCTTTGTTGATTTTTGCTATGGTCTCTTTTGTTTCTTTTGCATTTATCTCTGCCCTAATTTTTACGATTTCTTTTCTTGTACTAACCCTGGGGTTCTTCATTTCTTCCTTTTATAGTTGCTTTAGATGTAGAGTTAGGTTATTTAGTTGACTTTTTTCTTGTTTCTTGACCTGTGCTTCTATTATTGTGAACTTCCCGCTTAGTACTGCTTTTGCAGTGTCCCAGAGGTTTGGAGTTGTTGTGTTTTCATTTTCATTCATTTCTATGCATATTTTGATTTCTCCTTTGATTTCTTCTATTATTTGTTCATTATTCAGCAGCATGTTGTTCAGCCTCCATATGTTGGCATTTTTAATAGTTTTTCTCCCGTAATTGAGATCTAATCTTACTACATTGTGGTCAGAAAAGATGATTGGAATGATTTCAATTTTTTTGAATTTACCAAGGCTAGATTTATAGAAGGCAATGGCAAGCCACTCCAGTACTCTTGCCTAGAAAATCCCATGGATGGAGGAGCCTGGTATGCTGAAGTCCGTGGGGTCGCTAAAGGTCGGACACGAATGAGCGACTTCACTTTCACACGTTGGAGAAGGAAATGGCAACCCACTCCAGTGTTCTTGCCGGGAGAATCCCAGGGACGGGGGAGCCTGGTGGGCTTCCTTCTATGGGGTCACACAGAGTCGGACACGACTGAAGTGACTTAGCAGCAGCAGCAGCAGATTTATGGTCCAGGATGTGATCTATCCTGGAAAAGG